>NC_087361.1:81116023-81482379 GCF_030014295.1 Loxodonta africana | reverse complement strand
ACTCTATTCTATTCTGCTGGATTCTTTCTCTTCTGTTCTGTTCTCTCCTATTCTGTTGGACTCTGTTCTATCCTGCCCTACCCAACCCTACTGCACCGCACCCAAACCCACCCTACTTGAATCTATTTGATTCAATTCGATTCACTTCGACGCGATTGGACAGGATTTGACGGGATTCGACAAGGTCCGAAGGCATTTGACGGGATTCAAAGAGATTAGGCGAGATTCCATACGATTCGACGTGATTCAGCAGAATTCTAGGAGATTGGACGCAATTCGAAGTTATTGGACGTGATGGGGCGTGATTCGTCGTGATTCGACGACATTCGATGCAATCCGATGCGATACGAAGCGATTCGACCCGGTCCGACACAAAACGATGTGATTTGATGCGATTCGACGTGATTCGATGTGATTCGACGCTATTCAGTGCCAGTCGGCGTGATTCTGCTTGATTCAGCTCGATTAGGTGCGAATCGGCTCTATATGGCTCCTTTACGTCTCGATTCGGCTCCATTCAGCTCTGTTTTCTCTATTCGTCTCTATTTGGCCTATTCGTCTCTAATCGACTCTATTCGAGTCTATTCGACCCTACTCTTTTCTACTCTATTCTATTCCTTCTATTCTGTTCTAATCTCTTCTAGTCTACTCTACTCTATTCTATTCCACCCTCCTCTCCCCTTCTCTAATCTAGACGTTTGGATTGCATTGGATGCATTGAACGGGATTCGACGTGATTAAGCTTGAATCAGCTCGATTCTATTCCGTTTGGCTCTATTCGGTTCGTTTGGCTTGAATTGCTTCGATTCTGCTCAATTCCGCCTCTTTCGGCCCTATTCTGCTCTATTCGACTCTTCTCTACTCTTTTTGTCTCTATTTGACTCCATTCTACTCCATTCTATTTATTCCACACCATTCTACACTATTCTGCTCTACTCTAGCCTACACCACTCTAATTTACTCGAATCGATTAGACGTGATTCCTCTCATTTCGACTCCATTCGGCTCTATTCAGCTGTATTCGAGTCTACCCTATTATACACGAGCCTACTCTATCGTACTCTAGTCTACTCTTCTCTATTTTCTTTCTTCTTCCTATGCTGTTCTCTTCTTTTCTACTCTATTCTACCCTACCCTATGCTACCCAACTCTACTCTATTCTAATCCATTGGATTGGATTGGATTCAACCCATTTGGACACGATTCGGCTCAGTTTGGCTCTATTTAGCTCCGTTCGAATCTATTCTACTCTACTCTGTTTCCCTCTACGCTACTCTAGCCTACTATTTTCTGTATTCGTTCTGTATTGTTCTGTTCTCTTCTAGTCTCTTCTGTTTTATTCTATGCTACTCTACTCTATTCCACCCTGCCATACCCGAACCTCCCCTACTCTAATCTGTTCAATTCGATTCCATGAATTTGGACACGATTCAGGTCGAATTGGTTCGATTCATGTCCATTCGGCTCCATTTGGCTCGAAGAGTGTCGATTCAACTGGATTAGGCTCAATTCGGCTCCATTAGGCTCGATTTACTGGATTTGGCTCAATTCAGCTCAATTCAGCTCGATTCGGCCCTCTTCGGCCCTCTTCAGCACTATTCGGCTCTATTCGGCTCTTTTCGACTCCTTTCGACTCCATTCGATTGCGTTGCACAGCATTCTACTCCACTCAACACTATTTTACTCTACCCTACCCTAATTGACTGGAATTGGTTCGAGGGGATTCAACGCGATTTGCCTTGTTTCTTCTCCATTTGGCTCGCTTCGACTCTATTCGACTCTGTTCTACTCTACACTATTCTGCTCTGCTCTAACCTTTTGGACTCGATTCTCTTGTATTCTTTTTATTCTCTTTTACTGTGTTCAATTCTCTTCTACTCTATTTTAACCAACCCTACTCTAATCTATTCCACTGGATTCGATTCCACGCATTTCGATGCGATTCGGCTCCAATCGGCTCCGTTGCACTCCATTCATCCCTCTTGGGCTCTCATCGGTTCGATTCAGTTCTAATCGGCTCCATTTCGCCCTGGTCAGTTCTATTCAGCTTGAATAGGCTCTATTCAACTCTATATGGCTCTATGAGTCTACTCAACTCTATTATCTCTTTTCAACTCCATTCTACACCATTCTACTCCATCCGACTGTATTCTTCTCTATTCTATTGTCTTGTACTCTACCCTTCTCTAGTCTATTCTAATCGATTCGATTGGATTGGACTTGAATGGATGGGATTCAATGCAATTCAACGGGATTCGACGCGATCCAGCATGATTCCGCGGGATTCGGCGCCATTCATCTTGATTTCTATCACGTTGGGTCTTTTGGGCTCTATTTTGCTCTAGTCGGCAATATTCAACTCTATTCTTCTAGACTCTGCACTACTCGACCCTATTCTAGTCTTTCAGTTCTCTTCTATCCTGTTCTCTTCTACTGCATTTTGGTCTATCCTACCCTACTCTAACTTAGCCTACTGCAATCTGTTCTATTCTATTCAACAGACTTGAACGGGATTCGACCTGATTCAGGTCCTATCGGCTCGAATCAGCTCCTTTTTGTGCGAATTCAACTCGATTCGGTTGGACTTGGCCCTTTTCCTCTCTATTCGGCTCTTTTCGGCAGGATTTGACTCGATTTGACTCTAGTCTACTCTTCTCTATTCTTTCTGGTCTATTCTAATCTATTCTTTTCTACCCTACCCTACCCTCATCTTACCTGCCCTACACTAAACTATTGGATTGGATTCGACACTTTTCAACGCGATTCGACATGATTCTTCTCGATTCACCTCGAATTTGGTGGATTCGGCTGCATTCAGCTCTCTTTGGCTCTATTCAACTCTATTGGACTCTATTCTACTGTACTCGTCTCTACTTCATTCTATTCGATTCTTTCTCTTGTGTTCTGTTCTGTTTTAGTCTAACCCCTCCTACTCTACCCTCCTCTACTCTAATCGATTCGATTCAATGCCTTTCAAGGCGATTCCATGGGATTAGGCTTGAATTGGCTTGATTTAGCTCGATTTGGCTTGAATCGGGTCAATTTGGCTCGATTCTGCTCGATTCAGCATCATTAGGCTCGACCCAAACTTATCCGGCCCTGTTCAGCTCTATTCAACTCTTTTCTACTTTATTCGTCTCTATTTGGCTCCATTCGACTCCATTCCACACCATTCTACTCTGTTCGACTCCATTCTACACTATTCTATTCTCTTCTCCCCCACCCTACTCTACTCTAATCTATTCGATTCATGGAGATTTGTCTCATTTCCTCTCCATTCGACTCGATTCAGCTCGAATTGGATCTATTCATCTCTATTCTGCACTACTCGACTCTGACTATTCTACTCCACTCTACTCCATTCTACTCTTTGTATTCTCTTCTCTTCTACTCTATGCTTCTCTAGTCTATTCCTCTGTGCCCTACCCTATTGAATCCCAGCCTAACCTACACTACTCTAAGCTGTTCTATTGAATTCGATTGCATTCGATTCGACCCGATTGGACACAATTGGACGGGATTCGGTGAGATTTCATGAGATTCAATGGGTTTTGGTGGGATTGGATGGACTTCGACGAGATTCGATGCAATAGGATGTGATTAGGTGCGATTTGGCTCGATCTAGCTTGGCTCATTTTCTGTGTCTCTATTTGGCTCATTCCAGCTCCATTCAGCTCCATTCAGCTCGAATCTGGTCGATTTGACTTGATCGGGCTCGATTGGGCTCGATTGGGCTCGACTCAGCCCTATACGTCCCTATTCGGTGCTATTCCGCTCTATTCGACTCTTTTCTAGTCGATTCATCTCGGTTTGACTGCATTTGACTCCATTCCACACCATTCTACGCTCTTCTATTCGACAGAACCCTATCCCGCCCTAGTCTTTCCTCATCTAGTCTGTTCTTTTCGATTCTGTTGTATTGGATTCTCGTTTTCTCTTTTCTCTATTCCATCCTATGCTACTCTACCATACCCTACACGAAACTAAGCTATCCTGACTTATCCTCTTCTATTCTATTGGATTCTGTTTTCTCTGTTCTACCGTATGCTACCCTACCTTATGACACCCTACTGGACCATACCCTACTCCATAAAAAAAGGGGTACTCAAGAAGGGTACTAGTTTGGAAAAGGGACTACCTAAGGCAAGGGGACTAGTTCGGGCTACTAGTTAGGGCCACTGTACTAGTTAAGAGTACTAGTTAATGGACGGGTACTAGTTAAGGCTACTAGGAAGGCAAGGTACAAGTGAAGGCTACTACTTCAGGCAAGCGTATTAGTTTAGGCTACTAGTTGATGCAAGGGTACAAGTTCATACTACTAATTAAGGCCCGGGTACTAGTTAAGGCAACTGGTCAAGGCAAGGGTAGTAGCTATGGGTAGCGATAAGGCCAGGGTACTAGTTAAGACTACTAGTTAATGCCAGGGTACTAGTTGAGGCAAGGGTCCTAGTGACGGCCAGGGTACTAGTTAAGGCTGGGCTACTAGTCCATGCAAGGCTACTACTTCAGGGTACTAGTTAAGGTTTGGCTACTAGTTAAGAGGACTAGTAAGGCAAGGGTAGACGTTAAGACTGTTCCTTAAGGCAAGGTGACTCGTTAGGGGTACTAGTTACCACAAGGCTTCTAGTTCAGAATACTAGTTAGGGCCACTGTACTAGTTCAGAGTACTAGTTAAGGCTACTAGGAAGGCAAGGAACGAGTTTAGGCCACTACTTCAGGCAAGAGTACTCGTGTTGTCGACTAGTCGATGCAAGGGTACATGTTCATACTACTGGCTAAGTCCAGGGTGCTAGTTAAGGCAACTGGTTAAGGCAAGGGTAGTAGTTATGGGTACCGATAAGGCCAGGCTACTAGTTAATGCAAGGGTACTAGTTAAGGGGACTTGTTGAGGCAAGGATAGCCATTAAGACTGTTCCTTAAGGCAAGGCTCCTGGTTAAGGGTACTAGTTAGGACAAGGCTACCAGTTCAGGAGACTAGTTAGGGGCACTGTACTAGTTAAGAGTACTAGTAAAGGCACGGGTGCTAGTTAAGGCTGCTAGTTAAGGCAAGGTACAAATTCAGGCCACTGCTTAAGGCAAGAGTCCTAGTTAAGGCTACTAGTTGATGCAAGAATACAAGTGAATACTACTAGTTAAGGCCAGGGTCCTAGTTAAGGCAACTGGTTACGGCAAGGGTAGTAGTTCTGGGTACTGATACGGCCAGGGTACTAGTTCAGACTACTAGTGAATGCGAGGGTACTAGTTAAGGGTACTACTTAAGGCTGCCAGTGAAGGCCAGGGTCTGAGTTAAGGCTACTGGAGAAGGCCAGGGTACCAGTGAAGGCAAGGCTACTAGTTAAGGGTACTAGTTAAGAGAAGGCTACTAGTTCAGGATACGAGTTAGGGGCACTGTACTAGTTAAGAGTACTAGCTAAGGCACGAGTACTAGTTCAGCCCACTACTTAAGGCAAGAGTCCTAGTTAAGGCTACTCTTTGATGCAAGTTTACAAGTTGATATTTCTAGTTAAGGCCAGGGTCCTAGTTAAGGCAACTGGTTAAGGCAAGGGTACTAGTTAAGGCAAGGCTACTAGTTAGGGGTAGTAGGGAAGGCTTGGCCACTAGTTAAGGGTACTAGTAAGGCAAGGGCAGATGTTAAGACTATTACTTAAAGCAAGGCTACAAGTTCAGGGTACTAATTCAGACAAGGCTACTAGTTCAGGCTACTCGTTATGGCCGCTGTACTAGTTCAGAGTACTACGTAAGGCACAGGTACTAGTTAAGGATACTAGTTCAGGCAAGGTCCAAGTGAAGGCTACTACTTAAGGCAAGACGACTAGTTTAGGCTACCAGTGGATTCAAGGGTACAAGTGAATACTACGAGTTAAGACCAGGGTACCAGTTAAGGCAGCTGGTTAAGGCCAGGGTAGGACTTATGGGGACTGAGAAGGCCAGGTACTAGTTAAGACAACTAGTTCATGCGAGGGTACTAGTGAAGGGTACTAGTTGAGGCAAGGCTACTAGTGAAGGCCAGGGTACTAGTGAAGGCTACTGGTGAAGGCCAGGGTACTAGTTAAGGCAGGGCTACTAGTTCAGGGTACTGGTAAGGCAAGGGTAGACATTAAGACTATTACTTAAGGCAAGGCTACTAGTTAAGGGTACTAGTTCAGACAAGGCTACTAGTTCAGGATACTAGTTAAGGCAAGGGGAGTAGTTCAGATTCAGAATTTAGGGTACTTGTCAGGGCAAGGGTACTCTTCAAGGCTAGTTGTCTAGCCTACTGATCTATACCACTAGTCTGACTAGTCCAGCTGTCTTGTCTAGGCTACTACTCTAGACTTCTCTTGTCTACTCTACTCTAGTCTACTTTCGTCTACCCTAGTCTACCCTATCAAAAACCACCCTACCCTAACCTTTTTGAATCTATTCAATTGGATTCGATTCAAAGCATTTCAATGTGATTGGACGCGATGAGGCTTGAATCGGCTCATTCGGCACCATCAGCTCGATTCAGCTCGATTTGGCTTGAATCACTTCGATTCGGCTTGTTTCAACTCAATTCGACTTGGTTCAGCCTTATTCGGCTCGATTCGACTCTTTTCTACTCTAGTTTTCTCTATGCAACTCCATTCGACTCCATTCTACTCTATTCTGTTCTACCCTACCCTACTCTAATCTATTCTAATGGATTCGATGGGACGCTATTCGACGCGATTCATCACGTTTTGTTTCCATTGGGCTCGATTCGGCTAGAATTGGCTCTATTCAGCTCTATTCTGCACTATTTCACTCTATTCGACTCTACTCTTCTCTGCTCTACCGTACTGTGCTATCTTCTCTTCCTTCTATTATGTACTGTTCTATTCTATTCTGTTCTACCCTCCCAGCCGCTCCCCTCCCCTTCTCTAATCTTTGATTCTGTTCGAGTCATCGCATTTTCACGCCATTCGACCCGATTAGGCTTGAATCAGATCAATTCCCTTCGAGTCGGTTCGATTGGGCTCCATTCAGCTCCAATGGCATCGATTCTGCTGGATTCTGCTCGATTAGGCCCTCTTTGGCCCTATTCGGCCCAACTATGCTCTATTCGACTCTTTTCTACTCTATTCGTCTCGAGTCGGCTCCGTTCTAATCCATTCCACACGATTCTGCACTATTCTCCTCTATTCTCGTCTACCCTTCCCTACCCTAATCTATTCGAATGGATTCGATTTGACCCGATTCGAAGCGATTCAACGCGATTCATCTTGTTTTGTCTCCATTCGCCTCAATTCGGCTATGTTCTGCACTATCTGACTCTTTCCTACTCTATTCTATTCTGCTGGATTCTTTCTCTTCTGTTCTGTTCTCTCCTATTCTGTTGGACTCTGTTCTATCCTGCCCTACCCAACCCTACTGCACCGCACCCAAACCCACCCTACTTGAATCTATTTGATTCAATTCGATTCACTTCGACGCGATTGGACAGGATTTGACGGGATTCGACAAGGTCCGAAGGCATTTGACGGGATTCAAAGAGATTAGGCGAGATTCCATACGATTCGACGTGATTCAGCAGAATTCTAGGAGATTGGACGCAATTCGAAGTTATTGGACGTGATGGGGCGTGATTCGTCGTGATTCGACGACATTCGATGCAATCCGATGCGATACGAAGCGATTCGACCCGGTCCGACACAAAACGATGTGATTTGATGCGATTCGACGTGATTCGATGTGATTCGACGCTATTCAGTGCCAGTCGGCGTGATTCTGCTTGATTCAGCTCGATTAGGTGCGAATCGGCTCTATATGGCTCCTTTACGTCTCGATTCGGCTCCATTCAGCTCTGTTTTCTCTATTCGTCTCTATTTGGCCTATTCGTCTCTAATCGACTCTATTCGAGTCTATTCGACCCTACTCTTTTCTACTCTATTCTATTCCTTCTATTCTGTTCTAATCTCTTCTAGTCTACTCTACTCTATTCTATTCCACCCTCCTCTCCCCTTCTCTAATCTAGACGTTTGGATTGCATTGGATGCATTGAACGGGATTCGACGTGATTAAGCTTGAATCAGCTCGATTCTATTCCGTTTGGCTCTATTCGGTTCGTTTGGCTTGAATTGCTTCGATTCTGCTCAATTCCGCCTCTTTCGGCCCTATTCTGCTCTATTCGACTCTTCTCTACTCTTTTTGTCTCTATTTGACTCCATTCTACTCCATTCTATTTATTCCACACCATTCTACACTATTCTGCTCTACTCTAGCCTACACCACTCTAATTTACTCGAATCGATTAGACGTGATTCCTCTCATTTCGACTCCATTCGGCTCTATTCAGCTGTATTCGAGTCTACCCTATTATACACGAGCCTACTCTATCGTACTCTAGTCTACTCTTCTCTATTTTCTTTCTTCTTCCTATGCTGTTCTCTTCTTTTCTACTCTATTCTACCCTACCCTATGCTACCCAACTCTACTCTATTCTAATCCATTGGATTGGATTGGATTCAACCCATTTGGACACGATTCGGCTCAGTTTGGCTCTATTTAGCTCCGTTCGAATCTATTCTACTCTACTCTGTTTCCCTCTACGCTACTCTAGCCTACTATTTTCTGTATTCGTTCTGTATTGTTCTGTTCTCTTCTAGTCTCTTCTGTTTTATTCTATGCTACTCTACTCTATTCCACCCTGCCATACCCGAACCTCCCCTACTCTAATCTGTTCAATTCGATTCCATGAATTTGGACACGATTCAGGTCGAATTGGTTCGATTCATGTCCATTCGGCTCCATTTGGCTCGAAGAGTGTCGATTCAACTGGATTAGGCTCAATTCGGCTCCATTAGGCTCGATTTACTGGATTTGGCTCAATTCAGCTCAATTCAGCTCGATTCGGCCCTCTTCGGCCCTCTTCAGCACTATTCGGCTCTATTCGGCTCTTTTCGACTCCTTTCGACTCCATTCGATTGCGTTGCACAGCATTCTACTCCACTCAACACTATTTTACTCTACCCTACCCTAATTGACTGGAATTGGTTCGAGGGGATTCAACGCGATTTGCCTTGTTTCTTCTCCATTTGGCTCGCTTCGACTCTATTCGACTCTGTTCTACTCTACACTATTCTGCTCTGCTCTAACCTTTTGGACTCGATTCTCTTGTATTCCTTTTATTCTCTTTTACTGTGTTCAATTCTCTTCTACTCTATTTTAACCAACCCTACTCTAATCTATTCCACTGGATTCGATTCCACGCATTTCGATGCGATTCGGCTCCAATCGGCTCCGTTGCACTCCATTCATCCCTCTTGGGCTCTCATCGGTTCGATTCAGTTCTAATCGGCTCCATTTCGCCCTGGTCAGTTCTATTCAGCTTGAATAGGCTCTATTCAACTCTATATGGCTCTATGAGTCTACTCAACTCTATTATCTCTTTTCAACTCCATTCTACACCATTCTACTCCATCCGACTGTATTCTTCTCTATTCTATTGTCTTGTACTCTACCCTTCTCTAGTCTATTCTAATCGATTCGATTGGATTGGACTTGAATGGATGGGATTCAATGCAATTCAACGGGATTCGACGCGATCCAGCATGATTCCGCGGGATTCGGCGCCATTCATCTTGATTTCTATCACGTTGGGTCTTTTGGGCTCTATTTTGCTCTAGTCGGCAATATTCAACTCTATTCTTCTAGACTCTGCACTACTCGACCCTATTCTAGTCTTTCAGTTCTCTTCTATCCTGTTCTCTTCTACTGCATTTTGGTCTATCCTACCCTACTCTAACTTAGCCTACTGCAATCTGTTCTATTCTATTCAACAGACTTGAACGGGATTCGACCTGATTCAGGTCCTATCGGCTCGAATCAGCTCCTTTTTGTGCGAATTCAACTCGATTCGGTTGGACTTGGCCCTTTTCCTCTCTATTCGGCTCTTTTCGGCAGGATTTGACTCGATTTGACTCTAGTCTACTCTTCTCTATTCTTTCTGGTCTATTCTAATCTATTCTTTTCTACCCTACCCTACCCTCATCTTACCTGCCCTACACTAAACTATTGGATTGGATTCGACACTTTTCAACGCGATTCGACATGATTCTTCTCGATTCACCTCGAATTTGGTGGATTCGGCTGCATTCAGCTCTCTTTGGCTCTATTCAACTCTATTGGACTCTATTCTACTGTACTCGTCTCTACTTCATTCTATTCGATTCTTTCTCTTGTGTTCTGTTCTGTTTTAGTCTAACCCCTCCTACTCTACCCTCCTCTACTCTAATCGATTCGATTCAATGCCTTTCAAGGCGATTCCATGGGATTAGGCTTGAATTGGCTTGATTTAGCTCGATTTGGCTTGAATCGGGTCAATTTGGCTCGATTCTGCTCGATTCAGCATCATTAGGCTCGACCCAAACTTATCCGGCCCTGTTCAGCTCTATTCAACTCTTTTCTACTTTATTCGTCTCTATTTGGCTCCATTCGACTCCATTCCACACCATTCTACTCTGTTCGACTCCATTCTACACTATTCTATTCTCTTCTCCCCCACCCTACTCTACTCTAATCTATTCGATTCATGGAGATTTGTCTCATTTCCTCTCCATTCGACTCGATTCAGCTCGAATTGGATCTATTCATCTCTATTCTGCACTACTCGACTCTGACTATTCTACTCCACTCTACTCCATTCTACTCTTTGTATTCTCTTCTCTTCTACTCTATGCTTCTCTAGTCTATTCCTCTGTGCCCTACCCTATTGAATCCCAGCCTAACCTACACTACTCTAAGCTGTTCTATTGAATTCAATTGCATTCGATTCGACCCGATTGGACACAATTGGACGGGATTCGGTGAGATTTCATGAGATTCAATGGGTTTTGGTGGGATTGGATGGACTTCGACGAGATTCGATGCAATAGGGTGTGATTAGGTGCGATTTGGCTCGATCTAGCTTGGCTCATTTTCTGTGTCTCTATTTGGCTCATTCCAGCTCCATTCAGCTCCATTCAGCTCGAATCTGGTCGATTTGACTTGATCGGGCTCGATTGGGCTCGATTGGGCTCGACTCAGCCCTATACGTCCCTATTCGGTGCTATTCCGCTCTATTCGACTCTTTTCTAGTCTATTCATCTCGGTTTGACTGCATTTGACTCCATTCCACACCATTCTACGCTCTTCTATTCGACAGAACCCTATCCCGCCCTAGTCTTTCCTCATCTAGTCTGTTCTTTTCGATTCTGTTGTATTGGATTCTCGTTTTCTCTTTTCTCTATTCCATCCTATGCTACTCTACCATACCCTACACGAAACTAAGCTATCCTGACTTATCCTCTTCTATTCTATTGGATTCTGTTTTCTCTGTTCTACCGTATGCTACCCTACCTTATGACACCCTACTGGACCATACCCTACTCCATAAAAAAAGGGGTACTCAAGAAGGGTACTAGTTTGGAAAAGGGACTACCTAAGGCAAGGGGACTAGTTCGGGCTACTAGTTAGGGCCACTGTACTAGTTAAGAGTACTAGTTAATGGACGGGTACTAGTTAAGGCTACTAGGAAGGCAAGGTACAAGTGAAGGCTACTACTTCAGGCAAGCGTATTAGTTTAGGCTACTAGTTGATGCAAGGGTACAAGTTCATACTACTAATTAAGGCCCGGGTACTAGTTAAGGCAACTGGTCAAGGCAAGGGTAGTAGCTATGGGTAGCGATAAGGCCAGGGTACTAGTTAAGACTACTAGTTAATGCCAGGGTACTAGTTGAGGCAAGGGTCCTAGTGACGGCCAGGGTACTAGTTAAGGCTGGGCTACTAGTCCATGCAAGGCTACTACTTCAGGGTACTAGTTAAGGTTTGGCTACTAGTTAAGAGGACTAGTAAGGCAAGGGTAGACGTTAAGACTGTTCCTTAAGGCAAGGTGACTCGTTAGGGGTACTAGTTACCACAAGGCTTCTAGTTCAGAATACTAGTTAGGGCCACTGTACTAGTTCAGAGTACTAGTTAAGGCTACTAGGAAGGCAAGGAACGAGTTTAGGCCACTACTTCAGGCAAGAGTACTCGTGTTGTCGACTAGTCGATGCAAGGGTACATGTTCATACTACTGGCTAAGTCCAGGGTGCTAGTTAAGGCAACTGGTTAAGGCAAGGGTAGTAGTTATGGGTACCGATAAGGCCAGGCTACTAGTTAATGCAAGGGTACTAGTTAAGGGGACTTGTTGAGGCAAGGGTAGCCATTAAGACTATTCCTTAAGGCAAGGCTCCTGGTTAAGGGTACTAGTTAGGACAAGGCTACCAGTTCAGGAGACTAGTTAGGGGCACTGTACTAGTTAAGAGTACTAGTAAAGGCACGGGTGCTAGTTAAGGCTGCTAGTTAAGGCAAGGTACAAATTCAGGCCACTGCTTAAGGCAAGAGTCCTAGTTAAGGCTACTAGTTGATGCAAGAATACAAGTGAATACTACTAGTTAAGGCCAGGGTCCTAGTTAAGGCAACTGGTTACGGCAAGGGTAGTAGTTCTGGGTACTGATACGGCCAGGGTACTAGTTCAGACTACTAGTGAATGCGAGGGTACTAGTTAAGGGTACTAGTTAAGGCTGCCAGTGAAGGCCAGGGTCTGAGATAAGGCTACTGGAGAAGGCCAGGGTACCAGTGAAGGCAAGGCTACTAGTTAAGGGTACTAGTTAAGAGAAGGCTACTAGTTCAGGATACGAGTTAGGGGCACTGTACTAGTTAAGAGTACTAGCTAAGGCACGAGTACTAGTTCAGGCCACTACTTAAGGCAAGAGTCCTAGTTAAGGCTACGAGTTGATGCAAGAATACAAGTGAATACTACTAGTTAAGGCCAGGGTACTACTTAAGGCAACTGGTTACGGCAAGGGTAGTAGTTCTGGGTACTGATACGGCCAGGGTACTAGTTCAGACTACTAGTGAATGCGAGGGTACTAGTTAAGGGTACTACTTAAGGCTGCCAGTGAAGGCCAGGGTCTGAGTTAAGGCTACTGGAGAAGGCCAGGGTACCAGTGAAGGCAAGGCTACTAGTTAAGGGTACTAGTTAAGAGAAGGCTACTAGTTCAGGATACGAGTTAGGGGCACTGTACTAGTTAAGAGTACTAGCTAAGGCACGAGTACTAGTTCAGCCCACTACTTAAGGCAAGAGTCCTAGTTAAGGCTACTCTTTGATGCAAGTTTACAAGTTGATATTTCTAGTTAAGGCCAGGGTCCTAGTTAAGGCAACTGGTTAAGGCAAGGGTACTAGTTAAGGCAAGGCTACTAGTTAGGGGTAGTAGGGAAGGCTTGGCCACTAGTTAAGGGTACTAGTAAGGCAAGGGCAGATGTTAAGACTATTACTTAAAGCAAGGCTACAAGTTCAGGGTACTAATTCAGACAAGGCTACTAGTTCAGGCTACTCGTTATGGCCGCTGTACTAGTTCAGAGTACTACGTAAGGCACAGGTACTAGTTAAGGATACTAGTTCAGGCAAGGTCCAAGTGAAGGCTACTACTTAAGGCAAGACGACTAGTTTAGGCTACCAGTGGATTCAAGGGTACAAGTGAATACTACGAGTTAAGACCAGGGTACCAGTTAAGGCAGCTGGTTAAGGCCAGGGTAGGACTTATGGGGACTGAGAAGGCCAGGTACTAGTTAAGACAACTAGTTCATGCGAGGGTACTAGTGAAGGGTACTAGTTGAGGCAAGGCTACTAGTGAAGGCCAGGGTACTAGTGAAGGCTACTGGTGAAGGCCAGGGTACTAGTTAAGGCAGGGCTACTAGTTCAGGGTACTGGTAAGGCAAGGGTAGACATTAAGACTATTACTTAAGGCAAGGCTACTAGTTAAGGGTACTAGTTCAGACAAGGCTACTAGTTCAGGATACTAGTTAAGGCAAGGGGACTAGTTCAGATTCAGAATTTAGGGTACTTGTCAGGGCAAGGGTACTCTTCAAGGCTAGTTGTCTAGCCTACTGATCTATACCACTAGTCTGACTAGTCCAGCTGTCTTGTCTAGGCTACTACTCTAGACTTCTCTTGTCTACTCTACTCTAGTCTACTTTCGTCTACCCTAGTCTACCCTATCAAAAACCACCCTACCCTAACCTTTTTGAATCTATTCAATTGGATTCGATTCAAAGCATTTCAATGTGATTGGACGCGATGAGGCTTGAATCGGCTCATTCGGCACCATCAGCTCGATTCAGCTCGATTTGGCTTGAATCACTTCGATTCGGCTTGTTTCAACTCAATTCGACTTGGTTCAGCCTTATTCGGCTCGATTCGACTCTTTTCTACTCTAGTTTTCTCTATGCAACTCCATTCGACTCCATTCTACTCTATTCTGTTCTACCCTACCCTACCCTACTCTAATCTATTCTAATGGATTCGATGGGACGCTATTGGACGCGATTCATCACGTTTTGTTTCCATTGGGCTCGATTCGGCTAGAATTGGCTCTATTCAGCTCTGTTCTGCACTATTTCACTCTATTCTACTCTTCTCTACTTTACTCTTGTCTGCTCTACCGTACTGTGCTATCTTCTGTTCCTTCTATTATCTACTCTTCTATTCTATTCTGTTCTACCCTCCCAGGCGCTCCCCTCCCCTTCTCTAATCTTTGATTCTGTTCGAGTCATCGCATTTTCACGCCATTCGACCCGATTAGGCTTGAATCAGATCAATTCGCTTCGAGTCGGTTCGATTGGGCTCCATTTGGCTCCATTCAGCTCCAATGGCATCGATTCTGCTGGATTCTGCTCGATTAGGCCCTCTTTGGCCCTATTGGGCCCAACTATGCTCTATTCGACTCTTTTCTATTCCATTCGTTTCTAGTCGGATCCGTTCTAATCCATTCCACACCATTCTGCACTATTCTCCTCTATTCTCGTCTACCCTTCCCTACACTAATCTATTCGAATGGATTCGATTTGATCCGATTCGAAGCGATTCAACGCGATTGATCTTGTTTTGTCTCCATTCGCCTCAATTCGGCTATGTTCTGCACTATCTGACTCTTTTCTACTCTATTCTATTCTGCTGGATTCTTTCTGTTCTGTTCTGTTCTCTCCTATTCTGAGAATAGAGCCAAATCGAGCTGAATCACTTCAAAATGGGTCGAATCATACCCAATCAAATGGAGTAGAATAGATTAGATTCGGATAGCATAGGGTACGGTACAATAGAGTAGAATAGAACAGAAAAGAATCGCAAACATACAATAGAATACAAGAGAGTAGACTAGACTAGACTACAGAAGAGTAGACTAGAGTACAATAGAGTAGAGTAGCATCGAGTCGAATAGAGCTGAATATAGCACGATGGGGATAAAAAGAGATGAATCGCATCAGAGAGATTAGAGTCAATTAGAGTAGGGTAGGGTAGGGTAGAGCAGAATAGAGTCGAATTGTGTGGAATGAATAGAATGGAGTGAAATAGAGACGAATAGAGTAGAAAAGAGTGGAATCGAGCTGAATAGGGACGACAAAGGCTGAACAGAGCCGAATCAAGTGGAAAAGAGGATAATCGAGCTGAATCGAGCTAATGGTGCTGAATCGAGCCGAATCGAGCTGCTTCGAGCCTAGTCGCGTCCAATGGCATCGAAATGCTTTGAATCGAATCAAATCAAACAGATTAGAAGGGTTATGGCACCGGAGTTTCTGATAGGGTGGACTAGGGTAGACTAAGGTAGAGTAGACAAGAGAAGGCTAGAGTAGTAGCCTAGACTACTTACCCAGCCAAGTCAGCTAGAATAGTGGCATAGATCAGTAGCTTAGACAAGTAGCCTTGAATAGTACCCTTGTCTTGACAAGTACCCTGAATTAGGACCCAAACTGGTACCCTTGCCTTAACTAGGAGCCATAACTAGTGGCCCTGCCTTAATTAGTACCCTGAACTAGTAGCCTTGCCTTAACTAGTGCCCTGCCTTATGTAGCAGCCCTAACAGTACCCTTGCCTTAACCAGTAGCCCTAACTAGTAGCCTTGCCTTCACTAGTAAACTGGCCTGAACGAGTAACCCTATCTAGTAAACTTACCTTAACTAGTACCCCTAACTAGTTGCCTTGCCTTAACTAGTAAATGGGCCTGAACGAGTAACCCTATCTTGCAAACTTACCTTAACTAGTAGCCTTGCCTGAACCAGTCAACTGGCCTTAACTAGTCACCCCAACTTGTACCCGTACCTTAACATGTACCCCTAACTAGGACCCTTCTCTTAAACAGGAGCAATTTACAGTAACCTTGACTAAAACAGTACCCTCAACAAGGACTTGTGTCTGAACTAGGACCCTTCACTAGTACCCTGGCATTCACTAATACCCCTAACTAGTGAATCTTAGCTCAACTAGTAGCCTTATCTAGTGCCCTGGCTTCAACTAGTAGCCTGAACTAGTAACCTTGTGTTAATCATTACCCTTGCCATAACTAGTACCCTTAATTAGTACCCTTATTAAGTACTCCCAATGACTAGGTGGGGTAGCATAGGGTAGGGTAGCATGCGGTGGAACAAAGAAAATAGAATAAAAAGAATAGAATGACATACTTCAGTGTAGGTTATGGTAGTGTATCATAGGATGAAATAGAGAAAATAGAAAAAGAGAATAGAATACCACAGAAGAGAAGAGAAAATAAAAGACTCGATTAGGATAGGGTGGGGTGGGTTAGGGTTCTGCAGAATAGGATAGTGTAGAATGGTGTGGAATGGAGTCGAATGGAGTCGAATGGAGTCGGACAGAGATGACTAGAGTAGAAAAGAGTGGAATAGAGCTGAAGAGCACCGAATAGGGCCAAATAGGGCCGAATCGAGCCGAACCAAGGCAAATTGAGTCGAATCGAGTCAAATCGACCATATTCGAGCTGAAAGTAGCCGAATGGAGCTGAAAAGAACCAACTAGAGACAAACAAAATGAACCGAGCTAAATCGAGATAAAACACACCTAATCGCATCCTACTGCATCGAATTTCGTCCAATTCCATGAAATCCAACCAAAACCTGTCGAAACTCGTGGAATTTCACCGAATCCCTTTGAACTGTGTCTAAGAGGGTAGAATAGTATTGAATTGAATGAAATTGAATAGATTAGAGTAGTGTAGGTTAGGGAGGGATTCAGTGGGTAAGGCACAGTACAATTGAATAGAGCAGAACAGAAGAGAATACAAAGAGTAGAATGGAGTAGAGATGAGTAGAGTAGAATCGTCAGAGTGGAGTAGTGCAGAATATGGATGAAAAGAGCCAGTTCAAGCCGAATCGAGTCGAGTGGAGAGGAAATGAGACGAATCGCGATGAATCGAATCGATTAGAATAGATTAGAGTAGGGTAGAACAGAATAGAATAGTGTAGAATGGAGTGGACTGGTGTGGAATGGAGTCGAATGGAGCCAAATAGAGACAAATATAGTAGAAAAGAGCTGAATAGAGCTCAATAAGTTTTAATCGAGCCTAATTATGCTGAATCGAGCAGAATTGAGGCGAATGGACCCGATTCAAGCCAAAGAGAGCTAAATGGAGCCGATTCAAGCCTAATCACATGGAATCGCCACGAAATGCATTGAATTGAATCGTATAGATTAGAGTAGAGGAGGTTACGGTAGGAGAGGTTAGACTAGCACGGAACAGAATGCAATAGAAAGAATAAAATAGAATTAAGTAGAGTAGAGCAGAATAGAATAGAGTCAAATAGAGGTGAATAGACCGAATAGCCGAAAAGAGCCGAACAGAGCTGAATACACCAGAATCGACCAAATTCGAGATGAATCGAGACGAATCATGTCGAATCGCATTGAAATGTGTCGAGCTGAATCAAATAGATTAGTGTAGGTGCAGGTAAGGTTAGGGTAGAGTACGGTCGAATCGAAGAGAACAGAAAGAATAGAGTGGAGTGGAGAGGAGTAGACCAGAGTCAAATAGAGTCGAATACTGCCGATCAGAGCTGAATAGAGCAGAAAAGAGCCGAGTAGAACTGAATCGAGTCTAATGGAGCAGAAAGGAGCTGAATCGAGCCGATACGACCCGAATCAGTTCGAATCGCGTTCAAGTGTTTCGAATAGAATCGAACAGATTACAGTAGGGTAAGCAAGGGTAGGGTAGGGTAGAATAGAATGTAGTAGAACAGAATAGAATAGAACAGAACTGAACTGAAAGAATAGAAGAGGGTCGAGTAGAGTATCAAAGACTAGAGTAGAATAGAGTCCAATATTGCCAAACAGAGCCAAATAGAGCTAAAATTAGCTGAATCGACAGAAATCAAGACGACTCACGCCGAATCCCTCAGAACCGTGCCGTATAGCGTCGAGTCCCGTCGAATTGCATTGAATCCCAACAATTCAAGTCAAATCCAATCCAATCGATTCGAATTGACTACTACTCTAATAAAACACATTTTTCGTTTAGAGTAGGGTAGACTACTATGCAATATAACAGAGAATAGAGTAGGATGAAGTAGAATTCTGTAGAATGGAGTTGACTGGAGTCGAATGGAGTCAAATGGAGTTGAAAAGAGATAATAGAGTGGAGTAGAGTCTCATAAAGTCGAGTAGAGGCTATTAGAGCCGAATAGAGCCGAATGGAAGCGCTTCGAGACGAATGGGGATGAATGGAGTGGAATGGAGCCGATTTGAGCCAATCGCATTGAAATGAATGCAACTGAATCCAGCAACATATATTAGAGTACTTTATGATAGAATAGATTAGAATAGAATTGAACACGGTAGAACGGAATAGAAGAACACAATAGAATGGAGTAGATAAAAGTAGGGTAGAGCAGAATAATGTAGAGGAGCGTAGCGTAGAATAGAATCGAATCGAGCCGAATGGAGATGAAAGGAGACAAATTGCATGGAATCCCACCGAATCAATTACAGTAAATTAGAGTAGGGTAGAGTAGAATAGTGTAGAATGGAGTAGAATGGTGTGCAATGGAATTGAATGGAGTCGAATAGAGTAGAAAAGAGCCGAATAGAGCCAAATAGTGCTGAATAGGTCCAAAGAGGGCCGAATCGAGCTCATTTGAGCCTAATGAATTCGAATCGAGCCAAATTCATTGAATCGAGTCTAATGGAGCTGAATCAAGCCGAATCTATTCTGTTCGAGCCAAGCGGACACGAATCGAACCGATTCGATCTGAATTGTGTCAAAATTCGTCAACTCAAATTGAATAGATTGGAGTAGGGGATGTTCGCGTATGGTAGGGTAGGGTAGACTAGAGTAGAATAGAATCAGACAGAATAGAATAGAACAGAACATTACAGAAAGAATACAGAAAAGAGTAGACTAGAGTATAGTAGAAGGGGAATAGAGTAGAATAGAGCCAAATCGAGCTGAATCACTTCAAAATGGGTCGAATCATACCCAATCAAATGGAGTAGAATAGATTAGAGTCGGATAGCATAGGGTACGGTACAATAGAGTAGAATAGAACAGAGCAGAATAGAAAACATACAATAGAATAGAAGAGAGTAGACTAGACTAGACTACAGAAGAGTAGACTAGAGTACAATAGAGTAGAGTAGCATCAAGTCGAATAGAGCTGAATATAGCAGGATGGGGATAAAAGGAGATGAATCGCATCAGAGAGATTAGAGTCAATTAGAGTAGGGTAGGGTAGGGTAGAGCAGAATAGAGTCGAATTGTGTGGAATGAATAGAATGGAGTGAGATAGAGACGAATAGAGTAGAAAAGAGTGGAATCGAGCTGAATAGGGACGACAAAGGCTGAACAGAGCCGAATCAAGTGGAAACGAGGATAATCGAGCTGAATCGAGCTAATGGTGCTGAATCGAGCCGAATCGAGCTGCTTCGAGCCTAGTCGCGTCCAATGGCATCGAAATGCTTTGAATCGAATCAAATCAAACAGATTAGAAGGGTTATGGCACCGGAGTTTCTGATAGGGTGGACTAGGGTAGACTAAGGTAGACTAGAGTAGAGTAGACAAGAGAAGGCTAGAGTAGTAGCCTAGACTAGTAACCCAGCCAAGTCAGCTAGAATAGTGGCATAGATCAGTAGCTTAGACAAGTAGCCTTGAATAGTACCCTTGTCTTGACAAGTACCCTGAATTAGGACCCAAACTGGTACCCTTGCCTTGACTAGGAGCCATAACTAGTGCCCCTGCCTTAATTAGTACCCTGAACTAGTAGCCTTGCCTTAACTAGTGCCCTGCCTTATGTAGCAGCCCTAGCAGTACCCTTGCCTTAACCAGTAGCCCTAACTAGTAGCCTTGCCTTCACTAGTAAACTGGCCTGAACGAGTAAACCTATCTTGTAAACTTACCTTAACTAGTACCCCTAACTAGTTGCCTTGCCTTAACTAGTAAATGGGCCTGAACGAGTAACCCTATCTTGCAAACTTACCTTAACTAGTAGCCTTGCCTGAACCAGTCAACTGGCCTTAACTAGTCACCCCAACTTGTACCCGTACCTTAACATGTACCCCTAACTAGGACCCTTCTCTTAAACAGGAGCAATTTACAGTAACCTTGACTAAAACAGTACCCTCAACAAGGACTTGTGTCTGAACTAGGACCCTTCACTAGTACCCTGGCATTCACTAATACCCCTAACTAGTGAATCTTAGCTCAACTAGTAGCCTTATCTAGTGCCCTGGCTTCAACTAGTAGCCTGAACTAGTAACCTTGTGTTAATTATTACCCTTGCCACAACTAGTACCCTTAATTAGTACCCTTATTAAGTACTCCCAATGACTAGGTGGGGTAGCATAGGGTAGGGTAGCATGCGGTGGAACAAAGAAAATAGAATAAAAAGAATAGAATGACATACTTCAGTGTAGGTTATGGTAGTGTATCATAGGATGAAATAGAGAAAATAGAAAAAGAGAATAGAATACCACAGAAGAGAAGAGAAAATAAAAGACTCGATTAGGATAGGGTGGGGTGGGTTAGGGTTCTGCAGAATAGGATAGTGTAGAATGGTGTGGAATGGAGTCGAATGGAGTCGAATGGAGTCGGACAGAGATGACTAGAGTAGAAAAGAGTGGAATAGAGCTGAAGAGCACCGAATAGGGCCAAATAGGGCCGAATCGAGCCGAATCAAGGCAAATTGAGTCGAATCGAGTCAAATCGACCATATTCGAGCTGAAAGTAGCCGAATGGAGCTGAAAAGAACCAACTAGAGACAAACAAAATGAACCGAGCTAAATCGAGATAAAACACACCTAATCGCATCCTACTGCATCGAATTTCGTCCAATTCCATGAAATCCAACCAAAACCTGTCGAAACTCGTGGAATTTCACCGAATCCCTTTGAACTGTGTCTAAGAGGGTAGAATAGTATTGAATTGAATGAAATCGAATGAAATTGAATAGATTAGAGTAGTGTAGGTTAGGGAGGGATTCAGTGGGTAAGGCACAGTACAATTGAATAGAGCAGAACAGAAGAGAATACAAAGAGTAGAATGGAGTAGAGATGAGTAGAGTAGAATCGTCAGAGTGGAGTAGTGCAGAATATGGATGAAAAGACCCAGTTCAAGCCGAATCGAGTCGAGTGGAGAGGAAATGAGACGAATCGCGATGAATCGAATCGATTAGAATAGATTAGAGTAGGGTAGAACAGAATAGAATAGTGTAGAATGGAGTGGACTGGTGTGGAATGGAGTCGAATGGAGCCAAATAGAGACAAATATAGTAGAAAAGAGCTGAATAGAGCTCAATAAGTTTTAATCGAGCCTAATTATGCTGAATCGAGCAGAATTGAGGCGAATGGACCCGATTCAAGCCAAAGAGAGCTAAATGGAGCCGATTCAAGCCTAATCACACGGAATCGCGACGAAATGCATTGAATTGAATCGTATAGATTAGAGTAGAGGAGGGTAGGGTAGGAGAGGTTAGACTAGCACGGAACAGAATGCAATAGAAAGAATAAAATAGAATTAAGTAGAGTAGAGTAGAATAGAATAGAGTCAAATAGAGGTGAATAGACCGAATAGCCGAAAAGAGCCGAACAGAGCTGAATACACCCGAATCGACCAAATTCGAGATGAATCGAGACGAATCATGTCGAATCGCATTGAAATGTGTCGAGCTGAATCAAATAGATTAGTGTAGGTGCAGGTAAGGTTAGGGTAGAGTACGGTCGAATCGAAGAGAACAGAAAGAATAGAGTGGAGGGGAGAGGAGTAGACCAGAGTCAAATAGAGTCGAATACTGCCGATCAGAGCTGAATAGAGCAGAAAAGAGCCGAGTAGAACTGAATCGAGTCTAATGGAGCAGAAAGGAGCTGAATCGAGCCGATACGACCCGAATCAGTTCGAATCGCGTTCAAGTGTTTCGAATAGAATCGAACAGATTACAGTAGGGTAAGCAAGGGTAGGGTAGGGTAGAATAGAATGTAGTAGAACAGAATAGAATAGAACAGAACTGAACTGAAAGAATAGAAGAGGGTCGAGTAGAGTATCAAAGACTAGAGTAGAATAGAGTCCAATATTGCCAAACAGAGCCAAATAGAGCTAAAATTAGCTGAATCGATAGAAATCAAGACGAATCATGCCGAATCCCTCAGAACCGTGCCGTATAGCGTCGAGTCCCGTCGAATTGCATTGAATCCCAACAATTCAAGTCAAATCCAATCCAATCGATTCGAATTGACTACTACTCTAATAAAACACATTTTTCGTTTAGAGTAGGGTAGACTACTATGCAATATAACAGAGAATAGAGTAGGATGAAGTAGAATTCTGTAGAATGGAGTTGACTGGAGTCGAATGGAGTCAAATGGAGTTGAAAAGAGATAATAGAGTGGAGTAGAGTCTCATAAAGTCGAGTAGAGGCTATTAGAGCCGAATAGAGCCGAATGGAAGCGCTTCGAGACGAATGGGGATGAATGGAGTGGAATGGAGCCGATTTGAGCCAATCGCATTGAAATGAATGCAACTGAATCCAGCAACATATATTAGAGTACTTTATGATAGAATAGATTAGAATAGAATTGAACACGGTAGAACGGAATAGAAGAACACAATAGAATGGAGTAGATAAAAGTAGGGTAGAGCAGAATAATGTAGAGGAGCGTAGCGTAGAATAGAATCGAATCGAGCCGAATGGAGATGAAAGGAGACAAATTGCATGGAATCCCACCGAATCAATTACAGTAAATTAGAGTAGGGTAGAGTAGAATAGTGTAGAATGGAGTAGAATGGTGTGCAATGGAATTGAATGGAGTCGAATAGAGTAGAAAAGAGCCGAATAGAGCCAAATAGTGCTGAATAGGTCCAAAGAGGGCCGAATCGAGCTCATTTGAGCCTAATGAATTCGAATCGAGCCAAATTCATTGAATCGAGTCTAATGGAGCTGAATCAAGCCGAATCTATTCTGTTCGAGCCAAGCGGACACGAATCGAACCGATTCGATCTGAATTGTGTCAAAATTCGTCAACTCAAATTGAATAGATTGGAGTAGGGGATGTTCGCGTATGGTAGGGTAGGGTAGACTAGAGTAGAATAGAATCAGACAGAATAGAATAGAACAGAACATTACAGAAAGAATACAGAAAAGAGTAGATTAGAGTATAGTAGAAGGGGAATAGAGTAGAATAGAGCCAAATCGAGCTGAATCACTTCAAAATGGGTCGAATCATACCCAATCAAATGGAGTAGAATAGATTAGAGTCGGATAGCATAGGGTACGGTACAATAGAGTAGAATAGAACAGAGCAGAATCGCAAACATACAATAGAATAGAAGAGAGTAGACTAGACTAGACTACAGAAGAGTAGACTAGAGTACAATAGAGTAGAGTAGCATCGAGTCGAATAGAGCTGAATATAGCAGGATGGGGATAAAAGGAGATGAATCGCATCAGAGAGATTAGAGTCAATTAGAGTAGGGTAGGGTAGGGTAGAGCAGAATAGTCGAATTGTGTGGAATGAATAGAATGGAGTGAGATAGAGACGAATAGAGTAGAAAAGAGTGGAATCGAGCTGAATAGGGACGACAAAGGCTGAACAGAGCCGAATCAAGTGGAAACGAGGATAATCGAGCTGAATCGAGCTAATGGTGCTGAATCGAGCCGAATCGAGCTGCTTCGAGCCTAGTCGCGTCCAATGGCATCGAAATGCTTTGAATCGAATCAAATCAAACAGATTAGAAGGGTTATGGCACCGGAGTTTCTGATAGGGTGGACTAGGGTAGACTAAGGTAGACTAGAGTAGAGTAGACAAGAGAAGGCTAGAGTAGTAGCCTAGACTAGTAACCCAGCCAAGTCAGCTAGAATAGTGGCATAGATCAGTAGCTTAGACAAGTAGCCTTGAATAGTACCCTTGTCTTGACAAGTACCCTGAATTAGGACCCAAACTGGTACCCTTGCCTTGACTAGGAGCCATAACTAGTGCCCCTGCCTTAATTAGTACCCTGAACTAGTAGCCTTGCCTTAACTAGTGCCCTGCCTTATGTAGCAGCCCTAGCAGTACCCTTGCCTTAACCAGTAGCCCTAACTAGTAGCCTTGCCTTCACTAGTAAACTGGCCTGAACGAGTAAACCTATCTTGTAAACTTACCTTAACTAGTACCCCTAACTAGTTGCCTTGCCTTAACTAGTAAATGGGCCTGAACGAGTAACCCTATCTTGCAAACTTACCTTAACTAGTAGCCTTGCCTGAACCAGTCAACTGGCCTTAACTAGTCACCCCAACTTGTACCCGTACCTTAACATGTACCCCTAACTAGGACCCTTCTCTTAAACAGGAGCAATTTACAGTAACCTTGACTAAAACAGTACCCTCAACAAGGACTTGTGTCTGAACTAGGACCCTTCACTAGTACCCTGGCATTCACTAATACCCCTAACTAGTGAATCTTAGCTCAACTAGTAGCCTTATCTAGTGCCCTGGCTTCAACTAGTAGCCTGAACTAGTAACCTTGTGTTAATTATTACCCTTGCCACAACTAGTACCCTTAATTAGTACCCTTATTAAGTACTCCCAATGACTAGGTGGGGTAGCATAGGGTAGGGTAGCATGCGGTGGAACAAAGAAAATAGAATAAAAAGAATAGAATGACATACTTCAGTGTAGGTTATGGTAGTGTATCATAGGATGAAATAGAGAAAATAGAAAAAGAGAATAGAATACCACAGAAGAGAAGAGAAAATAAAAGACTCGATTAGGATAGGGTG
The DNA here is from genome assembly GCF_030014295.1 of Loxodonta africana. Classification (NCBI taxonomy): domain Eukaryota; kingdom Metazoa; phylum Chordata; class Mammalia; order Proboscidea; family Elephantidae; genus Loxodonta; species Loxodonta africana. The sequence continues at coordinate 81,457,330 of NC_087361.1, read as the reverse complement.
GGGTGGGTTAGGGTTCTGCAGAATAGGATAGTGTAGAATGGTGTGGAATGGAGTCGAATGGAGTCGAATGGAGTCGGACAGAGATGACTAGAGTAGAAAAGAGTGGAATAGAGCTGAAGAGCACCGAATAGGGCCAAATAGGGCCGAATCGAGCCGAATCAAGGCAAATTGAGTCGAATCGAGTCAAATCGACCATATTCGAGCTGAAAGTAGCCGAATGGAGCTGAAAAGAACCAACTAGAGACAAACAAAATGAACCGAGCTAAATCGAGATAAAACACACCTAATCGCATCCTACTGCATCGAATTTCGTCCAATTCCATGAAATCCAACCAAAACCTGTCGAAACTCGTGGAATTTCACCGAATCCCTTTGAACTGTGTCTAAGAGGGTAGAATAGTATTGAATTGAATGAAATCGAATGAAATTGAATAGATTAGAGTAGTGTAGGTTAGGGAGGGATTCAGTGGGTAAGGCACAGTACAATTGAATAGAGCAGAACAGAAGAGAATACAAAGAGTAGAATGGAGTAGAGATGAGTAGAGTAGAATCGTCAGAGTGGAGTAGTGCAGAATATGGATGAAAAGACCCAGTTCAAGCCGAATCGAGTCGAGTGGAGAGGAAATGAGACGAATCGCGATGAATCGAATCGATTAGAATAGATTAGAGTAGGGTAGAACAGAATAGAATAGTGTAGAATGGAGTGGACTGGTGTGGAATGGAGTCGAATGGAGCCAAATAGAGACAAATATAGTAGAAAAGAGCTGAATAGAGCTCAATAAGTTTTAATCGAGCCTAATTATGCTGAATCGAGCAGAATTGAGGCGAATGGACCCGATTCAAGCCAAAGAGAGCTAAATGGAGCCGATTCAAGCCTAATCACACGGAATCGCGACGAAATGCATTGAATTGAATCGTATAGATTAGAGTAGAGGAGGGTAGGGTAGGAGAGGTTAGACTAGCACGGAACAGAATGCAATAGAAAGAATAAAATAGAATTAAGTAGAGTAGAGTAGAATAGAATAGAGTCAAATAGAGGTGAATAGACCGAATAGCCGAAAAGAGCCGAACAGAGCTGAATACACCCGAATCGACCAAATTCGAGATGAATCGAGACGAATCATGTCGAATCGCATTGAAATGTGTCGAGCTGAATCAAATAGATTAGTGTAGGTGCAGGTAAGGTTAGGGTAGAGTACGGTAGAATCGAAGAGAACAGAAAGAATAGAGTGGAGGGGAGAGGAGTAGACCAGAGTCAAATAGAGTCGAATACTGCCGATCAGAGCTGAATAGAGCAGAAAAGAGCCGAGTAGAACTGAATCGAGTCTAATGGAGCAGAAAGGAGCTGAATCGAGCCGATACGACCCGAATCAGTTCGAATCGCGTTCAAGTGTTTCGAATAGAATCGAACAGATTACAGTAGGGTAAGCAAGGGTAGGGTAGGGTAGAATAGAATGTAGTAGAACAGAATAGAATAGAACAGAACTGAACTGAAAGAATAGAAGAGGGTCGAGTAGAGTATCAAAGACTAGAGTAGAATAGAGTCCAATATTGCCAAACAGAGCCAAATAGAGCTAAAATTAGCTGAATCGATAGAAATCAAGACGAATCATGCCGAATCCCTCAGAACCGTGCCGTATAGCGTCGAGTCCCGTCGAATTGCATTGAATCCCAACAATTCAAGTCAAATCCAATCCAATCGATTCGAATTGACTACTACTCTAATAAAACACATTTTTCGTTTAGAGTAGGGTAGACTACTATGCAATATAACAGAGAATAGAGTAGGATGAAGTAGAATTCTGTAGAATGGAGTTGACTGGAGTCGAATGGAGTCAAATGGAGTTGAAAAGAGATAATAGAGTGGAGTAGAGTCTCATAAAGTCGAGTAGAGGCTATTAGAGCCGAATAGAGCCGAATGGAAGCGCTTCGAGACGAATGGGGATGAATGGAGTGGAATGGAGCCGATTTGAGCCAATCGCATTGAAATGAATGCAACTGAATCCAGCAACATATATTAGAGTACTTTATGATAGAATAGATTAGAATAGAATTGAACACGGTAGAACGGAATAGAAGAACACAATAGAATGGAGTAGATAAAAGTAGGGTAGAGCAGAATAATGTAGAGGAGCGTAGCGTAGAATAGAATCGAATCGAGCCGAATGGAGATGAAAGGAGACAAATTGCATGGAATCCCACCGAATCAATTACAGTAAATTAGAGTAGGGTAGAGTAGAATAGTGTAGAATGGAGTAGAATGGTGTGCAATGGAATTGAATGGAGTCGAATAGAGTAGAAAAGAGCCGAATAGAGCCAAATAGTGCTGAATAGGTCCAAAGAGGGCCGAATCGAGCTCATTTGAGCCTAATGAATTCGAATCGAGCCAAATTCATTGAATCGAGTCTAATGGAGCTGAATCAAGCCGAATCTATTCTGTTCGAGCCAAGCGGACACGAATCGAACCGATTCGATCTGAATTGTGTCAAAATTCGTCAACTCAAATTGAATAGATTGGAGTAGGGGATGTTCGCGTATGGTAGGGTAGGGTAGACTAGAGTAGAATAGAATCAGACAGAATAGAATAGAACAGAACATTACAGAAAGAATACAGAAAAGAGTAGATTAGAGTATAGTAGAAGGGGAATAGAGTAGAATAGAGCCAAATCGAGCTGAATCACTTCAAAATGGGTCGAATCATACCCAATCAAATGGAGTAGAATAGATTAGAGTCGGATAGCATAGGGTACGGTACAATAGAGTAGAATAGAACAGAGCAGAATCGCAAACATACAATAGAATAGAAGAGAGTAGACTAGACTAGACTACAGAAGAGTAGACTAGAGTACAATAGAGTAGAGTAGCATCGAGTCGAATAGAGCTGAATATAGCAGGATGGGGATAAAAGGAGATGAATCGCATCAGAGAGATTAGAGTCAATTAGAGTAGGGTAGGGTAGGGTAGAGCAGAATAGTCGAATTGTGTGGAATGAATAGAATGGAGTGAGATAGAGACGAATAGAGTAGAAAAGAGTGGAATCGAGCTGAATAGGGACGACAAAGGCTGAACAGAGCCGAATCAAGTGGAAACGAGGATAATCGAGCTGAATCGAGCTAATGGTGCTGAATCGAGCCGAATCGAGCTGCTTCGAGCCTAGTCGCGTCCAATGGCATCGAAATGCTTTGAATCGAATCAAATCAAACAGATTAGAAGGGTTATGGCACCGGAGTTTCTGATAGGGTGGACTAGGGTAGACTAAGGTAGACTAGAGTAGAGTAGACAAGAGAAGGCTAGAATAGTAGCCTAGACTAGTAACCCAGCCAAGTCAGCTAGAATAGTGGCATAGATCAGTAGCTTAGACAAGTAGCCTTGAATAGTACCCTTGTCTTGACAAGTACCCTGAATTAGGACCCAAACTGGTACCCTTGCCTTAACTAGGAGCCATAACTAGTGCCCCTGCCTTAATTAGTACCCTGAACTAGTAGCCTTGCCTTAACTAGTGCCCTGCCTTATGTAGCAGCCCTAACAGTACCCTTGCCTTAACCAGTAGCCCTAACTAGTAGCCTTGCCTTCACTAGTAAACTGGCCTGAACGAGTAACCCTATCTTGTAAACTTACCTTAACTAGTACCCCTAACTAGTTGCCTTGCCTTAACTAGTAAACGGGCCTGAACGAGTAACCCTATCTTGCAAACTTACCTTAACTAGTAGCCTTGCCTGAACCAGTCAACTGGCCTTAACTAGTCACCCCAACTTGTACCCGTACCTTAACATGTACCCCTAACTAGGACCCTTCTCTTAAACAGGAGCAATTTACAGTAACCTTGACTAAAACAGTACCCTCAACAAGGACTTGTGTCTGAACTAGGACCCTTCACTAGTACCCTGGCATTCACTAATACCCCTAACTAGTGAATCTTAGCTCAACTAGTAGCCTTATCTAGTGCCCTGGCTTCAACTAGTAGCCTGAACTAGTAACCTTGTGTTAATTATTACCCTTGCCACAACTAGTACCCTTAATTAGTACCCTTATTAAGTACTCCCAATGACTAGGTGGGGTAGCATAGGGTAGGGTAGCATGCGGTGGAACAAAGAAAATAGAATAAAAAGAATAGAATGACATACTTCAGTGTAGGTTATGGTAGTGTATCATAGGATGAAATAGAGAAAATAGAAAAAGAGAATAGAATACCACAGAAGAGAAGAGAAAATAAAAGACTCGATTAGGATAGGGTGGGGTGGGTTAGGGTTCTGCAGAATAGGATAGTGTAGAATGGTGTGGAATGGAGTCGAATGGAGTCGAATGGAGTCGGACAGAGATGACTAGAGTAGAAAAGAGTGGAATAGAGCTGAAGAGCACCGAATAGGGCCAAATAGGGCCGAATCGAGCCGAATCAAGGCAAATTGAGTCGAATCGAGTCAAATCGACCATATTCGAGCTGAAAGTAGCCGAATGGAGCTGAAAAGAACCAACTAGAGACAAACAAAATGAACCGAGCTAAATCGAGATAAAACACACCTAATCGCATCCTACTGCATCGAATTTCGTCCAATTCCATGAAATCCAACCAAAACCTGTCGAAACTCGTGGAATTTCACCGAATCCCTTTGAACTGTGTCTAAGAGGGTAGAATAGTATTGAATTGAATGAAATCGAATGAAATTGAATAGATTAGAGTAGTGTAGGTTAGGGAGGGATTCAGTGGGTAAGGCACAGTACAATTGAATAGAGCAGAACAGAAGAGAATACAAAGAGTAGAATGGAGTAGAGATGAGTAGAGTAGAATCGTCAGAGTGGAGTAGTGCAGAATATGGATGAAAAGACCCAGTTCAAGCCGAATCGAGTCGAGTGGAGAGGAAATGAGACGAATCGTGATGAATCGAATCGATTAGAATAGATTAGAGTAGGGTAGAACAGAATAGAATAGTGTAGAATGGAGTGGACTGGTGTGGAATGGAGTCGAATGGAGCCAAATAGAGACAAATATAGTAGAAAAGAGCTGAATAGAGCTCAATAAGTTTTAATCGAGCCTAATTATGCTGAATCGAGCAGAATTGAGGCGAATGGACCCGATTCAAGCCAAAGAGAGCTAAATGGAGCCGATTCAAGCCTAATCACACGGAATCGCGACGAAATGCATTGAATTGAATCGTATAGATTAGAGTAGAGGAGGGTAGGGTAGGAGAGGTTAGACTAGCACGGAACAGAATGCAATAGAAAGAATAAAATAGAATTAAGTAGAGTAGAGTAGAATAGAATAGAGTCAAATAGAGGTGAATAGACCGAATAGCCGAAAAGAGCCGAACAGAGCTGAATACACCCGAATCGACCAAATTCGAGATGAATCGAGACGAATCATGTCGAATCGCATTGAAATGTGTCGAGCTGAATCAAATAGATTAGTGTAGGTGCAGGTAAGGTTAGGGTAGAGTACGGTAGAATCGAAGAGAACAGAAAGAATAGAGTGGAGGGGAGAGGAGTAGACCAGAGTCAAATAGAGTCGAATACTGCCGATCAGAGCTGAATAGAGCAGAAAAGAGCCGAGTAGAACTGAATCGAGTCTAATGGAGCAGAAAGGAGCTGAATCGAGCCGATACGACCCGAATCAGTTCGAATCGCGTTCAAGTGTTTCGAATAGAATCGAACAGATTACAGTAGGGTAAGCAAGGGTAGGGTAGGGTAGAATAGAATGTAGTAGAACAGAATAGAATAGAACAGAACTGAACTGAAAGAATAGAAGAGGGTCGAGTAGAGTATCAAAGACTAGAGTAGAATAGAGTCCAATATTGCCAAACAGAGCCAAATAGAGCTAAAATTAGCTGAATCGATAGAAATCAAGACGAATCATGCCGAATCCCTCAGAACCGTGCCGTATAGCGTCGAGTCCCGTCGAATTGCATTGAATCCCAACAATTCAAGTCAAATCCAATCCAATCGATTCGAATTGACTACTACTCTAATAAAACACATTTTTCGTTTAGAGTAGGGTAGACTACTATGCAATATAACAGAGAATAGAGTAGGATGAAGTAGAATTCTGTAGAATGGAGTTGACTGGAGTCGAATGGAGTCAAATGGAGTTGAAAAGAGATAATAGAGTGGAGTAGAGTCTCATAAAGTCGAGTAGAGGCTATTAGAGCCGAATAGAGCCGAATGGAAGCGCTTCGAGACGAATGGGGATGAATGGAGTGGAATGGAGCCGATTTGAGCCAATCGCATTGAAATGAATGCAACTGAATCCAGCAACATATATTAGAGTACTTTATGATAGAATAGATTAGAATAGAATTGAACACGGTAGAACGGAATAGAAGAACACAATAGAATGGAGTAGATAAAAGTAGGGTAGAGCAGAATAATGTAGAGGAGCGTAGCGTAGAATAGAATCGAATCGAGCCGAATGGAGATGAAAGGAGACAAATTGCATGGAATCCCACCGAATCAATTACAGTAAATTAGAGTAGGGTAGAGTAGAATAGTGTAGAATGGAGTAGAATGGTGTGCAATGGAATTGAATGGAGTCGAATAGAGTAGAAAAGAGCCGAATAGAGCCAAATAGTGCTGAATAGGTCCAAAGAGGGCCGAATCGAGCTCATTTGAGCCTAATGAATTCGAATCGAGCCAAATTCATTGAATCGAGTCTAATGGAGCTGAATCAAGCCGAATCTATTCTGTTCGAGCCAAGCGGACACGAATCGAACCGATTCGATCTGAATTGTGTCAAAATTCGTCAACTCAAATTGAATAGATTGGAGTAGGGGATGTTCGCGTATGGTAGGGTAGGGTAGACTAGAGTAGAATAGAATCAGACAGAATAGAATAGAACAGAACATTACAGAAAGAATACAGAAAAGAGTAGATTAGAGTATAGTAGAAGGGGAATAGAGTAGAATAGAGCCAAATCGAGCTGAATCACTTCAAAATGGGTCGAATCATACCCAATCAAATGGAGTAGAATAGATTAGAGTCGGATAGCATAGGGTACGGTACAATAGAGTAGAATAGAACAGAGCAGAATCGCAAACATACAATAGAATAGAAGAGAGTAGACTAGACTAGACTACAGAAGAGTAGACTAGAGTACAATAGAGTAGAGTAGCATCGAGTCGAATAGAGCTGAATATAGCAGGATGGGGATAAAAGGAGATGAATCGCATCAGAGAGATTAGAGTCAATTAGAGTAGGGTAGGGTAGGGTAGAGCAGAATAGTCGAATTGTGTGGAATGAATAGAATGGAGTGAGATAGAGACGAATAGAGTAGAAAAGAGTGGAATCGAGCTGAATAGGGACGACAAAGGCTGAACAGAGCCGAATCAAGTGGAAACGAGGATAATCGAGCTGAATCGAGCTAATGGTGCTGAATCGAGCCGAATCGAGCTGCTTCGAGCCTAGTCGCGTCCAATGGCATCGAAATGCTTTGAATCGAATCAAATCAAACAGATTAGAAGGGTTATGGCACCGGAGTTTCTGATAGGGTGGACTAGGGTAGACTAAGGTAGACTAGAGTAGAGTAGACAAGAGAAGGCTAGAATAGTAGCCTAGACTAGTAACCCAGCCAAGTCAGCTAGAATAGTGGCATAGATCAGTAGCTTAGACAAGTAGCCTTGAATAGTACCCTTGTCTTGACAAGTACCCTGAATTAGGACCCAAACTGGTACCCTTGCCTTAACTAGGAGCCATAACTAGTGCCCCTGCCTTAATTAGTACCCTGAACTAGTAGCCTTGCCTTAACTAGTGCCCTGCCTTATGTAGCAGCCCTAACAGTACCCTTGCCTTAACCAGTAGCCCTAACTAGTAGCCTTGCCTTCACTAGTAAACTGGCCTGAACGAGTAACCCTATCTTGTAAACTTACCTTAACTAGTACCCCTAACTAGTTGCCTTGCCTTAACTAGTAAACGGGCCTGAACGAGTAACCCTATCTTGCAAACTTACCTTAACTAGTAGCCTTGCCTGAACCAGTCAACTGGCCTTAACTAGTCACCCCAACTTGTACCCGTACCTTAACATGTACCCCTAACTAGGACCCTTCTCTTAAACAGGAGCAATTTACAGTAACCTTGACTAAAACAGTACCCTCAACAAGGACTTGTGTCTGAACTAGGACCCTTCACTAGTACCCTGGCATTCACTAATACCCCTAACTAGTGAATCTTAGCTCAACTAGTAGCCTTATCTAGTGCCCTGGCTTCAACTAGTAGCCTGAACTAGTAACCTTGTGTTAATTATTACCCTTGCCATAACTAGTACCCTTAATTAGTACCCTTATTAAGTACTCCCAATGACTAGGTGGGGTAGCATAGGGTAGGGTAGCATGCGGTGGAACAAAGAAAATAGAATAAAAAGAATAGAATGACATACTTCAGTGTAGGTTATGGTAGTGTATCATAGGATGAAATAGAGAAAATAGAAAAAGAGAATAGAATACCACAGAAGAGAAGAGAAAATAAAAGACTCGATTAGGATAGGGTGGGGTGGGTTAGGGTTCTGCAGAATAGGATAGTGTAGAATGGTGTGGAATGGAGTCGAATGGAGTCGAATGGAGTCGGACAGAGATGACTAGAGTAGAAAAGAGTGGAATAGAGCTGAAGAGCACCGAATAGGGCCAAATAGGGCCGAATCGAGCCGAATCAAGGCAAATTGAGTCGAATCGAGTCAAATCGACCATATTCGAGCTGAAAGTAGCCGAATGGAGCTGAAAAGAACCAACTAGAGACAAACAAAATGAACCGAGCTAAATCGAGATAAAACACACCTAATCGCATCCTACTGCATCGAATTTCGTCCAATTCCATGAAATCCAACCAAAACCTGTCGAAACTCGTGGAATTTCACCGAATCCCTTTGAACTGTGTCTAAGAGGGTAGAATAGTATTGAATTGAATGAAATCGAATGAAATTGAATAGATTAGAGTAGTGTAGGTTAGGGAGGGATTCAGTGGGTAAGGCACAGTACAATTGAATAGAGCAGAACAGAAGAGAATACAAAGAGTAGAATGGAGTAGAGATGAGTAGAGTAGAATCGTCAGAGTGGAGTAGTGCAGAATATGGATGAAAAGAGCCAGTTCAAGCCGAATCGAGTCGAGTGGAGAGGAAATGAGACGAATCGCGATGAATCGAATCGATTAGAATAGATTAGAGTAGGGTAGAACAGAATAGAATAGTGTAGAATGGAGTGGACTGGTGTGGAATGGAGTCGAATGGAGCCAAATAGAGACAAACATAGTAGAAAAGAGCTGAATAGAGCTCAATAAGTTTTAATCGAGCCTAATTATGCTGAATCGAGCAGAATTGAGGCGAATGGACCCGATTCAAGCCAAAGAGAGCTAAATGGAGCCGATTCAAGCCTAATCACATGGAATCGCGACGAAATGCATTGAATTGAATCGTATAGATTAGAGTAGAGGAGGGTAGGGTAGGAGAGGTTAGACTAGCACGGAACAGAATGCAATAGAAAGAATAAAATAGAATTAAGTAGAGTAGAGTAGAATAGAATAGAGTCAAATAGAGGTGAATAGACCGAATAGCCGAAAAGAGCCGAACAGAGCTGAATACACCCGAATCGACCAAATTCGAGATGAATCGAGACGAATCATGTCGAATCGCATTGCAATGTGTCGAGCTGAATCAAATAGATTAGTGTAGGTGCAGGTAAGGTTAGGGTAGAGTACGGTCGAATCGAAGAGAACAGAAAGAATAGAGTGGAGTGGAGAGGAGTAGACCAGAGTCAAATAGAGTCGAATACTGCCGATCAGAGCTGAATAGAGCAGAAAAGAGCCGAGTAGAACTGAATCGAGTCTAATGGAGCAGAAAGGAGCTGAATCGAGCCGATACGACCCGAATCAGTTCGAATCGCGTTCAAGTGTTTCGAATAGAATCGAACAGATTGCAGTAGGGTAAGCAAGGGTAGGGTAGGGTAGAATAGAATGTAGTAGAACAGAATAGAACAGAACAGAACTGAACTGAAAGAATAGAAGAGGGTCGAGTAGAGTATCAAAGACTAGAGTAGAATAGAGTCCAATATTGCCAAACAGAGCCAAATAGAGCTAAAATTAGCTGAATCGACAGAAATCAAGACGACTCACGCCGAATCCCTCAGAACCGTGCCGTATAGCGTCGAGTCCCGTCGAATTGCATTGAATCCCAACAATTCAAGTCAAATCCAATCCAATCGATTCGAATTGACTACTACTCTAATAAAACACATTTTTCGTTTAGAGTAGGGTAGACTACTATGCAATATAACAGAGAATAGAGTAGGATGAAGTAGAATTCTGTAGAATGGAGTTGACTGGAGTCGAATGGAGTCAAATGGAGTTGAAAAGAGATAATAGAGTGGAGTAGAGTCTCATAAAGTCGAGTAGAGGCTATTAGAGCCGAATAGAGCCGAATGGAAGCGCTTCGAGACGAATGGGGATGAATGGAGTGGAATGGAGCCGATTTGAGCCAATCGCATTGAAATGAATGCAACTGAATCCAGCAACATATATTAGAGTACTTTATGATAGAATAGATTAGAATAGAATTGAACACGGTAGAACGGAATAGAAGAACACAATAGAATGGAGTAGATAAAAGTAGGGTAGAGCAGAATAATGTAGAGGAGCGTAGCGTAGAATAGAATCGAATCGAGCCGAATGGAGATGAAAGGAGACAAATTGCATGGAATCCCACCGAATCAATTACAGTAAATTAGAGTAGGGTAGAGTAGAATAGTGTAGAATGGAGTAGAATGGTGTGCAATGGAATTGAATGGAGTCGAATAGAGTAGAAAAGAGCCGAATAGAGCCAAATAGTGCTGAATAGGTCCAAAGAGGGCCGAATCGAGCTCATTTGAGCCTAATGAATTCGAATCGAGCCAAATTCATTGAATCGAGTCTAATGGAGCTGAATCAAGCCGAATCTATTCTGTTCGAGCCAAGCGGGCACGAATCGAACCGATTCGATCTGAATTGTGTCAAAATTCGTCAACTCAAATTGAATAGATTGGAGTAGGGGATGTTCGCGTATGGTAGGGTAGGGTAGACTAGAGTAGAATAGAATCAGACAGAATAGAATAGAACAGAACATTACAGAAAGAATACAGAAAAGAGTAGACTAGAGTATAGTAGAAGGGGAATAGAGTAGAATAGAGCCAAATCGAGCTGAATCACTTCAAAATGGGTCGAATCATACCCAATCAAATGGAGTAGAATAGATTAGAGTCGGATAGCATAGGGTACGGTACAATAGAGTAGAATAGAACAGAGCAGAATAGAAAACATACAATAGAATAGAAGAGAGTAGACTAGACTAGACTACAGAAGAGTAGACTAGAGTACAATAGAGTAGAGTAGCATCGAGTCGAATAGAGCTGAATATAGCAGGATGGGGATAAAAGGAGATGAATCGCATCAGAGAGATTAGAGTCAATTAGAGTAGGGTAGGGTAGGGTAGAGCAGAATAGAGTCGAATTGTGTGGAATGAATAGAATGGAGTGAAATAGAGACGAATAGAGTAGAAAAGAGTGGAATCGAGCTGAATAGGGACGACAAAGGCTGAACAGAGCCGAATCAAGTGGAAACGAGGATATTCGAGCTGAATCGAGCTAATGGTGCTGAATCGAGCCGAATCGAGCTGCTTCGAGCCTAGTCGCGTCCAATGGCATCGAAATGCTTTGAATCGAATCAAATCAAACAGATTAGAAGGGTTATGGCACCGGAGTTTCTGATAGGGTGGACTAGGGTAGACTAAGGTAGACTAGAGTAGAGTAGACAAGAGAAGGCTAGAGTAGTAGCCTAGACTAGTAACCCAGCCAAGTCAGCTAGAATAGTGGCATAGATCAGTAGCTTAGACAAGTAGCCTTGAATAGTACCCTTGTCTTGACAAGTACCCTGAATTAGGACCCAAACTGGTACCCTTGCCTTGACTAGGAGCCATAACTAGTGCCCCTGCCTTAATTAGTACCCTGAACTAGTAGCCTTGCCTTAACTAGTGCCCTGCCTTATGTAGCAGCCCTAGCAGTACCCTTGCCTTAACCAGTAGCCCTAACTAGTAGCCTTGCCTTCACTAGTAAACTGGCCTGAACGAGTAAACCTATCTTGTAAACTTACCTTAACTAGTACCCCTAACTAGTAGCCTTGCCTTAACTAGTAAATGGGCCTGAACGAGTAACCCTATCTTGCAAACTTACCTTAACTAGTAGCCTTGCCTGAACCAGTCAACTGGCCTTAACTAGTCACCCCAACTTGTACCCGTACCTTAACATGTACCCCTAACTAGGACCCTTCTCTTAAACAGGAGCAATTTACAGTAACCTTGACTAAAACAGTACCCTCAACAAGGACTTGTGTCTGAACTAGGACCCTTCACTAGTACCCTGGCATTCACTAATACCCCTAACTAGTGAATCTTAGCTCAACTAGTAGCCTTATCTAGTGCCCTGGCTTCAACTAGTAGCCTGAACTAGTAACCTTGTGTTAATTATTACCCTTGCCATAACTAGTACCCTTAATTAGTACCCTTATTAAGTACTCCCAATGACTAGGTGGGGTAGCATAGGGTAGGGTAGCATGCGGTGGAACAAAGAAAATAGAATAAAAAGAATAGAATGACATACTTCAGTGTAGGTTATGGTAGTGTATCATAGGATGAAATAGAGAAAATAGAAAAAGAGAATAGAATACCACAGAAGAGAAGAGAAAATAAAAGACTCGATTAGGATAGGGTGGGGTGGGTTAGGGTTCTGCAGAATAGGATAGTGTAGAATGGTGTGGAATGGAGTCGAATGGAGTCGAATGGAGTCGGACAGAGATGACTAGAGTAGAAAAGAGTGGAATAGAGCTGAAGAGCACCGAATAGGGCCAAATAGGGCCGAATCGAGCCGAATCAAGGCAAATTGAGTCGAATCGAGTCAAATCGACCATATTCGAGCTGAAAGTAGCCGAATGGAGCTGAAAAGAACCAACTAGAGACAAACAAAATGAACCGAGCTAAATCGAGATAAAACACACCTAATCGCATCCTACTGCATCGAATTTCGTCCAATTCCATGAAATCCAACCAAAACCTGTCGAAACTCGTGGAATTTCACCGAATCCCTTTGAACTGTGTCTAAGAGGGTAGAATAGTATTGAATTGAATGAAATCGAATGAAATTGAATAGATTAGAGTAGTGTAGGTTAGGGAGGGATTCAGTGGGTAAGGCACAGTACAATTGAATAGAGCAGAACAGAAGAGAATACAAAGAGTAGAATGGAGTAGAGATGAGTAGAGTAGAATCGTCAGAGTGGAGTAGTGCAGAATATGGATGAAAAGAGCCAGTTCAAGCCGAATCGAGTCGAGTGGAGAGGAAATGAGACGAATCGCGATGAATCGAATCGATTAGAATAGATTAGAGTAGGGTAGAACAGAATAGAATAGTGTAGAATGGAGTGGACTGGTGTGGAATGGAGTCGAATGGAGCCAAATAGAGACAAATATAGTAGAAAAGAGCTGAATAGAGCTCAATAAGTTTTAATCGAGCCTAATTATGCTGAATCGAGCAGAATTGAGGCGAATGGACCCGATTCAAGCCAAAGAGAGCTAAATGGAGCCGATTCAAGCCTAATCACATGGAATCGCGACGAAATGCATTGAATTGAATCGTATAGATTAGAGTAGAGGAGGGTAGGGTAGGAGAGGTTAGACTAGCACGGAACAGAATGCAATAGAAAGAATAAAATAGAATTAAGTAGAGTAGAGTAGAATAGAATAGAGTCAAATAGAGGTGAATAGACCGAATAGCCGAAAAGAGCCGAACAGAGCTGAATACACCCGAATCGACCAAATTCGAGATGAATCGAGACGAATCATGTCGAATCGCATTGCAATGTGTCGAGCTGAATCAAATAGATTAGTGTAGGTGCAGGTAAGGTTAGGGTAGAGTACGGTAGAATCGAAGAGAACAGAAAGAATAGAGTGGAGTGGAGAGGAGTAGACCAGAGTCAAATAGAGTCGAATACTGCCGATCAGAGCTGAATAGAGCAGAAAAGAGCCGAGTAGAACTGAATCGAGTCTAATGGAGCAGAAAGGAGCTGAATCGAGCCGATACGACCCGAATCAGTTCGAATCGCGTTCAAGTGTTTCGAATAGAATCGAACAGATTACAGTAGGGTAAGCAAGGGTAGGGTAGGGTAGAATAGAATGTAGTAGAACAGAATAGAATAGAACAGAACTGAACTGAAAGAATAGAAGAGGGTCGAGTAGAGTATCAAAGACTAGAGTAGAATAGAGTCCAATATTGCCAAACAGAGCCAAATAGAGCTAAAATTAGCTGAATCGACAGAAATCAAGACGACTCACGCCGAATCCCTCAGAACCGTGCCGTATAGCGTCGAGTCCCGTCGAATTGCATTGAATCCCAACAATTCAAGTCAAATCCAATCCAATCGATTCGAATTGACTACTACTCTAATAAAACACATTTTTCGTTTAGAGTAGGGTAGACTACTATGCAATATAACAGAGAATAGAGTAGGATGAAGTAGAATTCTGTAGAATGGAGTTGACTGGAGTCGAATGGAGTCAAATGGAGTTGAAAAGAGATAATAGAGTGGAGTAGAGTCTCATAAAGTCGAGTAGAGGCTATTAGAGCCGAATAGAGCCGAATGGAAGCGCTTCGAGACGAATGGGGATGAATGGAGTGGAATGGAGCCGATTTGAGCCAATCGCATTGAAATGAATGCAACTGAATCCAGCAACATATATTAGAGTACTTTATGATAGAATAGATTAGAATAGAATTGAACACGGTAGAACGGAATAGAAGAACACAATAGAATGGAGTAGATAAAAGTAGGGTAGAGCAGAATAATGTAGAGGAGCGTAGCGTAGAATAGAATCGAATCGAGCCGAATGGAGATGAAAGGAGACAAATTGCATGGAATCCCACCGAATCAATTACAGTAAATTAGAGTAGGGTAGAGTAGAATAGTGTAGAATGGAGTAGAATGGTGTGCAATGGAATTGAATGGAGTCGAATAGAGTAGAAAAGAGCCGAATAGAGCCAAATAGTGCTGAATAGGTCCAAAGAGGGACGAATCGAGCTCATTTGAGCCTAATGAATTCGAATCGAGCCAAATTCATTGAATCGAGTCTAATGGAGCTGAATCAAGCCGAATCTATTCTGTTCGAGCCAAGCGGACACGAATCGAACCGATTCGATCTGAATTGTGTCAAAATTCGTCAACTCAAATTGAATAGATTGGAGTAGGGGATGTTCGCGTATGGTAGGGTAGGGTAGACTAGAGTAGAATAGAATCAGACAGAATAGAATAGAAGAGAACATTACAGAAAGAATACAGAAAAGAGTAGACTAGAGTATAGTAGAAGGGGAATAGAGTAGAATAGAGCCAAATCGAGCTGAATCACTTCAAAATGGGTCGAATCGAATCCAATCAAATGGAGTAGAATAGATTAGAGTTGGGATAGCATAGGGTACAGTACAGTGGAGTAGAATAGAACAGAACAGAATCGCAAACATACAATAGAATAGAAGAGAGTAGACTAGACTAGACTACAGAAGAGTAGACTAGAGTACAATAGAGTAGAGTAGCATCGAGTCGAATAGAGCTGAATATAGCAGGATGGGGATAAAAGGAGATGAATCGCATCAGAGAGATTAGAGTCAATTAGAGTAGGGTAGGGTAGGGTAGAGCAGAATAGAGTCGAATTGTGTGGAATGAATAGAATGGAGTGAAATAGAGACGAATAGAGTAGAAAAGAGTGGAATCGAGCTGAATAGGGACGACAAAGGCTGAACAGAGCCGAATCAAGTGGAAACGAGGATATTCGAGCTGAATCGAGCTAATGGTGCTGAATCGAGCCGAATCGAGCTGCTTCGAGCCTAGTCGCGTCCAATGGCATCGAAATGCTTTGAATCGAATCAAATCAAACAGATTAGAAGGGTTATGGCACCGGAGTTTCTGATAGGGTGGACTAGGGTAGACTAAGGTAGACTAGAGTAGAGTAGACAAGAGAAGGCTAGAGTAGTAGCCTAGACTAGTAACCCAGCCAAGTCAGCTAGAATAGTGGCATAGATCAGTAGCTTAGACAAGTAGCCTTGAATAGTACCCTTGTCTTGACAAGTACCCTGAATTAGGACCCAAACTGGTACCCTTGCCTTGACTAGGAGCCATAACTAGTGCCCCTGCCTTAATTAGTACCCTGAACTAGTAGCCTTGCCTTAACTAGTGCCCTGCCTTATGTAGCAGCCCTAGCAGTACCCTTGCCTTAACCAGTAGCCCTAACTAGTAGCCTTGCCTTCACTAGTAAACTGGCCTGAACGAGTAAACCTATCTTGTAAACTTACCTTAACTAGTACCCCTAACTAGTTGCCTTGCCTTAACTAGTAAATGGGCCTGAACGAGTAACCCTATCTTGCAAACTTACCTTAACTAGTAGCCTTGCCTGAACCAGTCAACTGGCCTTAACTAGTCACCCCAACTTGTACCCGTACCTTAACATGTACCCCTAACTAGGACCCTTCTCTTAAACAGGAGCAATTTACAGTAACCTTGACTAAAACAGTACCCTCAACAAGGACTTGTGTCTGAACTAGGACCCTTCACTAGTACCCTGGCATTCACTAATACCCCTAACTAGTGAATCTTAGCTCAACTAGTAGCCTTATCTAGTGCCCTGGCTTCAACTAGTAGCCTGAACTAGTAACCTTGTGTTAATTATTACCCTTGCCACAACTAGTACCCTTAATTAGTACCCTTATTAAGTACTCCCAATGACTAGGTGGGGTAGCATAGGGTAGGGTAGCATGCGGTGGAACAAAGAAAATAGAATAAAAAGAATAGAATGACATACTTCAGTGTAGGTTATGGTAGTGTATCATAGGATGAAATAGAGAAAATAGAAAAAGAGAATAGAATACCACAGAAGAGAAGAGAAAATAAAAGACTCGATTAGGATAGGGTGGGGTGGGTTAGGGTTCTGCAGAATAGGATAGTGTAGAATGGTGTGGAATGGAGTCGAATGGAGTCGAATGGAGTCGGACAGAGATGACAAGGGTAGAAAAGAGTGGAATAGAGCTGAAGAGCACCGAATAGGGCCAAATAGGGCCGAATCGAGCCGAATCAAGGCAAATTGAGTCGAATCGAGTCAAATCGACCATATTCGAGCTGAAAGTAGCCGAATGGAGCTGAAAAGAACCAACTAGAGACAAACAAAATGAACCGAGCTAAATCGAGATAAAACACACCTAATCGCATCCTACTGCATCGAATTTCGTCCAATTCCATGAAATCCAACCAAAACCTGTCGAAACTCGTGGAATTTCACCGAATCCCTTTGAACTGTGTCTAAGAGGGTAGAATAGTATTGAATTGAATGAAATCGAATGAAATTGAATAGATTAGAGTAGTGTAGGTTAGGGAGGGATTCAGTGGGTAAGGCACAGTACAATTGAATAGAGCAGAACAGAAGAGAATACAAAGAGTAGAATGGAGTAGAGATGAGTAGAGTAGAATCGTCAGAGTGGAGTAGTGCAGAATATGGATGAAAAGACCCAATTCAAGCCGAATCGAGTCGAGTGGAGAGGAAATGAGACGAATCGCGATGAATCGAATCGATTAGAATAGATTAGAGTAGGGTAGAACAGAATAGAATAGTGTAGAATGGAGTGGACTGGTGTGGAATGGAGTCGAATGGAGCCAAATAGAGACAAATATAGTAGAAAAGAGCTGAATAGAGCTCAATAAGTTTTAATCGAGCCTAATTATGCTGAATCGAGCAGAATTGAGGCGAATGGACCCGATTCAAGCCAAAGAGAGCTAAATGGAGCCGATTCAAGCCTAATCACACGGAATCGCGGCGAAACGCATTGAATTGAATCGTATAGATTAGAGTAGAGGAGGGTAGGGTAGGAGAGGTTAGACTAGCACGGAACAGAATGCAATAGAAAGAATAAAATAGAATTAAGTAGAGTAGAGTAGAATAGAATAGAGTCAAATAGAGGTGAATAGACCGAATAGCCGAAAAGAGCCGAACAGAGCTGAATACACCCGAATCGACCAAATTCGAGATGAATCGAGACGAATCATGTCGAATCGCATTGAAATGTGTCGAGCTGAATCAAATAGATTAGTGTAGGTGCAGGTAAGGTTAGGGTAGAGTACGGTCGAATCGAAGAGAACAGAAAGAATAGAGTGGAGTGGAGAGGAGTAGACCAGAGTCAAATAGAGTCGAATACTGCCGATCAGAGCTGAATAGAGCAGAAAAGAGCCGAGTAGAACTGAATCGAGTCTAATGGAGCAGAAAGGAGCTGAATCGAGCCGATACGACCCGAATCAGTTCGAATCGCGTTCAAGTGTTTCGAATAGAATCGAACAGATTACAGTAGGGTAAGCAAGGGTAGGGTAGGGTAGAATAGAATGTAGTAGAACAGAATAGAATAGAACAGAACTGAACTGAAAGAATAGAAGAGGGTCGAGTAGAGTATCAAAGACTAGAGTAGAATAGAGTCCAATATTGCCAAACAGAGCCAAATAGAGCTAAAATTAGCTGAATCGACAGAAATCAAGACGACTCACGCCGAATCCCTCAGAACCGTGCCGTATAGCGTCGAGTCCCGTCGAATTGCATTGAATCCCAACAATTCAAGTCAAATCCAATCCAATCGATTCGAATTGACTACTACTCTAATAAAACACATTTTTCGTTTAGAGTAGGGTAGACTACTATGCAATATAACAGAGAATAGAGTAGGATGAAGTAGAATTCTGTAGAATGGAGTTGACTGGAGTCGAATGGAGTCAAATGGAGTTGAAAAGAGATAATAGAGTGGAGTAGAGTCTCATAAAGTCGAGTAGAGGCTATTAGAGCCGAATAGAGCCGAATGGAAGCGCTTCGAGACGAATGGGGATGAATGGAGTGGAATGGAGCCGATTTGAGCCAATCGCATTGAAATGAATGCAACTGAATCCAGCAACATATATTAGAGTACTTTATGATAGAATAGATTAGAATAGAATTGAACACGGTAGAACGGAATAGAAGAACACAATAGAATGGAGTAGATAAAAGTAGGGTAGAGCAGAATAATGTAGAGGAGCGTAGCGTAGAATAGAATCGAATCGAGCCGAATGGAGATGAAAGGAGACAAATTGCATGGAATCCCACCGAATCAATTACAGTAAATTAGAGTAGGGTAGAGTAGAATAGTGTAGAATGGAGTAGAATGGTGTGCAATGGAATTGAATGGAGTCGAATAGAGTAGAAAAGAGCCGAATAGAGCCAAATAGTGCTGAATAGGTCCAAAGAGGGACGAATCGAGCTCATTTGAGCCTAATGAATTCGAATCGAGCCAAATTCATTGAATCGAGTCTAATGGAGCTGAATCAAGCCGAATCTATTCTGTTCGAGCCAAGCGGACACGAATCGAACCGATTCGATCTGAATTGTGTCAAAATTCGTCAACTCAAATTGAATAGATTGGAGTAGGGGATGTTCGCGTATGGTAGGGTAGGGTAGACTAGAGTAGAATAGAATCAGACAGAATAGAATAGAAGAGAACATTACAGAAAGAATACAGAAAAGAGTAGACTAGAGTATAGTAGAAGGGGAATAGAGTAGAATAGAGCCAAATCGAGCTGAATCACTTCAAAATGGGTCGAATCGAATCCAATCAAATGGAGTAGAATAGATTAGAGTTGGGATAGCATAGGGTACAGTACAGTGGAGTAGAATAGAACAGAACAGAATCGCAAACATACAATAGAATAGAAGAGAGTAGACTAGACTAGACTACAGAAGAGTAGACTAGAGTACAATAGAGTAGAGTAGCATCGAGTCGAATAGAGCTGAATATAGCAGGATGGGGATAAAAGGAGATGAATCGCATCAGAGAGATTAGAGTCAATTAGAGTAGGGTAGGGTAGGGTAGAGCAGAATAGAGTCGAATTGTGTGGAATGAATAGAATGGAGTGAAATAGAGACGAATAGAGTAGAAAAGAGTGGAATCGAGCTGAATAGGGACGACAAAGGCTGAACAGAGCCGAATCAAGTGGAAACGAGGATAATCGAGCTGAATCGAGCTAATGGTGCTGAATCGAGCCGAATCGAGCTGCTTCGAGCCTAGTCGCGTCCAATGGCATCGAAATGCTTTGAATCGAATCAAATCAAACAGATTAGAAGGGTTATGGCACCGGAGTTTCTGATAGGGTGGACTAGGGTAGACTAAGGTAGACTAGAGTAGAGTAGACAAGAGAAGGCTAGAGTAGTAGCCTAGACTAGTAACCCAGCCAAGTCAGCTAGAATAGTGGCATAGATCAGTAGCTTAGACAAGTAGCCTTGAATAGTACCCTTCTCTTGACAAGTACCCTGAATTAGGACCCCAAACTGGTACCCTTGCCTTGACTAGGAGCCATAACTAGTGCCCCTGCCTTAATTAGTACCCTGAACTAGTAGCCTTGCCTTAACTAGTGCCCTGCCTTATGTAGCAGCCCTAACAGTACCCTTGCCTTAACCAGTAGCCCTAACTAGTAGCCTTGCCTTCACTAGTAAACTGGCCTGAACGAGTAACCCTATCTTGTAAACTTACCTTAACTAGTACCCCTAACTAGTCGCCTTGCCTTAACTAGTAAACGGGCCTGAACGAGTAACCCTATCTTGCAAACTTGCCTTAACTAGTAGCCTTGCCTGAACCAGTCAACTGGCCTTAACTAGTCACCCGAACTTGTACCCGTACCTTAACATGTACCCCTAACTAGGACCCTTCTCTTAAACAGGAGCAATTTACAGTAACCTTGACTAAAACAGTACCCTCAACAAGGACTTGTGTCTGAACTAGGACCCTTCACTAGTACCCTGGCATTCACTAATACCCCTAACTAGTGAATCTTAGCTCAACTAGTAGCCTTATCTAGTGCCCTGGCTTCAACTAGTAGCCTGAACTAGTAACCTTGTGTTAATTATTACCCTTGCCACAACTAGTACCCTTAATTAGTACCCTTATTAAGTACTCCCAATGACTAGGTGGGGTAGCATAGGGTAGGGTAGCATGCGGTGGAACAAAGAAAATAGAATAAAAAGAATAGAATGACATACTTCAGTGTAGGTTATGGTAGTGTATCATAGGATGAAATAGAGAAAATAGAAAAAGAGAATAGAATACCACAGAAGAGAAGAGAAAATAAAAGACTCGATTAGGATAGGGTGGGGTGGGTTAGGGTTCTGCAGAATAGGATAGTGTAGAATGGTGTGGAATGGAGTCGAATGGAGTCGAATGGAGTCGGACAGAGATGACTAGAGTAGAAAAGAGTGGAATAGAGCTGAAGAGCACCGAATAGGGCCAAATAGGGCCGAATCGAGCCGAATCAAGGCAAATTGAGTCGAATCGAGTCAAATCGACCATATTCGAGCTGAAAGTAGCCGAATGGAGCTGAAAAGAACCAACTAGAGACAAACAAGATGAACCGAGCTAAATCGAGATAAAACACACCTAATCGCATCCTACTGCATCGAATTTCGTCCAATTCCATGAAATCCAACCAAAACCTGTCGAAACTCGTGGAATTTCACCGAATCCCTTTGAACTGTGTCTAAGAGGGTAGAATAGTATTGAATTGAATGAAATCGAATGAAATTGAATAGATTAGAGTAGTGTAGGTTAGGGAGGGATTCAGTGGGTAAGGCACAGTACAATTGAATAGAGCAGAACAGAAGAGAATACAAAGAGTAGAATGGAGTAGAGATGAGTAGAGTAGAATCGTCAGAGTGGAGTAGTGCAGAATATGGATGAAAAGACCCAATTCAAGCCGAATCGAGTCGAGTGGAGAGGAAATGAGACGAATCGCGATGAATCGAATCGATTAGAATAGATTAGAGTAGGGTAGAACAGAATAGAATAGTGTAGAATGGAGTGGACTGGTGTGGAATGGAGTCGAATGGAGCCAAATAGAGACAAATATAGTAGAAAAGAGCTGAATAGAGCTCAATAAGTTTTAATCGAGCCTAATTATGCTGAATCGAGCAGAATTGAGGCGAATGGACCCGATTCAAGCCAAAGAGAGCTAAATGGAGCCGATTCAAGCCTAATCACATGGAATCGCGACGAAATGCATTGAATTGAATCGTATAGATTAGAGTAGAGGAGGGTAGGGTAGGAGAGGTTAGACTAGCACGGAACAGAATGCAATAGAAAGAATAAAATAGAATTAAGTAGAGTAGAGTAGAATAGAATAGAGTCAAATAGAGGTGAATAGACCGAATAGCCGAAAAGAGCCGAACAGAGCTGAATACACCCGAATCGACCAAATTCGAGATGAATCGAGACGAATCATGTCGAATCGCATTGAAATGTGTCGAGATGAGTCAAATAGATTAGTGTAGGTGCAGGTAAGGTTAGGGTAGAGTACGGTCGAATCGAAGAGAACAGAAAGAATAGAGTGGAGTGGAGAGGAGTAGACTAGAGTCAAATAGAGTCGAATACTGCTGATCAGAGCTGAATAGAGCAGAAAAGAGCCGAGTAGAACTGAATCGAGTCTAATGGAGCAGAAAGGAGCTGAATCGAGCCGATACGACCCGAATCAGTTCGAATCGCGTTCAAGTGTTTCGAATAGAATCGAACAGATTACAGTAGGGTAAGCAAGGGTAGGGTAGGGTAGAATAGAATGTAGTAGAACAGAATAGAATAGAACAGAACTGAACTGAAAGAATAGAAGAGGGTCGAGTAGAGTATCAAAGACTAGAGTAGAATAGAGTCCAATATTGCCAAACAGAGCCAAATAGAGCTAAAATTAGCTGAATCGATAGAAATCAAGACGAATCACGCCGAATCCCTCAGAACCGTGCCGTATAGCGTCGAGTCCCGTCGAATTGCATTGAATCCCAACAATTCAAGTCAAATCCAATCCAATCGATTCGAATTGACTACTACTCTAATGAAACACATTTTTCGTTTAGAGTAGGGTAGACTACTATGCAATATAACAGAGAATAGAGTAGGATGAAGTAGAATTCTGTAGAATGGAGTTGACTGGAGTCGAATGGAGTCAAATGGAGTTGAAAAGAGATAATAGAGTGGAGTAGAGTCTCATAAAGTCGAGTAGAGGCTATTAGAGCCGAATAGAGCCGAATGGAAGCGCTTCGAGACGAATGGGGATGAATGGAGTGGAATGGAGCCGATTTGAGCCAATCGCATTGAAATGAATGCAACTGAATCCAGCAACATATATTAGAGTACTTTATGATAGAATAGATTAGAATAGAATTGAACACGGTAGAACGGAATAGAAGAACACAATAGAATGGAGTAGATAAAAGCAGAGTAGAGCAGAATAATGTAGAGGAGCGTAGCGTAGAATAGAGTCGAATCGAGCCGAATGGAGATGAAAGGAGACAAATTGCATGGAATCCCACCGAATCAATTACAGTAAATTAGAGTAGGGTAGAGTAGAATAGTGTAGAATGGAGTAGAATGGTGTGCAATGGAATTGAATGGAGTCGAATAGAGTAGAAAAGAGCCGAATAGAGCCAAATAGTGCTCAATAGGTCCAAAGAGGGCCGAATCGAGCTCATTTGAACCTAATCAATCCGAATCGAGCCAAATTCATTGAATCGAGTCTAATGGAGCCGAATCGACCCGAATCAAGCTGAATCTATTCTGTTCGAGCCAAGCGGACACGAATCGAACTGATTCGATCTGAATTGTGTCAAAATTCGTCAACTCAAATTGAATAGATTGGAGTAGGGGATGTTCGCGTATGGTAGGGTAGGGTAGACTAGAGTAGAATAGAATCAGACAGAATAGAATAGAACAGAACATTACAGAAAGAATACAGAAAAGAGTAGACTAGAGTATAGTAGAAGGGGAATAGAGTAGAATAGAGCCAAATCGAGCTGAATCACTTCAAAATGGGTCGAATCATACCCAATCAAATGGAGTAGAATAGATTAGAGTTGGGATAGCATAGGGTACGGTACAATAGAGTAGAATAGAACAGAACAGAATCGCAAACATACAATAGAATAGAAGAGAGTAGACTAGACTAGACTACAGAAGAGTAGACTAGAGTACAATAGAGTAGAGTAGCATCGAGTCGAATAGAGCTGAATATAGCAGGATGGGGATAAAAGGAGATGAATCGCATCAGAGAGATTAGAGTCAATTAGAGTAGGGTAGGGTAGGGTAGAGCAGAATAGAGTCGAATTGTGTGGAATGAATAGAATGGAGTGAGATAGAGACGAATAGAGTAGAAAAGAGTGGAATCGAGCTGAATAGGGACGACAAAGGCTGAACAGAGCCGAATCAAGTGGAAACGAGGATAATCGAGCTGAATCGAGCTAATGGTGCTGAATCGAGCCGAATCGAGCTGCTTCGAGCCTAGTCGCGTCCAATGGCATCGAAATGCTTTGAATCGAATCAAATCAAACAGATTAGAAGGGTTATGGCACCGGAGTTTCTGATAGGGTGGACTAGGGTAGACTAAGGTAGACTAGAGTAGAGTAGACAAGAGAAGGCTAGAGTAGTAGCCTAGACTAGTAACCCAGCCAAGTCAGCTAGAATAGTGGCATTGATCAGTAGCCTAGACAAGTAGCCTTGAATAGTACCCTTGTCTTGACAAGTACCCTGAATTAGGACCCCAAACTGGTACCCTTGCCTTAACTAGGAGCCATAACTAGTGCCCCTGCCTTAATTAGTACCCTGAACTAGTAGCCTTGCCTTAACTAGTGCCCTGCCTTATGTAGCAGCCCTAACAGTACCCTTGCCTTAACCAGTAGCCCTAACTAGTAGCCTTGCCTTCACTAGTAAACTGGCCTGAACGAGTAACCCTATCTAGTAAACTTACCTTAACTAGTACCCCTAACTAGTAGCCTTGCCTTAACTAGTAAACGGGCCTGAACGAGTAACCCTATCTTGCAAACTTACCTTAACTAGTAGCCTTGCCTGAACCAGTCAACTGGCCTTAACTAGTCACCCCAACTTGTACCCGTACCTTAACATGTACCCCTAACTAGGACCCTTCTCTTAAACAGGAGCAATTTACAGTAACCTTGACTAAAACAGTACCCTCAACAAGGACTTGTGTCTGAACTAGGACCCTTCACTAGTACCCTGGCATTCACTAATATCCCTAACTAGTGAATCTTAGCTCAACTAGTAGCCTTATCTAGTGCCCTGGCTTCAACTAGTAGCCTGAACTAGTAACCTTGTGTTAATTATTACCCTTGCCATAACTAGTACCCTTAATTAGTACCCTTATTAAGTACTCCCAATGACTAGGTGGGGTAGCATAGGGTAGGGTAGCATGTGGTGGAACAAAGAAAATAGAATAAAAAGAATAGAATGACATACTTCAGTGTAGGTGATGGTAGTGTATCATAGGATGAAATAGAGAAAATAGAAAAAGAGAATAGAATACCACAGAAGAGAAGAGAAAATAAAAGACTCGATTAGGATAGGGTGGGGTGGGTTAGGGTTCTGCAGAATAGGATAGTGTAGAATGGTGTGGAATGGAGTCGAATGGAGTCGAATGGAGTCGGACAGAGATGACTAGAGTAGAAAAGAGTGGAATAGAGCTGAAGAGCACCGAATAGGGCCAAATAGGGCCGAATCGAGCCGAATCAAGGCAAATTGAGTCGAATCGAGTCAAATCGACCATATTCGAGCTGAAAGTAGCCGAATGGAGCTGAAAAGAACCAACTAGAGACAAACAAGATGAACCGAGCTAAATCGAGATAAAACACACCTAATCGCATCCTACTGCATCGAATTTCGTCCAATTCCATGAAATCCAACCCAAACCTGTCGAAACTCGTGGAATTTCACCGAATCCCTTTGAACTGTGTCTAAGAGGGTAGAATAGTATTGAATTGAATGAAATCGAATGAAATTGAATAGATTAGAGTAGTGTAGGTTAGGGAGGGATTCAGTGGGTAAGGCACAGTACAATTGAATAGAGCAGAACAGAAGAGAATACAAAGAGTAGAATGGAGTAGAGATGAGTAGAGTAGAATCGTCAGAGTGGAGTAGTGCAGAATATGGATGAAAAGACCCAGTTCAAGCCGAATCGAGTCGAGTGGAGAGGAAATGAGACGAATCGCGATGAATCGAATCGATTAGAATAGATTAGAGTAGGGTAGAACAGAATAGAATAGTGTAGAATGGAGTGGACTGGTGTGGAATGGAGTCGAATGGAGCCAAATAGAGACAAATATAGTAGAAAAGAGCTGAATAGAGCTCAATAAGTTTTAATCGAGCCTAATTATGCTGAATCGAGCAGAATTGAGGCGAATGGACCCGATTCAAGCCAAAGAGAGCTAAATGGAGCCGATTCAAGCCTAATCACATGGAATCGCGACGAAATGCATTGAATTGAATCGTATAGATTAGAGTAGAGGAGGGTAGGGTAGGAGAGGTTAGACTAGCACGGAACAGAATGCAATAGAAAGAATAAAATAGAATTAAGTAGAGTAGAGTAGAATAGAATAGAGTCAAATAGAGGTGAATAGACCGAATAGCCGAAAAGAGCCGAACAGAGCTGAATACACCAGAATCGACCAAATTCGAGATGAATCGAGACGAATCATGTCGAATCGCATTGAAATGTGTCGAGATGAGTCAAATAGATTAGTGTAGGTGCAGGTAAGGTTAGGGTAGAGTACGGTAGAATCGAAGAGAACAGAAAGAATAGAGTGGAGTGGAGAGGAGTAGACTAGAGTCAAATAGAGTCGAATACTGCCGATCAGAGCTGAATAGAGCAGAAAAGAGCCGAGTAGAACTGAATCGAGTCTAATGGAGCAGAAAGGAGCTGAATCGAGCCGATACGACCCGAATCAGTTCGAATCGCGTTCAAGTGTTTCGAATAGAATCGAACAGATTACAGTAGGGTAAGCAAGGGTAGGGTAGGGTAGAATAGAATGTAGTAGAACAGAATAGAATAGAACAGAACTGAACTGAAAGAATAGAAGAGGGTCGAGTACAGTATCAAAGACTAGAGTAGAATAGAGTCCAATATTGCCAAACAGAGCCAAATAGAGCTAAAATTAGCTGAATCGATAGAAATCAAGACGAATCACGCCGAATCCCTCAGAACCGTGCCGTATAGCGTCGAGTCCCGCCGAATTGCATTGAATCCCAACAATTCAAGTCAAATCCAATCCAATCGATTCGAATTGACTACTACTCTAATGAAACACATTTTTCGTTTAGAGTAGGGTAGACTACTATGCAATATAACAGAGAATAGAGTAGGATGAAGTAGAATTCTGTAGAATGGAGTTGACTGGAGTCGAATGGAGTCAAATGGAGTTGAAAAGAGATAATAGAGTGGAGTAGAGTCTCATAAAGTCGACTAGAGGCTATTAGAGCCGAATAGAGCCGAATCGAAGCGCTTCGAGAGGAATGGGGATGAATGGAGTGGAATGGAGCCGATTTGAGCCAATCGCATTGAAATGAATGCAACTGAATCCAGCAACATATATTAGAGTACTTTATGATAGAATAGATTAGAATAGAATTGAACACGGTAGAACGGAATAGAAGAACACAATAGAATGGAGTAGATAAAAGCAGAGTAGAGCAGAATAATGTAGAGGAGCGTAGCGTAGAATAGAGTCGAATCGAGCCGAATGGAGATGAAAGGAGACAAATTGCATGGAATCCCACCGAATCAATTACAGTAAATTAGAGTAGGGTAGAGTAGAATAGTGTAGAATGGAGTAGAATGGTGTGCAATGGAATTGAATGGAGTCGAATAGAGTAGAAAAGAGCCGAATAGAGCCAAATAGTGCTCAATAGGTCCAAAGAGGGCCGAATCGAGCTCATTTGAACCTAATCAATCCGAATCGAGCCAAATTCATTGAATCGAGTCTAATGGAGCCGTATCGACCCGAATCAAGCTGAATCTATTCTGTTCGAGCCAAGCGGACACGAATCGAACTGATTCGATCTGAATTGTGTCAAAATTCGTCAACTCAAATTGAATAGATTGGAGTAGGGGATGTTCGCGTATGGTAGGGTAGGGTAGACTAGAGTAGAATAGAATCAGACAGAATAGAATAGAACAGAACATTACAGAAAGAACACAGAAAAGAGTAGACTAGAGTATAGTAGAAGGGGAATAGAGTAGAATAGAGCCAAATCGAGCTGAATCACTTCAAAATGGGTCGAATCGAATCCAATCAAATGGAGTAGAATAGATTAGAGTTGGGATAGCATAGGGTACAGTACAGTGGAGTAGAATAGAACAGAACAGAATCGCAAACATACAATAGAATATAAGAGAGTAGACTAGACTAGACTACAGAAGAGTAGACTAGAGTACAATAGAGTAGAGTAGCATCGAGTCGAATAGAGCTGAATATACCAGGATGGGGATAAAAGGAGATGAATCGCATCAGAGAGATTAGAGTCAATTAGAGTAGGGTAGGGTAGGGTAGAGCAGAATAGAGTCGAATTGTGTGGAATGAATAGAATGGAGTGAAATAGAGACGAATAGAGTAGAAAAGAGTGGAATCGAGCTGAATAGGGACGACAAAGGCTGAACAGAGCCGAATCAAGTGGAAACGAGGATAATCGAGCTGAATCGAGCTAATGGTGCTGAATCGAGCCGAATCGAGCAGCTTCGAGCATAGTCGCGTCCAATGGCATCGAAATGCTTTGAATCGAATCAAATCAAACAGATTAGAAGGGTTATGGCACCGGAGTTTCTGATAGGGTGGACTAGGGTAGACTAAGGTAGACTAGAGTAGAGTAGACAAGAGAAGGCTAGAGTAGTAGCCTAGACTAGTAACCCAGCCAAGTCAGCTAGAATAGTGGCATAGATCAGTAGCTTAGACAAGTAGCCTTGAATAGTACCCTTGTCTTGACAAGTACCCGGAATTAGGACCCCAAACTGGTACCCTTGCCTTAACTAGGAGCCATAACTAGTGCCCCTGCCTTAATTAGTACCCTGAACTAGTAGCCTTGCCTTAACTAGTGCCCTGCCTTATGTAGCAGCCCTAACAGTACCCTTGCCTTAACCAGTAGCCCTAACTAGTAGCCTTGCCTTCACTAGTAAACTGGCCTGAACGAGTAACCCTATCTAGTAAACTTACCTTAACTAGTACCCCTAACTAGTAGCCTTGCCTTAACTAGTAAACGGGCCTGAACGAGTAACCCTATCTTGCAAACTTACCTTAACTAGTAGCCTTGCCTGAACCAGTCAACTGGCCTTAACTAGTCACCCCAACTTGTACCCGTACCTTAACATGTACCCCTAACTAGGACCCTTCTCTTAAACAGGAGCAATTTACAGTAACCTTGACTAAAACAGTACCCTCAACAAGGACTTGTGTCTGAACTAGGACCCTTCACTAGTACCCTGGCATTCACTAATATCCCTAACTAGTGAATCTTAGCTCAACTAGTAGCCTTATCTAGTGCCCTGGCTTCAACTAGTAGCCTGAACTAGTAACCTTGTGTTAATTATTACCCTTGCCATAACTAGTACCCTTAATTAGTACCCTTATTAAGTACTCCCAATGACTAGGTGGGGTAGCATAGGGTAGGGTAGCATGTGGTGGAACAAAGAAAATAGAATAAAAAGAATAGAATGACATACTTCAGTGTAGGTTATGGTAGTGTATCATAGGATGAAATAGAGAAAATAGAAAAAGAGAATAGAATACCACAGAAGAGAAGAGAAAATAAAAGACTCGATTAGGATAGGGTGGGGTGGGTTAGGGTTCTGCAGAATAGGATAGTGTAGAATGGTGTGGAATGGAGTCGAATGGAGTCGAATGGAGTCGGACAGAGATGACTAGAGTAGAAAAGAGTGGAATAGAGCTGAAGAGCACCGAATAGGGCCAAATAGGGCCGAATCGAGCCGAATCAAGGCGAATTGAGTCGAATCGAGTCAAATCGACCATATTCGAGCTGAAAGTAGCCGAATGGAGCTGAAAAGAACCAACTAGAGACAAACAAGATGAACCGAGCTAAATCGAGATAAAACACACCTAATCGCATCCTACTGCATCGAATTTCGTCCAATTCCATGAAATCCAACCCAAACCTGTCGAAACTCGTGGAATTTCACCGAATCCCTTTGAACTGTGTCTAAGAGGGTAGAATAGTATTGAATTGAATGAAATCGAATGAAATTGAATAGATTAGAGTAGTGTAGGTTAGGGAGGGATTCAGTGGGTAAGGCACAGTACAATTGAATAGAGCAGAACAGAAGAGAATACAAAGAGTAGAATGGAGTAGAGATGAGTAGAGTAGAATCGTCAGAGTGGAGTAGTGCAGAATATGGATGAAAAGACCCAATTCAAGCCGAATCGAGTCGAGTGGAGAGGAAATGAGACGAATCGCGATGAATCGAATCGATTAGAATAGATTAGAGTAGGGTAGAACAGAATAGAATAGTGTAGAATGGAGTGGACTGGTGTGGAATGGAGTCGAATGGAGCCAAATAGAGACAAATATAGTAGAAAAGAGCTGAATAGAGCTCAATAAGTTTTAATCGAGCCTAATTATGCTGAATCGAGCAGAATTGAGGCGAATGGACCCGATTCAAGCCAAAGAGAGCTAAATGGAGCCGATTCAAGCCTAATCACATGGAATCGCGACGAAATGCATTGAATTGAATCGTATAGATTAGAGTAGAGGAGGGTAGGGTAGGAGAGGTTAGACTAGCACGGAACAGAATGCAATAGAAAGAATAAAATAGAATTAAGTAGAGTAGAGTAGAATAGAATAGAGTCAAATAGAGGTGAATAGACCGAATAGCCGAAAAGAGCCGAACAGAGCTGAATACACCCGAATCGACCAAATTCGAGATGAATCGAGACGAATCATGTCGAATCGCATTGAAATGTGTCGAGATGAGTCAAATAGATTAGTGTAGGTGCAGGTAAGGTTAGGGTAGAGTACGGTCGAATCGAAGAGAACAGAAAGAATAGAGTGGAGTGGAGAGGAGTAGACTAGAGTCAAATAGAGTCGAATACTGCCGATCAGAGCTGAATAGAGCAGAAAAGAGCCGAGTAGAACTGAATCGAGTCTAATGGAGCAGAAAGGAGCTGAATCGAGCCGATACGACCCGAATCAGTTCGAATCGCGTTCAAGTGTTTCGAATAGAATCGAACAGATTACAGTAGGGTAAGCAAGGGTAGGGTAGGGTAGAATAGAATGTAGTAGAACAGAATAGAATAGAACAGAACTGAACTGAAAGAATAGAAGAGGGTCGAGTAGAGTATCAAAGACTAGAGTAGAATAGAGTCCAATATTGCCAAACAGAGCCAAATAGAGCTAAAATTAGCTGAACCGATAGAAATCAAGACGAATCACGCCGAATCCCTCAGAACCGTGCCGTATAGCGTCGAGTCCCGCCGAATTGCATTGAATCCCAACAATTCAAGTCAAATCCAATCCAATCGATTCGAATTGACTACTACTCTAATGAAACACATTTTTCGTTTAGAGTAGGGTAGACTACTATGCAATATAACAGAGAATAGAGTAGGATGAAGTAGAATTCTGTAGAATGGAGTTGACTGGAGTCGAATGGAGTCAAATGGAGTTGAAAAGAGATAATAGAGTGGAGTAGAGTCTCATAAAGTCGAGTAGAGGCTATTAGAGCCGAATAGGGCCGAATGGAAGCGCTTCGAGACGAATGGGGATGAATGGAGTGGAATGGAGCCGATTTGAGCCAATCGCATTGAAATGCATGCGACTGAATCCAGCAACATATATTAGAGTACTTTATGATAGAATAGATTAGAATAGAATTGAACACGGTAGAACGGAATAGAAGAACACAATAGAATGGAGTAGATAAAAGCAGAGTAGAGCAGAATAATGTAGAGGAGCGTAGCGTAGAATAGAGTCGAATCGAGCCGAATGGAGATGAAAGGAGACAAATTGCATGGAATCCCACCGAATCAATTACAGTAAATTAGAGTAGGGTAGAGTAGAATAGTGTAGAATGGAGTAGAATGGTGTGCAATGGAATTGAATGGAGTCGAATAGAGTAGAAAAGAGCCGAATAGAGCCAAATAGTGCTGAATAGGTCCAAAGAGGGCCGAATCGAGCTCATTTGAGCCTAATGAATTCGAATCGAGCCAAATTCATTGAATCGAGTCTAATGGAGCTGAATCAAGCCGAATCTATTCTGTTCGAGCCAAGCGGACACGAATCGAACCGATTCGATCTGAATTGTGTCAAAATTCGTCAACTCAAATTGAATAGATTGGAGTAGGGGATGTTCGCGTATGGTAGGGTAGGGTAGACTAGAGTAGAATAGAATCAAACAGAATAGAATAGAAGAGAACATTACAGAAAGAATACAGAAAAGAGTAGACTAGAGTATAGTAGAAGGGGAATAGAG
This sequence comes from Loxodonta africana, assembly GCF_030014295.1. Classification (NCBI taxonomy): domain Eukaryota; kingdom Metazoa; phylum Chordata; class Mammalia; order Proboscidea; family Elephantidae; genus Loxodonta; species Loxodonta africana. The sequence continues at coordinate 81,424,996 of NC_087361.1, read as the reverse complement.
TAGAATAGAGCCAAATCGAGCTGAATCACTTCAAAATGGGTCGAATCGAATCCAATCAAATGGAGTAGAATAGATTAGAGTTGGGATAGCATAGGGTACGGTACAATGGAGTAGAATAGAACAGAACAGAATCGCAAACATACAATAGAATAGAAGAGAGTAGACTAGACTAGACTACAGAAGAGTAGACTAGAGTACAATAGAGTAGAGTAGCATCGAGTCGAATAGAGCTGAATATAGCAGGATGGGGATAAAAGGAGATGAATCGCATCAGAGAGATTAGAGTCAATTAGAGTAGGGTAGGGTAGGGTAGAGCAGAATAGAGTCGAATTGTGTGGAATGAATAGAATGGAGTGAGATAGAGACGAATAGAGTAGAAAAGAGTGGAATCGAGCTGAATAGGGACGACAAAGGCTGAACAGAGCCGAATCAAGTGGAAACGAGGATAATCGAGCTGAATCGAGCTAATGGTGCTGAATCGAGCCGAATCGAGCAGCTTCGAGCATAGTCGCGTCCAATGGCATCGAAATGCTTTGAATCGAATCAAATCAAACAGATTAGAAGGGTTATGGCACCGGAGTTTCTGATAGGGTGGACTAGGGTAGACTAAGGTAGACTAGAGTAGAGTAGACAAGAGAAGGCTAGAGTAGTAACCTAGACTAGTAACCCAGCCAAGTCAGCTAGAATAGTGGCATAGATCAGTAGCCTAGACAAGTAGCCTTGAATAGTACCCTTGTCTTGACAAGTACCCTGAATTAGGACCCCAAACTGGTACCCTTGCCTTAATTAGGAGCCATAACTAGTGCCCCTGCCTTAATTAGTACCCTGAACTAGTAGCCTTGCCTTAACTAGTGCCCTGCCTTATGTAGCAGCCCTAACAGTACCCTTGCCTTAACCGGTAGCCCTAACTAGGTGCCTTGCCTTAACTAGTAAACTGGCCTGACGATAACCCTAACTTGTACCCTTACCTTAACATGTACCCCTAACTAGTCGCCTTGCCTTAACTAGTAAACTGGCCTGAACGAGTAACCCTATCTTGTAAACTTACCTTAACTAGTAGCCTTGCCTGAACCAGTCAACTGGCCTTAACTCGTCACCCTAACTTGTACCCGTACCTTAACATGTACCCCTAACTAGGACCCTTCTCTTAAACAGGAGCAATTTACAGTAACCTTGACTAAAACAGTACCCTCAACAAGGACTTGTGTCTGAACTAGGACCCTTCACTAGTACCCTGGCATTCACTAATACCCCTAACTAGTGAATCTTAGCTCAACTAGTAGCCTTATCTAGTGCCCTGGCTTCAACTAGTAGCCTGAACTAGTAACCTTGTGTTAATCATTACCCTTGCCATAACTAGTACCCTTAATTAGTACCCTTATTAAGTACTCCCAATGACTAGGTGGGGTAGCATAGGGTAGGGTAGCATGTGGTGGAACAAAGAAAATAGAATAAAAAGAATAGAATGACATACTTCAGTGTAGGTTATGGTAGTGTATCATAGGATGAAATAGAGAAAATAGAAAAAGAGAATAGAATACCACAGAAGAGAAGAGAAAATAAAAGACTCGATTAGGATAGGGTGGGGTGGGTTAGGGTTCTGCAGAAGAGGATAGTGTAGAATGGAGTAGAATGGTGTGGAATGGAGTCGAATGGAGTCGGACAGAGATGACTAGAGTAGAAAAGAGTGGAATAGAGCTGAAGAGCACCGAATAGGGCCAAATAGGGGCGAATCGAGCCGAATCAAGGCAAATTGCGTCGAATCGAGTCAAATCGACCATATTCGAGCTGAAAGTAGCCGAATGGAGCTGAAAAGAGCCAACTAGAGACAAACAAAATGAACCGAGCTAAATCGAGATAAAACACACCTAATCGCATCCTACTGCATCGAATTTCGTCCAATTCCATGAAATCCAACCCAAACCTGTCGAAACTCGTGGAATTTCACCGAATCCCTTTGAACTGTGTCTAAGAGGGTAGAATAGTATTGAATTGAATGAAATCGAATGAAATTGAATAGATTAGAGTAGTGTAGGTTAGGGAGGGATTCAGTGGGTAAGGCACAGTACAATTGAATAGAGCAGAACAGAAGAGAATACAAAGAGTAGAATGGAGTAGAGATGAGTAGAGTAGAATCGTCAGAGTGGAGTAGTGCAGAATATGGATGAAGAGACCCAATTCAAGCCGAATCGAGTCGAGTGGAGAGGAAATGAGACGAATCGCGATGAATCGAATCGATTAGAATAGATTAGAGTAGGGTAGAACAGAATAGAATAGTGTAGAACGGAGTAGACTGGGGAGAAATGGAGTCGAATGGAGCCAAATAGAGACAAATATAGTAGAAAAGAGCTGAATAGAGCTCAATAAGTTTTAATCGAGCCTAATTATGCTGAATCGAGCAGAATTGAGGCGAATGGACCCGATTCAAGCCAAAGAGAGCTAAATGGAGCCGATTCAAGCCTAATCACATGGAATCGCGACGAAATGCATTGAATTGAATCGTATAGATTAGAGTAGAGGAGGGTAGGGTAGGAGAGGTTAGACTAGCATGGAACAGAATGCAATAGAAAGAATAAAATAGAATTAAGTAGAGTAGAGTAGAATAGAATAGAGTCAAATAGAGGTGAATAGACCGAATAGCCGAAAAGAGCCGAACAGAGCTGAATACACCCGAATCGACCAAATTCGAGATGAATCGAGACGAATCATGTCGAATCGCATTGAAATGTGTCGAGCTGAATCAAATAGATTAGTGTAGGTGCAGGTAAGGTTAGGGTAGAGTACGGTCGAATCGAAGAGAACAGAAAGAATAGAGTGGAGTGGAGAGGAGTAGACTAGAGTCAAATAGAGTCGAATACTGCCGATCAGAGCTGAATAGAGCAGAAAAGAGCCGAGTAGAACTGAATCGAGTCTAATGGAGCAGAAAGGAGCTGAATCGAGCCGATACGACCCGAATCAGTTCGAATCGCGTTCAAGTGTTTCGAATAGAATCGAACAGATTACAGTAGGGTAAGCAAGGGTAGGGTAGGGTAGAATAGAATGTAGTAGAACAGAATAGAATAGAACAGAACTGAACTGAAAGAATAGAAGAGGGTCGAGTAGAGTATCAAAGACTAGAGTAGAATAGAGTCCAATATTGCCAAACAGAGCCAAATAGAGCTAAAATTAGCTGAATCGATAGAAATCAAGACGAATCACGCCGAATCCCTCAGAACCGTGCCGTACAGCGTCGAATCCCGTCGAATTGCATTGAATCCCAACAATTCAAGTCAAATCCAATCCAATCGATTCGAATTGACTACTACTCTAATAAAACACATTTTTCGTTTAGAGTAGGGTAGACTACTACGCAATATAACAGAGAATAGAGTAGGATGAAGTAGAATTCTGTAGAATGGAGTTGACTGGAGTCGAATGGAGTCAAATGGAGTTGAAAAGAGATAATAGAGTTGAGTAGAGTCTCATAAAGTCGAGTAGACGCTATTAGAGCCAAATATAGCCGAATCGAAGCTCTTCGAGACAAATGGGGATGAATGGAGTGGAATGGAGCCGATTTGAGCCAATCGCATTGAAATGAATGCAACTGAATCCAGCAACATATATTAGAGTACTTTATGATAGAATAGATTAGAATAGAATTGAACACGGTAGAACGGAATAGAAAGAACACAATAGAATGGAGTAGATAAAAGTAGAGTAGAGCAGAATAATGTAGAGGAGAGTAGCGTAGAATAGAGTCGAATCGAGGCGAATGGAGATGAAAGGAGACAAATTGCATGGAATCCCACCGAATCAATTACAGTAAATTAGAGTAGGGTAGAGTAGAATAGTGTAGAATGGAGTAGAATGGTGTGCAATGGAATTGAATGGAGTCGAATAGAGTAGAAAAGAGCCGAATAGAGCCAAATAGTGCTGAATAGGTCCAAAGAGGCCTGAATCGAGCTCATTTGAGCCTAATCAATCCGAATCGAGCCAAATTCATTGAGTCGAGTCTAATGGAGCCGAATCGACCCGAATCAAGCCGAATCTATTCTGTTCGAGCCAAGCAGACACGAATCGAACCGATTCGATCTGAATTGTGTCAAAATTCGTCAACTCAAATTGAATAGATTGGAGTAGGGGATGTTCGCGTATGGTAGGGTAGGGTAGACTAGAGTAGAATAGAATCAGACAGAATAGAATAGAACAGAACATTACAGAAAGAATACAGAAAAGAGTAGACTAGAGTATAGTAGAAGGGGAATAGAGTAGAATAGAGCCAAATCGAGCTGAATCACTTCAAAATGGGTCGAATCGAATCCAATCAAATGGAGTAGAATAGATTAGAGTCGGATAGCATAGGGTACGGTACAATAGAGTAGAATAGAACAGAGCAGAATAGAAAACATACAATAGAATAGAAGAGAGTAGACTAGACTAGACTACAGAAGAGTAGACTAGAGTACAATAGAGTAGAGTAGCATCGAGTCGAATAGAGCTGAATATAGCAGGATGGGGATAAAAGGAGATGAATCGCATCAGAGAGATTAGAGTCAATTAGAGTAGGGTAGGGTAGGGTAGAGCAGAATAGAGTCGAATTGTGTGGAATGAATAGAATGGAGTGAGATAGAGACGAATAGAGTAGAAAAGAGTGGAATCGAGCTGAATAGGGACGACAAAGGCTGAACAGAGCCGAATCAAGTGGAAACGAGGATAATCGAGCTGAATCGAGCTAATGGTGCTGAATCGAGCCGAACCGAGCTGCTTCGAGCCTAGTCGCGTCCAATGGCATCGAAATGCTTTGAATCGAATCAAATCAAACAGATTAGAAGGGTTATGGCACCGGAGTTTCTGATAGGGTGGACTAGGTTAGACTAAGGTAGACTAGAGTAGAGTAGACAAGAGAAGGCTAGAGTAGTAGCCTAGACTAGTAACCCAGCCAAGTCAGCTAGAATAGTGGCATAGATCAGTAGCTTAGACAAGTAGCCTTGAATAGTACCCTTGTCTTGACAAGTACCCTGAATTAGGTCCCCAAACTGGTACCCTTGCCTTAACTAGGAGCCATAACTAGTGCCCCTGCCTTAATTAGTACCCTGAACTAGTAGCCTTGCCTTAACTAGTGCCCTGCCTTATGTAGCAGCCCTAACAGTACCCTTGCCTTAACCAGTAGCCCTAACTAGTAGCCTTGCCTTCACTAGTAAACTGGCCTGAACGAGTAACCCTATCTAGTAAACTTACCTTAACTAGTACCCCTAACTAGTAGCCTTGCCTTAACTAGTAAACGGGCCTGAACGAGTAACCCTATCTTGCAAACTTACCTTAACTAGTAGCCTTGCCTGAACCAGTCAACTGGCCTTAACTAGTCACCCCAACTTGTACCCGTACCTTAACATGTACCCCTAACTAGGACCCTTCTCTTAAACAGGAGCAATTTACAGTAACCTTGACAAAAACAGTACCCTCAACAAGGACTTGTGTCTGAACTAGGACCCTTCACTAGTACCCTGGCATTCACTAATACCCCTAACTAGTGAATCTTAGCTCAACTAGTAGCCTTATCTAGTGCCCTGGCTTCAACTAGTAGCCTGAACTAGTAACCTTGTGTTAATTATTACCCTTGCCATAACTAGTACCCTTAATTAGTACCCTTATTAAGTACTCCCAATGACTAGGTGGGGTAGCATAGGGTAGGGTAGCATGCGGTGGAACAAAGAAAATAGAATAAAAAGAATAGAATGACATACTTCAGTGTAGGTTATGGTAGTGTATCATAGGATGAAATAGAGAAAATAGAAAAAGAGAATAGAATACCACAGAAGAGAAGAGAAAATAAAAGACTCGATTAGGATAGGGTGGGGTGGGTTAGGGTTCTGCAGAATAGGATAGTGTAGAATGGTGTGGAATGGAGTCGAATGGAGTCGAATGGAGTCGGACAGAGATGACTAGAGTAGAAAAGAGTGGAATAGAGCTGAAGAGCACCGAATAGGGCCAAATAGGGCCGAATCGAGCCGAGTCAAGGCAAATTGAGTCGAATCGAGTCAAATCGACCATATTCGAGCTGAAAGTAGCCGAATGGAGCTGAAAAGAACCAACTAGAGACAAACAAGATGAACCGAGCTAAATCGAGATAAAACACACCTAATCGCATCCTACTGCATCGAATTTCGTCCAATTCCATGAAATCCAACCCAAACCTGTCGAAACTCGTGGAATTTCACCGAATCCCTTTGAACTGTGTCTAAGAGGGTAGAATAGTATTGAATTGAATGAAATCGAATTAAATTGAATAGATTAGAGTAGTGTAGGTTAGGGAGGGATTCAGTGGGTAAGGCACAGTACAATTGAATAGAGCAGAACAGAAGAGAATACAGAGTAGAATGGAGTAGAGATGAGTAGAGTAGAATCGTCAGAGTGGAGTAGTGCAGAATATGGATGAAAAGACCCAATTCAAGCCGAATCGAGTCGAGTGGAGAGGAAATGAGACGAATCGCGATGAATCGAATCGATTAGAATAGATTAGAGTAGGGTAGAACAGAATAGAATAGTGTAGAATGGAGTGGACTGGTGTGGAATGGAGTCGAATGGAGCCAAATAGAGACAAATATAGTAGAAAAGAGCTGAATAGAGCTCAATAAGTTTTAATCGAGCCTAATTATGCTGAATCGAGCAGAATTGAGGCGAATGGACCCGATTCAAGCCAAAGAGAGCTAAATGGAGCCGATTCAAGCCTAATCACATGGAATCGCGACGAAATGCATTGAATTGAATCGTATAGATTAGAGTAGAGGAGGGTAGGGTAGGAGAGGTTAGACTAGCACGGAACAGAATGCAATAGAAAGAATAAAATAGAATTAAGTAGAGTAGAGTAGAATAGAATAGAGTCAAATAGAGGTGAATAGACCGAATAGCCGAAAAGAGCCGAACAGAGCTGAATACACCCGAATCGACCAAATTCGAGATGAATCGAGACGAATCATGTCGAATCGCATTGAAATGTGTCGAGATGAGTCAAATAGATTAGTGTAGGTGCAGGTAAGGTTAGGGTAGAGTACGGTCGAATCGAAGAGAACAGAAAGAATAGAGTGGAGTGGAGAGGAGTAGACTAGAGTCAAATAGAGTCGAATACTGCCGATCAGAGCTGAATAGAGCAGAAAAGAGCCGAGTAGAACTGAATCGAGTCTAATGGAGCAGAAAGGAGCTGAATCGAGCCGATACGACCCGAATCAGTTCGAATCGCGTTCAAGTGTTTCGAATAGAATCGAACAGATTACAGTAGGGTAAGCAAGGGTAGGGTAGGGTAGAATAGAATGTAGTAGAACAGAATAGAATAGAACAGAACTGAACTGAAAGAATAGAAGAGGGTCGAGTAGAGTATCAAAGACTAGAGTAGAATAGAGTCCAATATTGCCAAACAGAGCCAAATAGAGCTAAAATTAGCTGAATCGATAGAAATCAAGACGAATCACGCCGAATCCCTCAGAACCGTGCCGTATAGCGTCGAGTCCCGTCGAATTGCATTGAATCCCAACAATTCAAGTCAAATCCAATCCAATCGATTCGAATTGACTACTACTCTAATAAAACACATTTTTCGTTTAGAGTAGGGTAGACTACTATGCAATATAACAGAGAATAGAGTAGGATGAAGTAGAATTCTGTAGAATGGAGTTGACTGGAGTCGAATGGAGTCAAATGGAGTTGAAAAGAGATAATAGAGTGGAGTAGAGTCTCATAAAGTCGAGTAGAGGCTATTAGAGCCGAATCGAAGCGCTTCGAGAGGAATGGGGATGAATGGAGTGGAATGGAGCCGATTTGAGCCAATCGCATTGAAATGAATGCAACTGAATCCAGCAACATATATTAGAGTACTTTATGATAGAATAGATTAGAATAGAATTGAACACGGTAGAACGGAATAGAAGAACACAATAGAATGGAGTAGATAAAAGCAGAGTAGAGCAGAATAATGTAGAGGAGCGTAGCGTAGAATAGAGTCGAATCGAGGCGAATGGAGATGAAAGGAGACAAATTGCATGGAATCCCACCGAATCAATTACAGTAAATTAGAGTAGGGTAGAGTAGAATAGTGTAGAATGGAGTAGAATGGTGTGCAATGGAATTGAATGGAGTCGAATAGAGTAGAAAAGAGCCGAATAGAGCCAAATAGTGCTCAATAGGTCCAAAGAGGGCTGAATCGAGCTCATTTGAACCTAATCAATCCGAATCGAGCCAAATTCATTGAATCGAGTCTAATGGAGCCGAATCGACCCGAATCAAGCTGAATCTATTCTGTTCGAGCCAAGCGGACACGAATCGAACTGATTCGATCTGAATTGTGTCAAAATTCGTCAACTCAAATTGAATAGATTGGAGTAGGGGATGTTCGCGTATGGTAGGGTAGGGTAGACTAGAGTAGAATAGAATCAGACAGAATAGAATAGAACAGAACATTACAGAAAGAATACAGAAAAGAGTAGACTAGAGTATAGTAGAAGGGGAATAGAGTAGAATAGAGCCAAATCGAGCTGAATCACTTCAAAATGGGTCGAATCATACCCAATCAAATGGAGTAGAATAGATTAGAGTCGGATAGCATAGGGTACGGTACAATAGAGTAGAATAGAACAGAGCAGAATAGAAAACATACAATAGAATAGAAGAGAGTAGACTAGACTAGACTACAGAAGAGTAGACTAGAGTACAATAGAGTAGAGTAGCATCGAGTCGAATAGAGCTGAATATAGCAGGATGGGGATAAAAGGAGATGAATCGCATCAGAGAGATTAGAGTCAATTAGAGTAGGGTAGGGTAGGGTAGAGCAGAATAGAGTCGAATTGTGTGGAATGAATAGAATGGAGTGAGATAGAGACGAATAGAGTAGAAAAGAGTGGAATCGAGCTGAATAGGGACGACAAAGGCTGAACAGAGCCGAATCAAGTGGAAACGAGGATAATCGAGCTGAATCGAGCTAATGGTGCTGAATCGAGCCGAATCGAGCTGCTTCGAGCCTAGTCGCGTCCAATGGCATCGAAATGCTTTGAATCGAATCAAATCAAACAGATTAGAAGGGTTATGGCACCGGAGTTTCTGATAGGGTGGACTAGGGTAGACTAAGGTAGACTAGAGTAGAGTAGACAAGAGAAGGCTAGAGTAGTAGCCTAGACTAGTAACCCAGCCAAGTCAGCTAGAATAGTGGCATAGATCAGTAGCTTAGACAAGTAGCCTTGAATAGTACCCTTCTCTTGACAAGTACCCTGAATTAGGACCCCAAACTGGTACCCTTGCCTTGACTAGGAGCAATAACTAGTGCCCCTGCCTTAATTAGTACCCTGAACTAGTAGCCTTGCCTTAACTAGTGCCCTGCCTTATGTAGCAGCCCTAACAGTACCCTTGCCTTAACCAGTAGCCCTAACTAGTAGCCTTGCCTTCACTAGTAAACTGGCCTGAACGAGTAACCCTATCTAGAAAACTTACCTTAACTAGTACCCCTAACTAGTAGCCTTGCCTTAACTAGTAAACGGGCCTGAACGAGTAACCCTATCTTGCAAACTTACCTTAACTAGTAGCCTTGCCTGAACCAGTCAACTGGCCTTAACTAGTCACCCCAACTTGTACCCGTACCTTAACATGTACCCCTAACTAGGACCCTTCTCTTAAACAGGAGCAATTTACAGTAACCTTGACAAAAACAGTACCCTCAACAAGGACTTGTGTCTGAACTAGGACCCTTCACTAGTACCCTGGCATTCACTAATACCCCTAACTAGTGAATCTTAGCTCAACTAGTAGCCTTATCTAGTGCCCTGGCTTCAACTAGTAGCCTGAACTAGTAACCTTGTGTTAATTATTACCCTTGCCATAACTAGTACCCTTAATTAGTACCCTTATTAAGTACTCCCAATGACTAGGTGGGGTAGCATAGGGTAGGGTAGCATGCGGTGGAACAAAGAAAATAGAATAAAAAGAATAGAATGACATACTTCAGTGTAGGTTATGGTAGTGTATCATAGGATGAAATAGAGAAAATAGAAAAAGAGAATAGAATACCACAGAAGAGAAGAGAAAATAAAAGACTCGATTAGGATAGGGTGGGGTGGGTTAGGGTTCTGCAGAAGAGGATAGTGTAGAATGGTGTGGAATGGAGTCGAATGGAGTCGAATGGAGTCGAATGGAGTCGGACAGAGATGACTAGAGTAGAAAAGAGTGGAATAGAGCTGAAGAGCACCGAATAGGGCCAAATAGGGCCGAATCGAGCCGAATCAAGGCAAATTGAGTCGAATCGAGTCAAATCGACCATATTCGAGCTGAAAGTAGCCGAATGGAGCTGAAAAGAACCAACTAGAGACAAACAAGATGAACCGAGCTAAATCGAGATAAAACACACCTAATCGCATCCTACTGCATCGAATTTCGTCCAATTCCATGAAATCCAACCCAAACCTGTCGAAACTCGTGGAATTTCACCGAATCCCTTTGAACTGTGTCTAAGAGGGTAGAATAGTATTGAATTGAATGAAATCGAATGAAATTGAATAGATTAGAGTAGTGTAGGTTAGGGAGGGATTCAGTGGGTAAGGCACAGTACAATTGAATAGAGCAGAACAGAAGAGAATACAAAGAGTAGAATGGAGTAGAGATGAGTAGAGTAGAATCGTCAGAGTGGAGTAGTGCAGAATATGGATGAAAAGACCCAGTTCAAGCCGAATCGAGTCGAGTGGAGAGGAAATGAGACGAATCGCGATGAATCGAATCGATTAGAATAGATTAGAGTAGGGTAGAACAGAATAGAATAGTGTAGAATGGAGTGGACTGGTGTGGAATGGAGTCGAATGGAGCCAAATAGAGACAAATATAGTAGAAAAGAGCTGAATAGAGCTCAATAAGTTTTAATCGAGCCTAATTATGCTGAATCGAGCAGAATTGAGGCGAATGGACCCGATTCAAGCCAAAGAGAGCTAAATGGAGCCGATTCAAGCCTAATCACATGGAATCGCGACGAAATGCATTGAATTGAATCGTATAGATTAGAGTAGAGGAGGGTAGGGTAGGAGAGGTTAGACTAGCACGGAACAGAATGCAATAGAAAGAATAAAATAGAATTAAGTAGAGTAGACTAGAATAGAATAGAGGTGAATAGACCGAATAGCCGAAAAGAGCCGAACAGAGCTGAATACACCCGAATCGACCAAATTCGAGATGAATCGAGACGAATCATGTCGAATCGCATTGAAATGTGTCGAGATGAGTCAAATAGATTAGTGTAGGTGCAGGTAAGGTTAGGGTAGAGTACGGTCGAATCGAAGAGAACAGAAAGAATAGAGTGGAGTGGAGAGGAGTAGACTAGAGTCAAATAGAGTCGAATACTGCCGATCAGAGCTGAATAGAGCAGAAAAGAGCCGAGTAGAACTGAATCGAGTCTAATGGAGCAGAAAGGAGCTGAATCGAGCCGATACGACCCGAATCAGTTCGAATCGCGTTCAAGTGTTTCGAATAGAATCGAACAGATTACAGTAGGGTAAGCAAGGGTAGGGTAGGGTAGAATAGAATGTAGTAGAACAGAATAGAATAGAACAGAACTGAACTGAAAGAATAGAAGAGGGTCGAGTAGAGTATCAAAGACTAGAGTAGAATAGAGTCCAATATTGCCAAACAGAGCCAAATAGAGCTAAAATTAGCTGAATCGATAGAAATCAAGACGAATCACGCCGAATCCCTCAGAACCGTGCCGTATAGCGTCGAGTCCCGTCGAATTGCACTGAATCCCAACAATTCAAGTCAAATCCAATCCAATCGATTCGAATTGACTACTACTCTAATAAAACACATTTTTCGTTTAGAGTAGGGTAGACTACTATGCAATATAACAGAGAATAGAGTAGGATGAAGTAGAATTCTGTAGAATGGAGTTGACTGGAGTCGAATGGAGTCAAATGGAGTTGAAAAGAGATAATAGAGTTGAGTAGAGTCTCATAAAGTCGACTAGAGGCTATTAGAGCCGAATAGAGCCGAATGGAAGCGCTTCGAGACGAATGGGGATGAATGGAGTGGAATGGAGCCGATTTGAGCCAATCGCATTGAAATGAATGCAACTGAATCCAGCAACATATATTAGAGTACTTTATGATAGAATAGATTAGAATAGAATTGAACACGGTAGAACGGAATAGAAGAACACAATAGAATGGAGAAGATAAAAGTAGAGTAGAGCAGAATAATGTAGAGGAGAGTAGCGTAGAATAGAGTCGAATCGAGGCGAATGGAGATGAAAGGAGACAAATTGCATGGAATCCCACCGAATCAATTACAGTAAATTAGAGTAGGGTAGAGTAGAATAGTGTAGAATGGAGTAGAATGGTGTGCAATGGAATTGAATGGAGTCGAATAGAGTAGAAAAGAGCCGAATAGAGCCAAATAGTGCTGAATAGGTCCAAAGAGGGCCGAATCGAGCTCATTTGAGCCTAATGAATTCGAATCGAGCCAAATTCATTGAATCGAGTCTAATGGAGCTGAATCAAGCCGAATCTATTCTGTTCGAGCCAAGCGGACACGAATCGAACCGATTCGATCTGAATTGTGTCAAAATTCGTCAACTCAAATTGAATAGATTGGAGTAGGGGATGTTCGCGTATGGTAGGGTAGGGTAGACTAGAGTAGAATAGAATCAAACAGAATAGAATAGAAGAGAACATTACAGAAAGAATACAGAAAAGAGTAGACTAGAGTATAGTAGAAGGGGAATAGAGTAGAATAGAGCCAAATCGAGCTGAATCACTTCAAAATGGGTCGAATCGAATCCAATCAAATGGAGTAGAATAGATTAGAGTTGGGATAGCATAGGGTACGGTACAATGGAGTAGAATAGAACAGAACAGAATCGCAAACATACAATAGAATAGAAGAGAGTAGACTAGACTAGACTAGACTACAGAAGAGTAGACTAGAGTACAATAGAGTAGAGTAGCATCGAGTCGAATAGAGCTGAATGTAGCAGGATGGGGATAAAAGGAGATGAATCGCATCAGAGAGATTAGAGTCAATTAGAGTAGGGTAGGGTAGGGTAGAGCAGAATAGAGTCGAATTGTGTGGAATGAATAGAATGGAGTGAGATAGAGACGAATAGAGTAGAAAAGAGTGGAATCGAGCTGAATAGGGACGACAAAGGCTGAACAGAGCCGAATCAAGTGGAAACGAGGATAATCGAGCTGAATCGAGCTAATGGTGCTGAATCGAGCCGAATCGAGCAGCTTCGAGCATAGTCCCGTCCAATGGCATCGAAATGCTTTGAATCGAATCAAATCAAACAGATTAGAAGGGTTATGGCACCGGAGTTTCTGATAGGGTGGACTAGGGTACACTAATGTAGACTAGAGTAGAGTAGACAAGAGAAGGCTAGAGTAGTAGCCTATACTACTTACCCAGCCAAGTCAGCTAGAATAGTGGCATAGATCAGTAGCTTAGACAAGTAGCCTTGAATAGTACCCTTGTCTTGACAAGTACCCTGAATTAGGACCCCAAACTGGTACCCTTGCCTTAACTAGGAGCCATAACTAGTGCCCCTGCCTTAATTAGTACCCTGAACTAGTAGCCTTGCCTTAACTAGTGCCCTGCCTTATGTAGCAGCCCTAACAGTACCCTTGCCTTAACCGGTAGCCCTAACTAGGTGCCTTGCCTTAACTAGTAAACTGGCCTGACGAGTAACCCTAACTTGTACCCTTACCTTAACTAGTACCCCTAACTAGTCGCCTTGCCTTAACTAGTAAACTGGCCTGAACGAGTAACCCTATCTTGCAAACTTACCTTAACTAGTAGCCTTGCCTGAACCAGTCAACTGGCCTTAACTAGTCACCCTAACTTGTACCCGTACCTTAACATGTACCCCTAACTAGGACCCTTCTCTTAAACAGGAGCAATTTACAGTAACCTTGACTAAAACAGTACCCTCAACAAGGACTTGTGTCTGAACTAGGACCCTTCACTAGTACCCTGGCATTCACTAATACCCCTAACTAGTGAATCTTAGCTCAACTAGTAGCCTTATCTAGTGCCCTGGCTTCAACTAGTAGCCTGAACTAGTAACCTTGTGTTAATCATTACCCTTGCCATAACTAGTACCCTTAATTAGTACCCTTATTAAGTACTCCCAATGACTAGGTGGGGTAGCATAGGGTAGGGTAGCATGCGGTGGAACAAAGAAAATAGAATAAAAAGAATAGAATGACATACTTCAGTGTAGGTTATGGTAGTGTATCATAGGATGAAATAGAGAAAATAGAAAAAGAGAATAGAATACCACAGAAGAGAAGAGAAAATAAAAGACTCGATTAGGATAGGGTGGGGTGGGTTAGGGTTCTGCAGAAGAGGATAGTGTAGAATGGAGTAGAATGGTGTGGAATGGAGTCGAATGGAGTCGGACAGAGATGACTAGAGTAGAAAAGAGTGGAATAGAGCTGAAGAGCACCGAATAGGGCCAAATAGGGGCGAATCGAGCCGAATCAAGGCAAATTGCGTCGAATCGAGTCAAATCGACCATATTCGAGCTGAAAGTAGCCGAATGGAGCTGAAAAGAGCCAACTAGAGACAAACAAAATGAACCGAGCTAAATCGAGATAAAACACACCTAATCGCATCCTACTGCATCGAATTTCGTCCAATTCCATGAAATCCAACCAAAACCTGTCGAAACTCGTGGAATTTCACCGAATCCCTTTGAACTGTGTCTAAGAGGGTAGAATAGTATTGAATTGAATGAAATCGAATTAAATTGAATAGATTAGAGTAGTGTAGGTTACGGAGGGATTCAGTGGGTAAGGCACAGTACAATTGAATAGAGCAGAACAGAAGAGAATACAAAGAGTAGAAAGGAGTAGAGGTGAGTAGAGTAGAATCGTCAGAGTGGAGTAGTGCAGAATATGGATGAAGAGACCCAATTCAAGCCGAATCGAGTCGAGTGGAGAGGAAATGAGACGAATCGCGATGAATCGAATCGATTAGAATAGATTAGAGTAGGGTAGAACAGAATAGAATAGTGTAGAACGGAGTAGACTGGGGAGAAATGGAGTCGAATGGAGCCAAATAGAGACAAATATAGTAGAAAAGAGCTGAATAGAGCTCAATAAGTTTTAATCGAGCCTAATTATGCTGAATTGAGCAGAATTGAGGCGAATGGACCCGATTCAAGCCAAAGAGAGCTAAATGGAGCCGATTCAAGCCTAATCACATGGAATCGCGACGAAATGCATTGAATTGAATCGTATAGATTAGAGTAGAGGAGGGTAGGGTAGGAGAGGTTAGACTAGCACGGAACAGAATGCAATAGAAAGAATAAAATAGAATTAAGTAGAGTAGAGTAGAATAGAATAGAGTCAAATAGAGGTGAATAGACCGAAGAGCCGAAAAGAGCCGAACAGAGCTGAATACACCAGAATCGACCAAATTCGAGATGAATCGAGACGAATCATGTCGAATCGCATTGAAATGTGTCGAGATGAGTCAAATAGATTAGTGTAGGTGCAGGTAAGGTTAGGGTAGAGTACGGTCGAATCGAAGAGAACAGAAAGAATAGAGTGGAGTGGAGAGGAGTAGACTAGAGTCAAATAGAGTCGAATACTGCCGATCAGAGCTGAATAGAGCAGAAAAGAGCCGAGTAGAACTGAATCGAGTCTAATGGAGCAGAAAGGAGCTGAATCGAGCCGATACGACCCGAATCAGTTCGAATCGCGTTCAAGTGTTTCGAATAGAATCGAACAGATTACAGTAGGGTAAGCAAGGGTAGGGTAGGGTAGAATAGAATGTAGTAGAACAGAATAGAATAGAACAGAACTGAACTGAAAGAATAGAAGAGGGTCGAGTAGAGTATCAAAGACTAGAGTAGAATAGAGTCCAATATTGCCAAACAGAGCCAAATAGAGCTAAAATTAGCTGAATCGATAGAAATCAAGACGAATCACGCCGAATCCCTCAGAACCGTGCCGTATAGCGTCGAGTCCCGTCGAATTGCACTGAATCCCAACAATTCAAGTCAAATCCAATCCAATCGATTCGAATTGACTACTACTCTAATAAAACACATTTTTCGTTTAGAGTAGGGTAGACTACTATGCAATATAACAGAGAATAGAGTAGGATGAAGTAGAATTCTGTAGAATGGAGTTGACTGGAGTCGAATGGAGTCAAATGGAGTTGAAAAGAGATAATAGAGTTGAGTAGAGTCTCATAAAGTCGACTAGAGGCTATTAGAGCCGAATAGAGCCGAATGGAAGCGCTTCGAGACGAATGGGGATGAATGGAGTGGAATGGAGCCGATTTGAGCCAATCGCATTGAAATGAATGCAACTGAATCCAGCAACATATATTAGAGTACTTTATGATAGAATAGATTAGAATAGAATTGAACACGGTAGAACGGAATAGAAGAACACAATAGAATGGAGAAGATAAAAGTAGAGTAGAGCAGAATAATGTAGAGGAGAGTAGCGTAGAATAGAGTCGAATCGAGGCGAATGGAGATGAAAGGAGACAAATTGCATGGAATCCCACCGAATCAATTACAGTAAATTAGAGTAGGGTAGAGTAGAATAGTGTAGAATGGAGTAGAATGGTGTGCAATGGAATTGAATGGAGTCGAATAGAGTAGAAAAGAGCCGAATAGAGCCAAATAGTGCTGAATAGGTCCAAAGAGGGCCGAATCGAGCTCATTTGAGCCTAATGAATTCGAATCGAGCCAAATTCATTGAATCGAGTCTAATGGAGCTGAATCAAGCCGAATCTATTCTGTTCGAGCCAAGCGGACACGAATCGAACCGATTCGATCTGAATTGTGTCAAAATTCGTCAACTCAAATTGAATAGATTGGAGTAGGGGATGTTCGCGTATGGTAGGGTAGGGTAGACTAGAGTAGAATAGAATCAAACAGAATAGAATAGAAGAGAACATTACAGAAAGAATACAGAAAAGAGTAGACTAGAGTATAGTAGAAGGGGAATAGAGTAGAATAGAGCCAAATCGAGCTGAATCACTTCAAAATGGGTCGAATCGAATCCAATCAAATGGAGTAGAATAGATTAGAGTTGGGATAGCATAGGGTACGGTACAATGGAGTAGAATAGAACAGAACAGAATCGCAAACATACAATAGAATAGAAGAGAGTAGACTAGACTAGACTAGACTACAGAAGAGTAGACTAGAGTACAATAGAGTAGAGTAGCATCGAGTCGAATAGAGCTGAATGTAGCAGGATGGGGATAAAAGGAGATGAATCGCATCAGAGAGATTAGAGTCAATTAGAGTAGGGTAGGGTAGGGTAGAGCAGAATAGAGTCGAATTGTGTGGAATGAATAGAATGGAGTGAGATAGAGACGAATAGAGTAGAAAAGAGTGGAATCGAGCTGAATAGGGACGACAAAGGCTGAACAGAGCCGAATCAAGTGGAAACGAGGATAATCGAGCTGAATCGAGCTAATGGTGCTGAATCGAGCCGAATCGAGCAGCTTCGAGCATAGTCCCGTCCAATGGCATCGAAATGCTTTGAATCGAATCAAATCAAACAGATTAGAAGGGTTATGGCACCGGAGTTTCTGATAGGGTGGACTAGGGTACACTAATGTAGACTAGAGTAGAGTAGACAAGAGAAGGCTAGAGTAGTAGCCTATACTACTTACCCAGCCAAGTCAGCTAGAATAGTGGCATAGATCAGTAGCTTAGACAAGTAGCCTTGAATAGTACCCTTGTCTTGACAAGTACCCTGAATTAGGACCCCAAACTGGTACCCTTGCCTTAACTAGGAGCCATAACTAGTGCCCCTGCCTTAATTAGTACCCTGAACTAGTAGCCTTGCCTTAACTAGTGCCCTGCCTTATGTAGCAGCCCTAACAGTACCCTTGCCTTAACCGGTAGCCCTAACTAGGTGCCTTGCCTTAACTAGTAAACTGGCCTGACGAGTAACCCTAACTTGTACCCTTACCTTAACTAGTACCCCTAACTAGTCGCCTTGCCTTAACTAGTAAACTGGCCTGAACGAGTAACCCTATCTTGCAAACTTACCTTAACTAGTAGCCTTGCCTGAACCAGTCAACTGGCCTTAACTAGTCACCCTAACTTGTACCCGTACCTTAACATGTACCCCTAACTAGGACCCTTCTCTTAAACAGGAGCAATTTACAGTAACCTTGACTAAAACAGTACCCTCAACAAGGACTTGTGTCTGAACTAGGACCCTTCACTAGTACCCTGGCATTCACTAATACCCCTAACTAGTGAATCTTAGCTCAACTAGTAGCCTTATCTAGTGCCCTGGCTTCAACTAGTAGCCTGAACTAGTAACCTTGTGTTAATCATTACCCTTGCCATAACTAGTACCCTTAATTAGTACCCTTATTAAGTACTCCCAATGACTAGGTGGGGTAGCATAGGGTAGGGTAGCATGCGGTGGAACAAAGAAAATAGAATAAAAAGAATAGAATGACATACTTCAGTGTAGGTTATGGTAGTGTATCATAGGATGAAATAGAGAAAATAGAAAAAGAGAATAGAATACCACAGAAGAGAAGAGAAAATAAAAGACTCGATTAGGATAGGGTGGGGTGGGTTAGGGTTCTGCAGAAGAGGATAGTGTAGAATGGAGTAGAATGGTGTGGAATGGAGTCGAATGGAGTCGGACAGAGATGACTAGAGTAGAAAAGAGTGGAATAGAGCTGAAGAGCACCGAATAGGGCCAAATAGGGGCGAATCGAGCCGAATCAAGGCAAATTGCGTCGAATCGAGTCAAATCGACCATATTCGAGCTGAAAGTAGCCGAATGGAGCTGAAAAGAGCCAACTAGAGACAAACAAAATGAACCGAGCTAAATCGAGATAAAACACACCTAATCGCATCCTACTGCATCGAATTTCGTCCAATTCCATGAAATCCAACCAAAACCTGTCGAAACTCGTGGAATTTCACCGAATCCCTTTGAACTGTGTCTAAGAGGGTAGAATAGTATTGAATTGAATGAAATCGAATTAAATTGAATAGATTAGAGTAGTGTAGGTTACGGAGGGATTCAGTGGGTAAGGCACAGTACAATTGAATAGAGCAGAACAGAAGAGAATACAAAGAGTAGAAAGGAGTAGAGGTGAGTAGAGTAGAATCGTCAGAGTGGAGTAGTGCAGAATATGGATGAAGAGACCCAATTCAAGCCGAATCGAGTCGAGTGGAGAGGAAATGAGACGAATCGCGATGAATCGAATCGATTAGAATAGATTAGAGTAGGGTAGAACAGAATAGAATAGTGTAGAACGGAGTAGACTGGGGAGAAATGGAGTCGAATGGAGCCAAATAGAGACAAATATAGTAGAAAAGAGCTGAATAGAGCTCAATAAGTTTTAATCGAGCCTAATTATGCTGAATTGAGCAGAATTGAGGCGAATGGACCCGATTCAAGCCAAAGAGAGCTAAATGGAGCCGATTCAAGCCTAATCACATGGAATCGCGACGAAATGCATTGAATTGAATCGTATAGATTAGAGTAGAGGAGGGTAGGGTAGGAGAGGTTAGACTAGCACGGAACAGAATGCAATAGAAAGAATAAAATAGAATTAAGTAGAGTAGAGTAGAATAGAATAGAGTCAAATAGAGGTGAATAGACCGAAGAGCCGAAAAGAGCCGAACAGAGCTGAATACACCAGAATCGACCAAATTCGAGATGAATCGAGACGAATCATGTCGAATCGCATTGAAATGTGTCGAGATGAGTCAAATAGATTAGTGTAGGTGCAGGTAAGGTTAGGGTAGAGTACGGTCGAATCGAAGAGAACAGAAAGAATAGAGTGGAGTGGAGAGGAGTAGACTAGAGTCAAATAGAGTCGAATACTGCCGATCAGAGCTGAATAGAGCAGAAAAGAGCCGAGTAGAACTGAATCGAGTCTAATGGAGCAGAAAGGAGCTGAATCGAGCCGATACGACCCGAATCAGTTCGAATCGCTTTCAAGTGTTTCGAATAGAATCGAACAGATTACAGTAGGGTAAGCAAGGGTAGGGTAGGGTAGAATAGAATGTAGTAGAACAGAATAGAATAGAACAGAACTGAACTGAAAGAATAGAAGAGGGTCGAGTAGAGTATCAAAGACTAGAGTAGAATAGAGTCCAATATTGCCAAACAGAGCCAAATAGAGCTAAAATTAGCTGAATCGATAGAAATCAAGACGAATCACGCCGAATTCCTCAGAACCGTGCCGTATAGCGTCGAGTCCCGTCGAATTGCATTGAATCCCAACAATTCAAGTCAAATCCAATCCAATCGATTCGAATTGACTACTACTCTAATAAAACACATTTTTCGTTTAGAGTAGGGTAGACTACTATGCAATATAACAGAGAATAGAGTAGGATGAAGTAGAATTCTGTAGAATGGAGTTGACTGGAGTCGAATGGAGTCAAATGGAGTTGAAAAGAGATAATAGAGTTGAGTAGAGTCTCATAAAGTCGACTAGAGGCTATTAGAGCCGAATAGAGCCGAATCGAAGCGCTTCGAGACGAATGGGGATGAATGGAGTGGAATGGAGCCGATTTGAGCCAATCGCGTTGAAATGAATGCAACTGAATCCAGCAACATATATTAGAGTACTTTATGATAGAATAGATTAGAATAGAATTGAACACGGTAGAATGGAATAGAAAGAACACAATAGAATGGAGTAGATAAAAGTAGAGTAGAGCAGAATAATGTAGAGGAGAGTAGCGTAGAATAGAGTCGAATCGAGGCGAATGGAGATGAAAGGAGACAAATTGCATGGAATCCCACCGAATCAATTACAGTAAATTAGAGTAGGGTAGAGTAGAATAGTGTAGAATGGAGTAGAATGGTGTGCAATGGAATTGAATGGAGTCGAATAGAGTAGAAAAGAGCCGAATAGAGCCAAATAGTGCTGAATAGGTCCAAAGAGGGCCGAATCGAGCTCATTTGAGCCTAATGAATTCGAATCGAGCCAAATTCATTGAATCGAGTCTAATGGAGCTGAATCAAGCCGAATCTATTCTGTTCGAGCCAAGCGGACACGAATCGAACCGATTCGATCTGAATTGTGTCAAAATTCGTCAACTCAAATTGAATAGATTGGAGTAGGGGATGTTCGCGTATGGTAGGGTAGGGTAGACTAGAGTAGAATAGAATCAAACAGAATAGAATAGAAGAGAACATTACAGAAAGAATACAGAAAAGAGTAGACTAGAGTATAGTAGAAGGGGAATAGAGTAGAATAGAGCCAAATCGAGCTGAATCACTTCAAAATGGGTCGAATCGAATCCAATCAAATGGAGTAGAATAGATTAGAGTTGGGATAGCATAGGGTACGGTACAATGGAGTAGAATAGAACAGAACAGAATCGCAAACATACAATAGAATAGAAGAGAGTAGACTAGACTAGACTAGACTACAGAAGAGTAGACTAGAGTACAATAGAGTAGAGTAGCATCGAGTCGAATAGAGCTGAATGTAGCAGGATGGGGATAAAAGGAGATGAATTGCATCAGAGAGATTAGAGTCAATTAGAGTAGGGTAGGGTAGGGTAGAGCAGAATAGAGTCGAATTGTGTGGAATGAATAGAATGGAGTGAGATAGAGACGAATAGAGTAGAAAAGAGTGGAATCGAGCTGAATAGGGACGACAAAGGCTGAACAGAGCCGAATCAAGTGGAAACGAGGATAATCGAGCTGAATCGAGCTAATGGTGCTGAATCGAGCCGAATCGAGCAGCTTCGAGCATAGTCGCGTCCAATGGCATCGAAATGCTTTGAATCGAATCAAATCAAACAGATTAGAAGGGTTATGGCACCGGAGTTTCTGATAGGGTGGACTAGGGTAGACTAAGGTAGACTAGAGTAGAGTAGACAAGAGAAGGCTAGAGTAGTAGCCTAGACTAGTAACCCAGCCAAGTCAGCTAGAATAGTGGCATAGATCAGTAGCCTAGACAAGTAGCCTTGAATAGTACCCTTGTCTTGACAAGTACCCTGAATTAGGACCCCAAACTGGTACCCTTGCCTTAACTAGGAGCCATAACTAGTGCCCCTGCCTTAATTAGTACCCTGAACTAGTAGCCTTGCCTTAACTAGTGCCCTGCCTTATGTAGCAGCCCTAACAGTACCCTTGCCTTAACCGGTAGCCCTAACTAGGTGCCTTGCCTTAACTAGTAAACTGGCCTGACGAGTAACCCTAACTTGTACCCTTACCTTAACTAGTACCCCTAACTAGTCGCCTTGCCTTAACTAGTAAACTGGCCTGAACGAGTAACCCTTTCTTGCAAACTTACCTTCACTAGTAGCCTTGCCTGAACCAGTCAACTGGCCTTAACTAGTCACCCTAACTTGTACCCGTACCTTAACATGTACCCCTAACTAGGACCCTTCTCTTAAACAGGAGCAATTTACAGTAACCTTGACTAAAACAGTACCCTCAACAAGGACTTGTGTCTGAACTAGGACCCTTCACTAGTACCCTGGCATTCACTAATACCCCTAACTAGTGAATCTTAGCTCAACTAGTAGCCTTATCTAGTGCCCTGGCTTCAACTAGTAGCCTGAACTAGTAACCTTGTGTTAATCATTACCCTTGCCATAACTAGTACCCTTAATTAGTACCCTTATTAAGTACTCCCAATGACTAGGTGGGGTAGCATAGGGTAGGGTAGCATGCGGTGGAACAAAGAAAATAGAATAAAAAGAATAGAATGACATACTTCAGTGTAGGTTATGGTAGTGTATCATAGGATGAAATAGAGAAAATAGAAAAAGAGAATAGAATACCACAGAAGAGAAGAGAAAATAAAAGACTCGATTAGGATAGGGTGGGGTGGGTTAGGGTTCTGCAGAATAGGATAGTGTAGAATGGAGTAGAATGGTGTGGAATGGAGTCGAATGGAGTCGGACAGAGATGACTAGAGTAGAAAAGAGTGGAATAGAGCTGAAGAGCACCGAATAGGGCCAAATAGGGCCGAATCGAGCCGAATCAAGGCAAATTGAGTCGAATCGAGTCAAATCGACCATATTCGAGCTGAAAGTAGCCGAATGGAGCTGAAAAGAGCCAACTAGAGACAAACAAAATGAACCGAGCTAAATCGAGATAAAACACACCTAATCGCATCCTACTGCATCGAATTTCGTCCAATTCCATGAAATCCAACCAAAACCTGTCGAAACTCGTGGAATTTCACCGAATCCCTTTGAACTGTGTCTAAGAGGGTAGAATAGTATTGAATTGAATGAAATCGAATGAAATTGAATAGATTAGAGTAGTGTAGGTTAGGGAGGGATTCAGTGGGTAAGGCACAGTACAATTGAATAGAGCAGAACAGAAGAGAATACAAAGAGTAGAATGGAGTAGAGGTGAGTAGAGTAGAATCGTCAGAGTGGAGTAGTGCAGAATATGGATGAAGAGACCCAGTTCAAGCCGAATCGAGTCGAGTGGAGAGGAAATGAGACGAATCGCGATGAATCGAATCGATTAGAATAGATTAGAGTAGGGTAGAACAGAATAGAATAGTGTAGAACGGAGTGGACTGGGGAGCAATAGAGTCGAATGGAGCCAAATAGAGACAAATATAGTAGAAAAGAGCTGAATAGAGCTCAATAAGTTTTAATCGAGCCTAATTATGCTGAATCGAGCAGAATTGAGGCGAATGGACCCGATTCAAGCCAAAGAGAGCTAAATGGAGCCGATTCAAGCCTAATCACATGGAATCGCGACGAAACGCATTGAATTGAATCGTATAGATTAGAGTAGAGGAGGGTAGGGTAGGAGAGGTTAGACTAGCACGGAACAGAATGCAATAGAAAGAATAAAATAGAATTAAGTAGAGTAGACTAGAATAGAATAGAGTCAAATAGAGGTGAATAGACCGAATAGCCGAAAAGAGCCGAACAGAGCTGAATACACCCGAATCGACCAAATTCGAGATGCATCGAGACGAATCATGTCGAATCGCATTGAAATGTGTCGAGATGAGTCAAATAGATTAGTGTAGGTGCAGGTAAGGTTAGGGTAGAGTACGGTAGAATCGAAGAGAACAGAAAGAATAGAGTGGAGTGGAGAGGAGTAGACTAGAGTCAAATAGAGTCGAATACTGCCGATCAGAGCTGAATAGAGCAGAAAAGAGCCGAGTAGAACTGAATCGAGTCTAATGGAGCAGAAAGGAGCTGAATCGAGCCGATACGACCCGAATCAGTTCGAATCGCGTTCAAGTGTTTCGAATAGAATCGAACAGATTACAGTAGGGTAAGCAAGGGTAGGGTAGGGTAGAATAGAATGTAGTAGAACAGAATAGAATAGAACAGAACTGAACTGAAAGAATAGAAGAGGGTCGAGTAGAGTATCAAAGACTAGAGTAGAATAGAGTCCAATATTGCCAAACAGAGCCAAATAGAGCTAAAATTAGCTGAATCGATAGAAATCAAGACGAATCACGCCGAATCCCTCAGAACCGTGCCGTATAGCGTCGAGTCCCGTCGAATTGCATTGAATCCCAACAATTCAAGTCAAATCCAATCCAATCGATTCGAATTGACTACTACTCTAATAAAACACATTTTTCGTTTAGAGTAGGGTAGACTACTATGCAATATAACAGAGAATAGAGTAGGATGAAGTAGAATTCTGTAGAATGGAGTTGACTGGAGTCGAATGGAGTCAAATGGAGTTGAAAAGAGATAATAGAGTTGAGTAGAGTCTCATAAAGTCGACTAGAGGCTATTAGAGCCGAATAGAGCCGAATCGAAGCTCTTCGAGACAAATGGGGATGAATGGAGTGGAATGGAGCCGATTTGAGCCAATCGCATTGAAATGAATGCAACTGAATCCAGCAACATATATTAGAGTACTTTATGATAGAATAGATTAGAATAGAATTGAACACGGTAGAACGGAATAGAAGAACACAATAGAATGGAGAAGATAAAAGTAGAGTAGAGCAGAATAATGTAGAGGAGAGTAGCGTAGAATAGAGTCGAATCGAGGCGAATGGAGATGAAAGGAGACAAATTGCATGGAATCCCACCGAATCAATTACAGTAAATTAGAGTAGGGTAGAGTAGAATAGTGTAGAATGGAGTAGAATGGTGTGCAATGGAATTGAATGGAGTCGAATAGAGTAGAAAAGAGCCGAATAGAGCCAAATAGTGCTGAATAGGTCCAAAGAGGGCCGAATCGAGCTCATTTGAGCCTAATGAATTCGAATCGAGCCAAATTCATTGAATCGAGTCTAATGGAGCTGAATCAAGCCGAATCTATTCTGTTCGAGCCAAGCGGACACGAATCGAACCGATTCGATCTGAATTGTGTCAAAATTCGTCAACTCAAATTGAATAGATTGGAGTAGGGGATGTTCGCGTATGGTAGGGTAGGGTAGACTAGAGTAGAATAGAATCAAACAGAATAGAATAGAAGAGAACATTACAGAAAGAATACAGAAAAGAGTAGACTAGAGTATAGTAGAAGGGGAATAGAGTAGAATAGAGCCAAATCGAGCTGAATCACTTCAAAATGGGTCGAATCGAATCCAATCAAATGGAGTAGAATAGATTAGAGTTGGGATAGCATAGGGTACGGTACAATGGAGTAGAATAGAACAGAACAGAATCGCAAACATACAATAGAATAGAAGAGAGTAGACTAGACTAGACTAGACTACAGAAGAGTAGACTAGAGTACAATAGAGTAGAGTAGCATCGAGTCGAATAGAGCTGAATGTAGCAGGATGGGGATAAAAGGAGATGAATCGCATCAGAGAGATTAGAGTCAATTAGAGTAGGGTAGGGTAGGGTAGAGCAGAATAGAGTCGAATTGTGTGGAATGAATAGAATGGAGTGAGATAGAGACGAATAGAGTAGAAAAGAGTGGAATCGAGCTGAATAGGGACGACAAAGGCTGAACAGAGCCGAATCAAGTGGAAACGAGGATAATCGAGCTGAATCGAGCTAATGGTGCTGAATCGAGCCGAATCGAGCAGCTTCGAGCCTAGTCGCGTCCAATGGCATCGAAATGCTTTGAATCGAATCAAATCAAACAGATTAGAAGGGTTATGGCACCGGAGTTTCTGATAGGGTGGACTAGGGTAGACTAAGGTAGACTAGAGTAGAGTAGACAAGAGAAGGCTAGAGTAGTAGCCTAGACTAGTAACCCAGCCAAGTCAGCTAGAATAGTGGCATAGATCAGTAGCCTAGACAAGTAGCCTTGAATAGTACCCTTGTCTTGACAAGTACCCTGAATTAGGACCCCAAACTGGTACCCTTGCCTTAACTAGGAGCCATAACTAGTGCCCCTGCCTTAATTAGTACCCTGAACTAGTAGCCTTGCCTTAACTAGTGCCCTGCCTTATGTAGCAGCCCTAACAGTACCCTTGCCTTAACCGGTAGCCCTAACTAGGTGCCTTGCCTTAACTAGTAAACTGGCCTGATGATAACCCTAACTTGTACCCTTACCTTAACTAGTACCCCTAACTAGTCGCCTTGCCTTAACTAGTAAACTGGCCTGAACGAGTAACCCTATCTTGTAAACTTACCTTAACTAGTAGCCTTGCCTGAACCAGTCAACTGGCCTTAACTAGTCACCCTAACTTGTACCCGTACCTTAACATGTACTCCTAACTAGGACCCTTCTCTTAAACAGGAGCAATTTACAGTAACCTTGACTAAAACAGTACCCTCAACAAGGACTTGTGTCTGAACTAGGACCCTTCACTAGTACCCTGGCATTGACTAATACCCCTAACTAGTGAATCTTAGCTCAACTAGTAGCCTTATCTAGTGCCCTGGCTTCAACTAGTAGCCTGAACTAGTAACCTTGTGTTAATCATTACCCTTGCCATAACTAGTACCCTTAATTAGTACCCTTATTAAGTACTCCCAATGACTAGGTGGGGTAGCATAGGGTAGGGTAGCATGCGGTGGAACAAAGAAAATAGAATAAAAAGAATAGAATGACATACTTCAGTGTAGGTTATGGTAGTGTATCATAGGATGAAATAGAGAAAATAGAAAAAGAGAATAGAATACCACAGAAGAGAAGAGAAAATAAAAGACTCGATTAGGATAGGGTGGGGTGGGTTAGGGTTCTGCAGAAGAGGATAGTGTAGAATGGAGTAGAATGGTATGGAATGGAGTCGAATGGAGTCGGACAGAGATGACTAGAGTAGAAAAGAGTGGAATAGAGCTGAAGAGCACCGAATAGGACCAAATAGGGGCGAATCGAGCCGAATCAAGGCAAATTGCGTCGAATCGAGTCAAATCGACCATATTCGAGCTGAAAGTAGCCGAATGGAGCTGAAAAGAGCCAACTAGAGACAAACAAAATGAACCGAGCTAAATCGAGATAAAACACACCTAATCGCATCCTACTGCATCGAATTTCGTCCAATTCCATGAAATCCAACGAAAACCTGTCGAAACTCGTGGAATTTCACCGAATCCCTTTGAACTGTGTCTAAGAGGGTAGAATAGTATTGAATTGAATGAAATCGAATGAAATTGAATAGATTAGAGTAGTGTAGGTTAGGGAGGGATTCAGTGGGTAAGGCACAGTACAATTGAATAGAGCAGAACAGAAGAGAATACAAAGAGTAGAAAGGAGTAGAGGTGAGTAGAGTAGAATCGTCAGAGTGGAGTAGTGCAGAATATGGATGAAGAGACCCAATTCAAGCCGAATCGAGTCGAGTGGAGAGGAAATGAGACGAATCGCGATGAATCGAATCGATTAGAATAGATTAGAGTAGGGTAGAACAGAATAGAATAGTGTAGAACGGAGTAGACTGGGGAGAAATGGAGTCGAATGGAGCCAAATAGAGACAAATATAGTAGAAAAGAGCTGAATAGAGCTCAATAAGTTTTAATCGAGCCTAATTATGCTGAATCGAGCAGAATTGAGGCGAATGGACCCGATTCAAGCCAAAGAGAGCTAAATGGAGCCGATTCAAGCCTAATCACATGGAATCGCGACGAAATGCATTGAATTGAATCGTATAGATTAGAGTAGAGGAGGGTAGGGTAGGAGAGGTTAGACTAGCACGGAACAGAATGCAATAGAAAGAATAAAATAGAATTAAGTAGAGTAGAGTAGAATAGAATAGAGTCAAATAGAGGTGAATAGACCGAATAGCCGAAAAGAGCCGAACAGAGCTGAATACACCAGAATCGACCAAATTCGAGATGAATCGAGACGAATCATGTCGAATCGCATTGCAATGTGTCGAGCTGAATCAAATAGATTAGTGTAGGTGCAGGTAAGGTTAGGGTAGAGTACGGTCGAATCGAAGAGAACAGAAAGAATAGAGTGGAGTGGAGAGGAGTAGACTAGAGTCAAATAGAGTCGAATACTGCCGATCAGAGCTGAATAGAGCAGAAAAGAGCCGAGTAGAACTGAATCGAGTCTAATGGAGCAGAAAGGAGCTGAATCGAGCCGATACGACCCGAATCAGTTCGAATCGCGTTCAAGTGTTTCGAATAGAATCGAACAGATTACAGTAGGGTAAGCAAGGGTAGGGTAGGGTAGAATAGAATGTAGTAGAACAGAATAGAATAGAACAGAACTGAACTGAAAGAATAGAAGAGGGTCGAGTAGAGTATCAAAGACTAGAGTAGAATAGAGTCCAATATTGCCAAACAGAGCCAAATAGAGCTAAAATTAGCTGAATCGATAGAAATCAAGACGAATCACGCCGAATTCCTCAGAACCGTGCCGTATAGCGTCGAGTCCCGTCGAATTGCATTGAATCCCAACAATTCAAGTCAAATCCAATCCAATCGATTCGAATTGACTACTACTCTAATAAAACACATTTTTCGTTTAGAGTACGGTAGACTACTATGCAATATAACAGAGAATAGAGTAGGATGAAGTAGAATTCTGTAGAATGGAGTTGACTGGAGTCGAATGGAGTCAAATGGAGTTGAAAAGAGATAATAGAGTTGAGTAGAGTCTCATAAAGTCGACTAGAGGCTATTAGAGCCGAATAGAGCCGAATGGAAGCGCTTCGAGACGAATGGGGATGAATGGAGTGGAATGGAGCCGATTTGAGCCAATCGCGTTGAAATGAATGCAACTGAATCCAGCAACATATATTAGAGTACTTTATGATAGAATAGATTAGAATAGAATTGAACACGGTAGAATGGAATAGAAAGAACACAATAGAATGGAGTAGATAAAAGTAGAGTAGAGCAGAATAATGTAGAGGAGAGTAGCGTAGAATAGAGTCGAATCGAGGCGAATGGAGATGAAAGGAGACAAATTGCATGGAATCCCACCGAATCAATTACAGTAAATTAGAGTAGGGTAGAGTAGAATAGTGTAGAATGGAGTAGAATGGTGTGCAATGGAATTGAATGGAGTCGAATAGAGTAGAAAAGAGCCGAATAGAGCCAAATAGTGCTGAATAGGTCCAAAGAGGGCCGAATCGAGCTCATTTGAGCCTAATGAATTCGAATCGAGCCAAATTCATTGAATCGAGTCTAATGGAGCTGAATCAAGCCGAATCTATTCTGTTCGAGCCAAGCGGACACGAATCGAACCGATTCGATCTGAATTGTGTCAAAATTCGTCAACTCAAATTGAATAGATTGGAGTAGGGGACGTTCGCGTATGGTAGGGTAGGGTAGACTAGAGTAGAATAGAATCAAACAGAATAGAATAGAAGAGAACATTACAGAAAGAATACAGAAAAGAGTAGACTAGAGTATAGTAGAAGGGGAATAGAGTAGAATAGAGCCAAATCGAGCTGAATCACTTCAAAATGGGTCGAATCGAATCCAATCAAATGGAGTAGAATAGATTAGAGTTGGGATAGCATAGGGTACGGTACAATGGAGTAGAATAGAACAGAACAGAATCGCAAACATACAATAGAATAGAAGAGAGTAGACTAGACTAGACTAGACTACAGAAGAGTAGACTAGAGTACAATAGAGTAGAGTAGCATCGAGTCGAATAGAGCTGAATGTAGCAGGATGGGGATAAAAGGAGATGAATCGCATCAGAGAGATTAGAGTCAATTAGAGTAGGGTAGGGTAGGGTAGAGCAGAATAGAGTCGAATTGTGTGGAATGAATAGAATGGAGTGAGATAGAGATGAATAGAGTAGAAAAGAGTGGAATCGAGCTGAATAGGGACGACAAAGGCTGAACAGAGCCGAATCAAGTGGAAACGAGGATAATCGAGCTGAATCGAGCTAATGGTGCTGAATCGAGCCGAATCGAGCAGCTTCGAGCATAGTCGCGTCCAATGGCATCGAAATGCTTTGAATCGAATCAAATCAAACAGATTAGAAGGGTTATGGCACCGGAGTTTCTGATAGGGTGGACTAGGGTAGACTAAGGTAGACTAGAGTAGAGTAGACAAGAGAAGGCTAGAGTAGTAGCCTAGACTAGTAACCCAGCCAAGTCAGCTAGAATAGTGGCATAGATCAGTAGCCTAGACAAGTAGCCTTGAATAGTACCCTTGTCTTGACAAGTACCCTGAATTAGGACCCCAAACTGGTACCCTTGCCTTAACTAGGAGCCATAACTAGTGCCCCTGCCTTAATTAGTACCCTGAACTAGTAGCCTTGCCTTAACTAGTGCCCTGACTTATGTAGCAGCCCTAACAGTACCCTTGCCTTAACCGGTAGCCCTAACTAGGTGCCTTGCCTTAACTAGTAAACTGGCCTGACGAGTAACCCTAACTTGTACCCTTACCTTAACTAGTACCCCTAACTAGTAGCCTTGCCTTAACTAGTAAACTGGCCTGAACGAGTAACCCTATCTTGTAAACTTACCTTAACTAGTAGCCTTGCCTGAACCAGTCAACTGGCCTTAACTAGTCACCCTAACTTGTACCCGTACCTTAACATGTACCCCTAACTAGGACCCTTCTCTTAAACAGGAGCAATTTACAGTAACCTTGACTAAAACAGTACCCTCAACAAGGACTTGTGTCTGAACTAGGACCCTTCACTAGTACCCTGGCATTCACTAATACCCCTAACTAGTGAATCTTAGCTCAACTAGTAGCCTTATCTAGTGCCCTGGCTTCAACTAGTAGCCTGAACTAGTAACCTTGTGTTAATCATTACCCTTGCCATAACTAGTACCCTTAATTAGTACCCTTATTAAGTACTCCCAATGACTAGGTGGGGTAGCATAGGGTAGGGTAGCATGCGGTGGAACAAAGAAAATAGAATAAAAAGAATAGAATGACATACTTCAGTGTAGGTTATGGTAGTGTATCATAGGATGAAATAGAGAAAATAGAAAAAGAGAATAGAATACCACAGAAGAGAAGAGAAAATAAAAGACTCGATTAGGATAGGGTGGGGTGGGTTAGGGTTCTGCAGAATAGGATAGTGTAGAATGGAGTAGAATGGTGTGGAATGGAGTCGAATGGAGTCGGACAGAGATGACTAGAGTAGAAAAGAGTGGAATAGAGCTGAAGAGCACCGAATAGGGCCAAATAGGGGCGAATCGAGCCGAATCAAGGCAAATTGCGTCGAATCGAGTCAAATCGACCATATTCGAGCTGAAAGTAGCCGAATGGAGCTGAAAAGAGCCAACTAGAGACAAACAAAATGAACCGAGCTAAATCGAGATAAAACACACCTAATCGCATCCTACTGCATCGAATTTCGTCCAATTCCATGAAATCCAACCCAAACCTGTCGAAACTCGTGGAATTTCACCGAATCCCTTTGAACTGTGTCTAAGAGGGTAGAATAGTATTGAATTGAATGAAATCGAATTAAATTGAATAGATTAGAGTAGTGTAGGTTAGGGAGGGATTCAGTGGGTAAGGCACAGTACAATTGAATAGAGCAGAACAGAAGAGAATACAAAGAGTAGAAAGGAGTAGAGGTGAGTAGAGTAGAATCGTCAGAGTGGAGTAGTGCAGAATATGGATGAAGAGACCCAATTCAAGCCGAATCGAGTCGAGTGGAGAGGAAATGAGACGAATCGCGATGAATCGAATCGATTAGAATAGATTAGAGTAGGGTAGAACAGAATAGAATAGTGTAGAACGGAGTAGACTGGGGAGAAATGGAGTCGAATGGAGCCAAATAGAGACAAATATAGTAGAAAAGAGCTGAATAGAGCTCAATAAGTTTTAATCGAGCCTAATTATGCTGAATCGAGCAGAATTGAAGCGAATGGACCCGATTCAAGCCAAAGAGAGCTAAATGGAGCCGATTCAAGCCTAATCACATGGAATCGCGACGAAATGCATTGAATTGAATCGTATAGATTAGAGTAGAGGAGGGTAGGGTAGGAGAGGTTAGACTAGCACGGAACAGAATGCAATAGAAAGAATAAAATAGAATTAAGTAGAGTAGAGTAGAATAGAATAGAGTCAAATAGAGGTGAATAGACCGAATAGCCGAAAAGAGCCGAACAGAGCTGAATACACTCGAATCGACCAAATTCGAGATGAATCGAGACGAATCATGTCGAATCGCATTGCAATGTGTCGAGCTGAATCAAATAGATTAGTGTAGGTGCAGGTAAGGTTAGGGTAGAGTACGGTCGAATCGAAGAGAACAGAAAGAATAGAGTGGAGTGGAGAGGAGTAGACTAGAGTCAAATAGAGTCGAATACTGCCGATCAGAGCTGAATAGAGCAGAAAAGAGCCGAGTAGAACTGAATCGAGTCTAATGGAGCAGAAAGGAGCTGAATCGAGCCGATACGACCCGAATCAGTTCGAATCGCGTTCAAGTGTTTCGAATAGAATCGAACAGATTACAGTAGGGTAAGCAAGGGTAGGGTAGGGTAGAATAGAATGTAGTAGAACAGAATAGAATAGAACAGAACTGAACTGAAAGAATAGAAGAGGGTCGAGTAGAGTATCAAAGACTAGAGTAGAATAGAGTCCAATATTGCCAAACAGAGCCAAATAGAGCTAAAATTAGCTGAATCGATAGAAATCAAGACGAATCACGCCGAATTCCTCAGAACCGTGCCGTATAGCGTCGAGTCCCGTCGAATTGCATTGAATCCCAACAATTCAAGTCAAATCCAATCCAATCGATTCGAATTGACTACTACTCTAATAAAACACATTTTTCGTTTAGAGTAGGGTAGACTACTATGCAATATAACTGAGAATAGAGTAGGATGAAGTAGAATTCTGTAGAATGGAGTTGACTGGAGTCGAATGGAGTCAAATGGAGTTGAAAAGAGATAATAGAGTTGAGTAGAGTCTCATAAAGTCGACTAGAGGCTATTAGAGCCGAATAGAGCTGAATCGAAGCGCTTCGAGACGAATGGGGATGAATGGAGTGGAATGGAGCCGATTTGAGCCAATCGCGTTGAAATGAATGCAACTGAATCCAGCAACATATATTAGAGTACTTTATGATAGAATAGATTAGAATAGAATTGAACACGGTAGAATGGAATAGAAAGAACACAATAGAATGGAGTAGATAAAAGTAGAGTAGAGCAGAATAATGTAGAGGAGAGTAGCGTAGAATAGAGTCGAATCGAGGCGAATGGAGATGAAAGGAGACAAATTGCATGGAATCCCACCGAATCAATTACAGTAAATTAGAGTAGGGTAGAGTAGAATAGTGTAGAATGGAGTAGAATGGTGTGCAATGGAATTGAATGGAGTCGAATAGAGTAGAAAAGAGCCGAATAGAGCCAAATAGTGCTGAATAGGTCCAAAGAGGGCCGAATCGAGCTCATTTGAGCCTAATGAATTCGAATCGAGCCAAATTCATTGAATCGAGTCTAATGGAGCTGAATCAAGCCGAATCTATTCTGTTCGAGCCAAGCGGACACGAATCGAACCGATTCGATCTGAATTGTGTCAAAATTCGTCAACTCAAATTGAATAGATTGGAGTAGGGGATGTTCGCGTATGGTAGGGTAGGGTAGACTAGAGTAGAATAGAATCAAACAGAATAGAATAGAAGAGAACATTACAGAAAGAATACAGAAAAGAGTAGACTAGAGTATAGTAGAAGGGGAATAGAGTAGAATAGAGCCAAATCGAGCTGAATCACTTCAAAATGGGTCGAATCGAATCCAATCAAATGGAGTAGAATAGATTAGAGTTGGGATAGCATAGGGTACGGTACAATGGAGTAGAATAGAACAGAACAGAATCGCAAACATACAATAGAATAGAAGAGAGTAGACTAGACTAGACTAGACTACAGAAGAGTAGACTAGAGTACAATAGAGTAGAGTAGCATCGAGTCGAATAGAGCTGAATGTAGCAGGATGGGGATAAAAGGAGATGAATCGCATCAGAGAGATTAGAGTCAATTAGAGTAGGGTAGGGTAGGGTAGAGCAGAATAGAGTCGAATTGTGTGGAATGAATAGAATGGAGTGAGATAGAGACGAATAGAGTAGAAAAGAGTGGAATCGAGCTGAATAGGGACGACAAAGGCTGAACAGAGCCGAATCAAGTGGAAACGAGGATAATCGAGCTGAATCGAGCTAATGGTGCTGAATCGAGCCGAATCGAGCAGCTTCGAGCCTAGTCGCGTCCAATGGCATCGAAATGCTTTGAATCGAATCAAATCAAACAGATTAGAAGGGTTATGGCACCGGAGTTTCTGATAGGGTGGACTAGGGTAGACTAAGGTAGACTAGAGTAGAGTAGACAAGAGAAGGCTAGAGTAGTAGCCTAGACTAGTAACCCAGCCAAGTCAGCTAGAATAGTGGCATAGATCAGTAGCCTAGACAAGTAGCCTTGAATAGTACCCTTGTCTTGACAAGTACCCTGAATTAGGACCCCAAACTGGTACCCTTGCCTTAACTAGGAGCCATAACTAGTGCCCCTGCCTTAATTAGTACCCTGAACTAGTAGCCTTGCCTTAACTAGTGCCCTGCCTTATGTAGCAGCCCTAACAGTACCCTTGCCTTAACCGGTAGCCCTAACTAGGTGCCTTGCCTTAACTAGTAAACTGGCCTGATGATAACCCTAACTTGTACCCTTACCTTAACTAGTACCCCTAACTAGTCGCCTTGCCTTAACTAGTAAACTGGCCTGAACGAGTAACCCTATCTTGTAAACTTACCTTAACTAGTAGCCTTGCCTGAACCAGTCAACTGGCCTTAACTAGTCACCCTAACTTGTACCCGTACCTTAACATGTACTCCTAACTAGGACCCTTCTCTTAAACAGGAGCAATTTACAGTAACCTTGACTAAAACAGTACCCTCAACAAGGACTTGTGTCTGAACTAGGACCCTTCACTAGTACCCTGGCATTGACTAATACCCCTAACTAGTGAATCTTAGCTCAACTAGTAGCCTTATCTAGTGCCCTGGCTTCAACTAGTAGCCTGAACTAGTAACCTTGTGTTAATCATTACCCTTGCCATAACTAGTACCCTTAATTAGTACCCTTATTAAGTACTCCCAATGACTAGGTGGGGTAGCATAGGGTAGGGTAGCATGCGGTGGAACAAAGAAAATAGAATAAAAAGAATAGAATGACATACTTCAGTGTAGGTTATGGTAGTGTATCATAGGATGAAATAGAGAAAATAGAAAAAGAGAATAGAATACCACAGAAGAGAAGAGAAAATAAAAGACTCGATTAGGATAGGGTGGGGTGGGTTAGGGTTCTGCAGAAGAGGATAGTGTAGAATGGAGTAGAATGGTATGGAATGGAGTCGAATGGAGTCGGACAGAGATGACTAGAGTAGAAAAGAGTGGAATAGAGCTGAAGAGCACCGAATAGGACCAAATAGGGGCGAATCGAGCCGAATCAAGGCAAATTGCGTCGAATCGAGTCAAATCGACCATATTCGAGCTGAAAGTAGCCGAATGGAGCTGAAAAGAGCCAACTAGAGACAAACAAAATGAACCGAGCTAAATCGAGATAAAACACACCTAATCGCATCCTACTGCATCGAATTTCGTCCAATTCCATGAAATCCAACCCAAACCTGTCGAAACTCGTGGAATTTCACCGAATCCCTTTGAACTGTGTCTAAGAGGGTAGAATAGTATTGAATTGAATGAAATCGAATGAAATTGAATAGATTAGAGTAGTGTAGGTTAGGGAGGGATTCAGTGGGTAAGGCACCAGTACAATTGAATAGAGCAGAACAGAAGAGAATACAAAGAGTAGAAAGGAGTAGAGGTGAGTAGAGTAGAATCGTCAGAGTGGAGTAGTGCAGAATATGGATGAAGAGACCCAATTCCAGCCGAATCGAGTCGAGTGGAGAGGAAATGAGACGAATCGCGATGAATCGAATCGATTAGAATAGATTAGAGTAGGGTAGAACAGAATAGAATAGTGTAGAACGGAGTAGACTGGGGAGAAATGGAGTCGAATGGAGCCAAATAGAGACAAATATAGTAGAAAAGAGCTGATAGAGCTCAATAAGTTTTAATCGAGCCTAATTATGCTGAATCGAGCTGAATTGAGGCGAATGGACCCGATTCAAGCCAAAGAGAGCTAAATGGAGCCGATTCAAGCCTAATCACATGGAATCGCGACGAAATGCATTGAATTGAATCCTATAGATTAGAGTAGAGGAGGGTAGGGTAGGAGAGGTTAGACTAGCACGGAACAGAATGCAATAGAAAGAATAAAATAGAATTAAGTAGAGTAGAGTAGAATAGAATAGAGTCAAATAGAGGTGAATAGACCGAATAGCCGAAAAGAGCCGAACAGAGCTGAATACACCAGAATCGACCAAATTCGAGATGAATCGAGACGAATCATGTCGAATCGCATTGCAATGTGTCGAGCTGAATCAAATAGATTAGTGTAGGTGCAGGTAAGGTTAGGGTAGAGTACGGTCGAATCGAAGAGAACAGAAAGAATAGAGTGGAGTGGAGAGGAGTAGACTAGAGTCAAATAGAGTCGAATACTGCCGATCAGAGCTGAATAGAGCAGAAAAGAGCCGAGTAGAACTGAATCGAGTCTAATGGAGCAGAAAGGAGCTGAATCGAGCCGATACGACCCGAATCAGTTCGAATCGCGTTCAAGTGTTTCGAATAGAATCGAACAGATTACAGTAGGGTAAGCAAGGGTAGGGTAGGGTAGAATAGAATGTAGTAGAACAGAATAGAATAGAACAGAACTGAACTGAAAGAATAGAAGAGGGTCGAGTAGAGTATCAAAGACTAGAGTAGAATAGAGTCCAATATTGCCAAACAGAGCCAAATAGAGCTAAAATTAGCTGAATCGATAGAAATCAAGACGAATCACGCCGAATTCCTCAGAACCGTGCCGTATAGCGTCGAGTCCCGTCGAATTGCATTGAATCCCAACAATTCAAGTCAAATCCAATCCAATCGATTCGAATTGACTACTACTCTAATAAAACACATTTTTCGTTTAGAGTAGGGTAGACTACTATGCAATATAACTGAGAATAGAGTAGGATGAAGTAGAATTCTGTAGAATGGAGTTGACTGGAGTCGAATGGAGTCAAATGGAGTTGAAAAGAGATAATAGAGTTGAGTAGAGTCTCATAAAGTCGACTAGAGGCTATTAGAGCCGAATAGAGCTGAATCGAAGCGCTTCGAGACGAATGGGGATGAATGGAGTGGAATGGAGCCGATTTGAGCCAATCGCGTTGAAATGAATGCAACTGAATCCAGCAACATATATTAGAGTACTTTATGATAGAATAGATTAGAATAGAATTGAACACGGTAGAATGGAATAGAAAGAACACAATAGAATGGAGTAGATAAAAGTAGAGTAGAGCAGAATAATGTAGAGGAGAGTAGCGTAGAATAGAGTCGAATCGAGGCGAATGGAGATGAAAGGAGACAAATTGCATGGAATCCCACCGAATCAATTACAGTAAATTAGAGTAGGGTAGAGTAGATAGTGTAGAATGGAGTAGAATGGTGTGCAATGGAATTGAATGGAGTCGAATAGAGTAGAAAAGAGCCGAATAGAGCCAAATAGTGTGCAATAGGTCCAAAGAGGGCCGAATCGAGCTCATTTGAGCCTAATGAATTCGAATCGAGCCAAATTCATTGAATCGAGTCTAAGGGAGCTGAATCAAGCCGAATCTATTCTGTTCGAGCCAAGCGGACACGAATCGACCGATTCGATCTGAATTGTGTCAAAATTCGTCAACTCAAATGGAATAGATTGGAGTAGGGGATGTTCGCGTATGGTAGGGTAGGGTAGACTAGAGTAGAATAGAATCAAACAGAATAGAATAGAGAGAACATTACAGAAAGAATACAGAAAAAGAGTAGACTAGAGTATAGTAGAAGGGGAATAGAGTAGAATAGAGCCAAATCGAGCTGAATCACTCAAAATGGGTCGAATCGAATCCAATCAAATGGCGTAGAATAGATTAGAGTTGGGATAGCATAGGGTACGGTACAATGGAGTAGAATAGAACAGAACAGAATCGCAAACATACAATAGAATAGAAGAGAGTAGACTAGACTAGACTAGACTACAGAAGAGTAGACTAGAGTACAATAGAGTAGAGTAGCATCGAGTCGAATAGAGCTGAATGTAGCAGGATGGGGATAAAAGGAGATGAATCGCATCAGAGAGATTAGAGTCAATTAGAGTAGGGTAGGGTAGGGTAGAGCAGAATAGAGTCGAATTGTGTGGAATGAATAGAATGGAGTGAGATAGAGACGAATAGAGTAGAAAAGAGTGGAATCGAGCTGAATAGGGACGACAAAGGCTGAACAGAGCCGAATCAAGTGGAAACGAGGATAATCGAGCTGAATCGAGCTAATGGTGCTGAATCGAGCCGAATCGAGCAGCTTCGAGCATAGTCGCGTCCAATGGCATCGAAATGCTTTGAATCGAATCAAATCAAACAGATTAGAAGGGTTATGGCACCGGAGTTTCTGATAGGGTGGACTAGGGTAGACTAAGGTAGACTAGAGTAGAGTAGACAAGAGAAGGCTAGAGTAGTAGCCTAGACTAGTAACCCAGCCAAGTCAGCTAGAATAGTGGCATAGATCAGTAGCTTAGACAAGTAGCCTTGAATAGTACCCTTGTCTTGACAAGTACCCTGAATTAGGACCCCAAACTGGTACCCTTGCCTTAACTAGGAGCCATAACTAGTGCCCCTGCCTTAATTAGTACCCTGAACTAGTAGCCTTGCCTTAACTAGTGCCCGCCTTATGTAGCAGCCCTAACAGTACCCTTGCCTTAACCGGTAGCCCTAACTAGGTGCCTTGCCTTAACTAGTAAACTGGCCTGACGAGTAACCCTAACTTGTACCCTTACCTTAACTAGTACCCCTAACTAGTAGCCTTGCCTTAACTAGTAAACTGGCCTGAACGAGTAACCCTATCTTGTAAACTTACCTTAACTAGTAGCCTTGCCTGAACCAGTCAACTGGCCTTAACTAGTCACCCTAACTTGTACCCGTACCTTAACATGTACCCCTAACTAGGACCCTTCTCTTAAACAGGAGCAATTTACAGTAACCTTGACTAAAACAGTACCCTCAACCAGGACTTGTGTCTGAACTAGGACCCTTCACTAGACCCTGGCATTCACTAACCCCTAACTAGTGAATCTTAGCTCAACTAGTAGCCTTATCTAGTGCCCTGGCTTCAACTAGTAGCCTGAACTCGTAACCTTGTGTTAATCATTACCCTTGCCATAACTAGTACCCTTAATTAGTACCCTTATTAAGTACTCCCAATGACTAGGTGGGGTAGCATAGGGTAGGGTAGCATGCGGTGGAACAAAGAAAATAGAATAAAAAGAATAGAATGACATACTTCAGTGTAGGTTATGGTAGTGTATCATAGGATGAAATAGAGAAAATAGAAAAAGAGAATAGAATACCACAGAAGAGAAGAGAAAATAAAAGACTCGATTAGGATAGGGTGGGGTGGGTTAGGGTTCTGCAGAATAGGATAGTGTAGAATGGAGTAGAATGGTGTGGAATGGAGTCGAATGGAGTCGGACAGAGATGACTAGAGTAGAAAAGAGTGGAATAGAGCTGAAGAGCACCGAATAGGGCCAAATAGGGCCGAATCGAGCCGAATCAAGGCAAATTGAGTCGAATCGAGTCAAATCGACCATATTCGAGCTGAAAGTAGCCGAATGGAGCTGAAAAGAGCCAACTAGAGACAAACAAAATGAACCGAGCTAATCGAGATAAAACACACCTAATCGCATCCTACTGCATCGAATTTCGTCCAATTCCATGAAATCCAACCAAAACCTGTCGAAACTCGTGGAATTTCACCGAATCCCTTTGAACTGTGTCTAAGAGGGTAGAATAGTATTGAATTGAATGAAATCGAATGAAATTGAATAGATTAGAGTAGTGTAGGTTAGGGAGGGATTCAGTGGGTAAGGCACAGTACAATTGAATAGAGCAGAACAGAAGAGAATACAAAGAGTAGAATGGAGTAGAGATGAGTAGAGTAGAATCGTCAGAGTGGAGTAGTGCAGAATATGGATGAAAAGACCCAGTTCAAGCCGAATCGAGTCGAGTGGAGAGGAAATGAGACGAATCGCGATGAATCGAATCGATTAGAATAGATTAGAGTAGGGTAGAATAGAATAGAATAGTGTAGAACGGAGTGGACTGGGGAGCAATAGAGTCGAATGGAGCCAAATAGAGACAAATATAGTAGAAAAGAGCTGAATAGAGCTCAATAAGTTTTAATCGAGCCTAATTATGCTGAATCGAGCAGAATTGAGGCGAATGGACCCGATTCAAGCCAAAGAGAGCTAAATGGAGCCGATTCAAGCCTAATCACATGGAATCGCGACGAAACGCATTGAATTGAATCGTATAGATTAGAGTAGAAGAGGGTAGGGTAGGAGAGGTTAGACTAGCACGGAACAGAATGCAATAGAAAGAATAAAATAGAATTAAGTAGAGTAGAGTAGAATAGAATAGAGTCAAATAGAGGTGAATAGACCGAATAGCCGAAAAGAGCCGAACAGAGCTGAGTACACCCGAATCGACCAAATTCGAGATGAATCGAGACGAATCATGTCGAATCGCATTGAAATGTGTCGAGCTGAATCAAATAGATTAGTGTAGGTGCAGGTAAGGTTAGGGTAGAGTACGGTCGAATCGAAGAGAACAGAAAGAATAGAGTGGAGAGGAGTAGACTAGAGTCAAATAGAGTCGAATACTGCCGATCAGAGCTGAATAGAGCAGAAAAGAGCCGAGTAGAACTGAATCGAGTCTAATGGAGCAGAAAGGAGCTGAATCGAGCCGATACGACCCGAATCAGTTCGAATCGCGTTCAAGTGTTTCGAATAGAATCGAACAGATTACAGTAGGGTAAGCAAGGGTTGGGTAGGGTAGAATAGAATGTAGTAGAACAGAATAGAATAGAACAGAACTGAACTGAAAGAATAGAAGAGGGTCGAGTAGAGTATCAAAGACTAGAGTAGAATAGAGTCCAATATTGCCAAACAGAGCCAAATAGAGCTAAAATTAGCTGAATCGATAGAAATCAAGACGAATCACGCCGAATTCCTCAGAACCGTGCCGTATAGCGTCGAATCCCATCGAATTGCATTGAATCCCAACAATTCAAGTCAAATCCAATCCAATCGATTCGAATTGACTACTACTCTAATAAAACACATTTTTCGTTTAGAGTAGGGTAGACTACTATGCAATATAACTGAGAATAGAGTAGGATGAAGTAGAATTCTGTAGAATGGAGTTGACTGGAGTCGAATGGAGTCAAATGGAGTTGAAAAGAGATAATAGAGTTGAGTAGAGTCTCATAAAGTCGACTAGAGGCTATTAGAGCCGAATAGAGCCGAATCGAAGCGCTTCGAGACGAATGGGGATGAATGGAGTGGAATGGAGCCGATTTGAGCCAATCGCGTTGAAATGAATGCAACTGAATCCAGCAACATATATTAGAGTACTTTATGATAGAATAGATTAGAATAGAATTGAACACGGTAGAACGGAATAGAAAGAACACAATAGAATGGAGTAGATAAAAGTAGAGTAGAGCAGAATAATGTAGAGGAGAGTAGCGTAGAATAGAGTCGAATCGAGGCGAATGGAGATGAAAGGAGACAAATTGCATGGAATCCCACCGAATCAATTACAGTAAATTAGAGTAGGGTAGAGTAGGATAGTGTAGAATGGAGTAGAATGGTGTGCAATGGAATTGAATGGAGTCGAATAGAGTAGAAAAGAGCCGAATAGAGCCAAATAGTGCTGAATAGGTCCAAAGAGGGCCGAATCGAGCTCATTTGAGCCTAATGAATTCGAATCGAGCCAAATTCATTGAATCGAGTCTAATGGAGCTGAATCAAGCCGAATCTATTCTGTTCGAGCCAAGCGGACACGAATCGAACCGATTCGATCTGAATTGTGTCAAAATTCGTCAACTCAAATTGAATAGATTGGAGTAGAGGATGTTCGCGTATGGTAGGGTAGGGTAGACTAGAGTAGAATAGAATCAAACAGAATAGAATAGAAGAGAACATTACAGAAAGAATACAGAAAAGAGTAGACTAGAGTATAGTAGAAGGGGAATAGAGTAGAATAGAGCCAAATCGAGCTGAATCACTTCAAAATGGGTCGAATCGAATCCAATCAAATGGAGTAGAATAGATTAGAGTTGGGATAGCATAGGGTACGGTACAATGGAGTAGAATAGAACAGAACAGAATCGCAAACATACAATAGAATAGAAGAGAGTAGACTAGACTAGACTAGACTACAGAAGAGTAGACTAGAGTACAATAGAGTAGAGTAGCATCGAGTCGAATAGAGCTGAATGTAGCAGGATGGGGATAAAAGGAGATGAATCGCATCAGAGAGATTAGAGTCAATTAGAGTAGGGTAGGGTAGGGTAGAGCAGAATAGAGTCGAATTGTGTGGAATGAATAGAATGGAGTGAGATAGAGACGAATAGAGTAGAAAAGAGTGGAGTCGAGCTGAATAGGGACGACAGAGGCTGAACAGAGCCGAATCAAGTGGAAACGAGGATAATCGAGCTGAATCGAGCTAATGGTGCTGAATCGAGCCGAATCGAGCAGCTTCGAGCCTAGTCGCGTCCAATGGCATCGAAATGCTTTGAATCGAATCAAATCAAACAGATTAGAAGGGTTATGGCACCGGAGTTTCTGATAGGGTGGACTAGGGTAGACTAAGGTAGACTAGAGTAGAGTAGACAAGAGAAGGCTAGAGTAGTAGCCTAGACTAGTAACCCAGCCAAGTCAGCTAGAATAGTGGCATAGATCAGTAGCCTAGACAAGTAGCCTTGAATAGTACCCTTGTCTTGACAAGTACCCTGAATTAGGACCCCAAACTGGTACCCTTGCCTTAACTAGGAGCCATAACTAGTGCCCCTGCCTTAATTAGTACCCTGAACTAGTAGCCTTGCCTTAACTAGTGCCCTGCCTTATGTAGCAGCCCTAACAGTACCCTTGCCTTAACCAGTAGCCCTAACTAGTCGCCTTGCCTTAACTAGTAAACTGGCCTGAACGAGTAACCCTATCTTGTAAACTTACCTTAACTAGTAGCCTTGCCTGAACCAGTCAACTGGCCTTAACTAGTCACCCTAACTTGTACCCGTACCTTAACATGTACCCCTAACTAGGACCCTTCTCTTAAACAGTAGCAATTTACAGTAACCTTGACTAAAACAGTACCCTCAACAAGGACTTGTGTCTGAACTAGGACCCTTCACTAGTACCCTGGCATTCACTAATACCCCTAACTAGTGAATCTTAGCTCAACTAGTAGCCTTATCTAGTGCCCTGGCTTCAACTAGTAGCCTGAACTAGTAACCTTGTGTTAATCATTACCCTTGCCACAACTAGTACCCTTAATTAGTACCCTTATTAAGTACTCCCAATGACTAGGTGGGGTAGCATAGGGTAGGGTAGCATGCGGTGGAACAAAGAAAATAGAATAAAAAGAATAGAATGACATACTTCAGTGTAGGTTATGGTAGTGTATCATAGGATGAAATAGAGAAAATAGAAAAAGAGAATAGAATACCACAGAAGAGAAGAGAAAATAAAAGACTCGATTAGGATAGGGTGGGGTGGGTTAGGGTTCTGCAGAATAGGATAGTGTAGAATGGAGTAGAATGGTGTGGAATGGAGTCGAATGGAGTCGGACAGAGATGACTAGAGTAGAAAAGAGTGGAATAGAGCTGAAGAGCACCGAATAGGGCCAAATAGGGCCGAATCGAGCCAAATCAAGGCAAATTGCGTCGAATCGAGTCAAATCGACCATATTCGAGCTGAAAGTAGCCGAATGGAGCTGAAAAGAGCCAACTAGAGACAAACAAAATGAACCGAGCTAAATCGAGATAAAACACACCTGATCGCATCCCACTGCATCGAATTTCGTCCAATTCCATGAAATCCAACCAAAACCTGTCGAAACTCGTGGAATTTCACCGAATCCCTTTGTCCCTTTGAAC
Source organism: Loxodonta africana (assembly GCF_030014295.1). Taxonomy (NCBI): domain Eukaryota; kingdom Metazoa; phylum Chordata; class Mammalia; order Proboscidea; family Elephantidae; genus Loxodonta; species Loxodonta africana. The sequence goes on along the minus strand of NC_087361.1, from coordinate 81,380,685 downwards.
TGTGTCTAAGAGGGTAGAATAGTATTGAATTGAATGAAATCGAATGAAATTGAATAGATTAGAGTAGTGTAGGTTAGGGAGGGATTCAGTGGGTAAGGCACAGTACAATTGAATAGAGCAGAACAGAAGAGAATACAAAGAGTAGAATGGAGTAGAGATGAGTAGAGTAGAATCGTCAGAGTGGAGTAGTGCAGAATATGGATGAAAAGACCCAGTTCAAGCCGAATCGAGTCGAGTGGAGAGGAAATGAGACGAATCGCGATGAATCGAATCGATTAGAATAGATTAGAGTAGGGTAGAACAGAATAGAATAGTGTAGAATGGAGTGGACTGGTGTGGAATGGAGTCGAATGGAGCCAAATAGAGACAAATATAGTAGAAAAGAGCTGAATAGAGCTCAATAAGTTTTAATCGAGCCTAATTATGCTGAATCGAGCAGAATTGAGGCGAATTGACCCGATTCAAGCCAAAGAGAGCTAAATGGAGCCGATTCAAGCCTAATCACATGGAATCGCGACGAAACGCATTGAATTGAATCGTATAGATTAGAGTAGAGGAGGGTAGGGTAGGAGAGGTTAGACTAGCACGGAACAGAATGCAATAGAAAGAATAAAATAGAATTAAGTAGAGTAGAGTAGGATAGAATAGAGTCAAATAGAGGTGAATAGACCGAATAGCCGAAAAGAGCCGAACAGAGCTGAATACACCCGAATCGACCAAATTCGAGATGAATCGAGACGAATCATGTCGAATCGCTTTGAAATGTGTCGAACTGAATCAAATAGATTAGTGTAGGTGCAGGTAAGGTTAGGGTAGAGTACGGTCGAATCGAAGAGAACAGAAAGAATAGAGTGGAGTGGAGAGGAGTAGACTAGAGTCAAATAGAGTCGAATACTGCCGATCAGAGCTGAATAGAGCAGAAAAGAGCCGAGTAGAACTGAATCGAGTCTAATGGAGCAGAAAGGAGCTGAATCGAGCCGATACGACCCGAATCAGCTCGAATCGCGTTCAAGTGTTTCGAATTGAATCGAACAGATTGCAGTAGGGTAAGCAAGGGTAGGGTAGGGTAGAATAGAATGTAGTAGAACAGAATAGAACAGAACAGAACTGAACTGAAAGAATAGAAGAGGGTCGAGTAGAGTATCAAAGACTAGAGTAGAATAGAGTCCAATATTGCCAAACAGAGCCAAATAGAGCTAAAATTAGCTGAACCGATAGAAATCAAGACGAATCACGCCGAATCCCTCAGAACCGTGCCGTATAGCGTCGAATCCCGTCGAATTGCATTGAATCCCAACAATTCAAGTCAAATCCAATCCAATCGATTCGAATTGACTACTACTCTAATAAAACACATTTTTCGTTTAGAGTAGCGTAGACTACTATGCAATATAACAGAGAATAGAGTAGGATGAAGTAGAATTCTGTAGAATGGAGTTGACTGGAGTCGAATGGAGTCAAATGGAGTTGAAAAGAGATAATAGAGTTGAGTAGAGTCTAATAAAGACGAGTAGAGGTTATTAGAGCCGAATAGAGCCGAATCGAAGCTCTTCGAGACAAATGGGGATGAATGGAGTGGAATGGAGCCGATTTGAGCCAATCGCATTGAAATGCATGCGACTGAATCCAGCAACATATATTAGAGTACTTTATGATAGAATAGATTAGAATAGAATTGAACACGGTAGAACGGAATAGAAAGAACACAATAGAATGGAGTAGATAAAAGTAGAGTAGAGCAGAATAATGTAGAGGAGAGTAGCGTAGAATAGAGTCGAATCGAGCCGAATGGAGATGAAAGGAGACAAATTGCATGGAATCCCACCGAATCAATTACAGTAAATTAGAGTAGGGTAGAGTAGAATAGTGTAGAATGGAGTAGAATGGTGTGCAATGGAATTGAATGGAGTCGAATAGAGTAGAAAAGAGCCGAATAGAGCCAAATAGTGCTGAATAGGTCCAAAGAGGGCCGAATCGAGCTCATTTGAGCCTAATGAATTCGAATCGAGCCAAATTCATTGAATCGAGTCTAATGGAGCTGAATCAAGCCGAATCTATTCTGTTCGAGCCAAGCGGACACGAATCGAACCGATTCGATCTGAATTGTGTCAAAATTCGTCAACTCAAATTGAATAGATTGGAGTAGGGGATGTTCGCGTATGGTAGGGTAGGGTAGACTAGAGTAGAATAGAATCAGACAGAATAGAATAGAACAGAACATTACAGAAAGAATACAGAAAAGAGTAGACTAGAGTATAGTAGAAGGGGAATAGAGTAGAATAGAGCCAAATCGAGCTGAATCACTTCAAAATGGGTCGAATCGAATCCAATCAAATGGAGTAGAATAGATTGGAGTTGGGATAGCATAGGGTACAGTACAGTGGAGTAGAATAGAACAGAACAGAATCGCAAACATACAATAGAATAGAAGAGAGTAGACTAGACTAGACTACAGAAGAGTAGACTAGAGTACAATAGAGTAGAGTAGCATCGAGTCGAATAGAGCTGAATGTAGCAGGATGGGGATAAAAGGAGATGAATCGCATCAGAGAGATTAGAGTCAATTAGAGTAGGGTAGGGTAGGGTAGAGCAGAATAGAGTCGAATTGTGTGGAATGAATAGAATGGAGTGAAATAGAGACGAATAGAGTAGAAAAGAGTGGAATCGAGCTGAATAGGGACGACAAAGGCTGAACAGAGCCGAATCAAGTGGAAACGAGGATAATCGAGCTGAATCGAGCTAATGGTGCTGAATCGAGCCGAATCGAGCAGCTTCGAGCATAGTCGCGTCCAATGGCATCGAAATGCTTTGAATCGAATCAAATCAAACAGATTAGAAGGGTTATGGCACCGGAGTTTCTGATAGGGTGGACTAGGGTAGACTAAGGTAGACTAGAGTAGAGTAGACAAGAGAAGGCTAGAGTAGTAGCCTAGACTAGTAACCCAGCCAAGTCAGCTAGAATAGTGGCATAGATCAGTAGCCTCGACAAGTAGCCTTGAATAGTACCCTTGTCTTGACAAGTACCCTGAATTAGGACCCCAAACTGGTACCCTTGCCTTAACTAGGAGCCATAACTAGTGCCCCTGCCTTAATTAGTACCCTGAACTAGTAGCCTTGCCTTAAGTAGTGCCCTGCCTTATGTAGCAGCCCTAACAGTACCCTTGCCTTAACCGGTAGCCCTAACTAGGTGCCTTGCCTTCACTAGTAAACTGGCCTGACGAGTAACCCTAACTTGTACCCTTACCTTAACTAGTACCCCTAACTAGTAGCCTTGCCTTAACTAGTAAACTGGCCTGAACGAGTAACCCTATCTTGTAAACTTACCTTAACTAGTAGCCTTGCCTGAACCAGTCAACTGGCCTTAACTAGTCACCCGAACTTGTATCTGTACCTTAACATGTACCCCTAACTAGGACCCTTCTCTTAAACAGTAGCAATTTACAGTAACCTTGACTAAAACAGTACCCTCAACAAGGACTTGTGTCTGAACTAGGACCCTTCACTAGTACCCTGGCATTCACTAATACCCCTAACTAGTGAATCTTAGCTCAACTAGTAGCCTTATCTAGTGCCCTGGCTTCAACTAGTAGCCTGAACTAGTAACCTTGTGTTAATCATTACCCTTGCCACAACTAGTACCCTTAATTAGTACCCTTATTAAGTACTCCCAATGACTAGGTGGGGTAGCATAGGGTAGGGTAGCATGCGGTGGAACAAAGAAAATAGAATAAAAAGAATAGAATGACATACTTCAGTGTAGGTTATGGTAGTGTATCATAGGATGAAATAGAGAAAATAGAAAAAGAGAATAGAATACCACAGAAGAGAAGAGAAAATAAAAGACTCGATTAGGATAGGGTGGGGTGGGTTAGGGTTCTGCAGAATAGGATAGTGTAGAATGGAGTAGAATGGTGTGGAATGGAGTCGAATGGAGTCGGACAGAGATGACTAGAGTAGAAAAGAGTGGAATAGAGCTGAAGAGCACCGAATAGGGCCAAATAGGGCCGAATCGAGCCGAATCAAGGCAAATTGCGTCGAATCGAGTCAAATCGACCATATTCGAGCTGAAAGTAGCCGAATGGAGCTGAAAAGAGCCAACTAGAGACAAACAAAATGAACCGAGCTAAATCGAGATAAAACACACCTGATCGCATCCCACTGCATCGAATTTCGTCCAATTCCATGAAATCCAACCAAAACCTGTCGAAACTCGTGGAATTTCACCGAATCCCTTTGAACTGTGTCTAAGAGGGTAGAATAGTATTGAATTGAATGAAATCGAATGAAATTGAATAGATTAGAGTAGTGTAGGTTAGGGAGGGATTCAGTGGGTAAGGCACAGTACAATTGAATAGAGCAGAACAGAAGAGAATACAAAGAGTAGAATGGAGTAGAGATGAGTAGAGTAGAATCGTCAGAGTGGAGTAGTGCAGAATATGGATGAAAAGACCCAGTTCAAGCCGAATCGAGTCGAGTGGAGAGGAAATGAGACGAATCGCGATGAATCGAATCGATTAGAATAGATTAGAGTAGGGTAGAACAGAATAGAATAGTGTAGAATGGAGTGGACTGGTGTGGAATGGAGTCGAATGGAGACAAATAGAGACAAATATAGTAGAAAAGAGCTGAATAGAGCTCAATAAGTTTTAATCGAGCCTAATTATGCTGAATCGAGCAGAATTGAGGCGAATTGACCCGATTCAAGCCAAAGAGAGCTAAATGGAGCCGATTCAAGCCTAATCACATGGAATCGCGACGAAACGCATTGAATTGAATCGTATAGATTAGAGTAGAGGAGGGTAGGGTAGGAGAGGTTAGACTAGCACGGAACAGAATGCAATAGAAAGAATAAAATAGAATTAAGTAGAGTAGAGTAGAATAGAATAGAGTCAAATAGAGGTGAATAGACCGAAGAGCCGAAAAGAGCCGAACAGAGCTGAATACACCCGAATCGACCAAATTCGAGATGAATCGAGACGAATCATGTCGAATCGCTTTGAAATGTGTCGAACTGAATCAAATAGATTAGTGTAGGTGCAGGTAAGGTTAGGGTAGAGTACGGTCGAATCGAAGAGAACAGAAAGAATAGAGTGGAGTGGAGAGGAGTAGACTAGAGTCAAATAGAGTCGAATACTGCCGATCAGAGCTGAATAGAGCAGAAAAGAGCCGAGTAGAACTGAATCGAGTCTAATGGAGCAGAAAGGAGCTGAATCGAGCCGATACGACCCGAATCAGCTCGAATCGCGTTCAAGTGTTTCGAATTGAATCGAACAGATTGCAGTAGGGTAAGCAAGGGTAGGGTAGGGTAGAATAGAATGTAGTAGAACAGAATAGAACAGAACAGAACTGAACTGAAAGAATAGAAGAGGGTCGAGTAGAGTATCAAAGACTAGAGTAGAATAGAGTCCAATATTGCCAAACAGAGCCAAATAGAGCTAAAATTAGCTGAACCGATAGAAATCAAGACGAATCACGCCGAATCCCTCAGAACCGTGCCGTATAGCGTCGAATCCCGTCGAATTGCATTGAATCCCAACAATTCAAGTCAAATCCAATCCAATCGATTCGAATTGACTACTACTCTAATAAAACACATTTTTCGTTTAGAGTAGGGTAGACTACTATGCAATATAACAGAGAATAGAGTAGGATGAAGTAGAATTCTGTAGAATGGAGTTGACTGGAGTCGAATGGAGTCAAATGGAGTTGAAAAGAGATAATAGAGTTGAGTAGAGTCTAATAAAGACGAGTAGAGGTTATTAGAGCCGAAGAGAGCCGAATCGAAGCTCTTCGAGACAAATGGGGATGAATGGAGTGGAATGGAGCCGATTTGAGCCAATCGCATTGAAATGCATGCGACTGAATCCAGCAACATATATTAGAGTACTTTATGATAGAATAGATTAGAATAGAATTGAACACGGTAGAACGGAATAGAAAGAACACAATAGAATGGAGTAGATAAAAGTAGAGTAGAGCAGAATAATGTAGAGGAGACTAGCGTAGAATAGAGTCGAATCGAGCCGAATGGAGATGAAAGGAGACAAATTGCATGGAATCCCACCGAATCAATTACAGTAAATTAGAGTAGGGTAGAGTAGAATAGTGTAGAATGGAGTAGAATGGTGTGCAATGGAATTGAATGGAGTCGAATAGAGTAGAAAAGAGCCGAATAGAGCCAAATAGTGCTGAATAGGTCCAAAGAGGGCCGAATCGAGCTCATTTGAGCCTAATGAATTCGAATCGAGCCAAATTCATTGAATCGAGTCTAATGGAGCTGAATCAAGCCGAATCTATTCTGTTCGAGCCAAGCGGACACGAATCGAACCGATTCGATCTGAATTGTGTCAAAATTCGTCAACTCAAATTGAATAGATTGGAGTAGGGGATGTTCGCGTATGGTAGGGTAGGGTAGACTAGAGTAGAATAGAATCAGACAGAATAGAATAGAACAGAACATTACAGAAAGAATACAGAAAAGAGTAGACTAGAGTATAGTAGAAGGGGAATAGAGTAGAATAGAGCCAAATCGAGCTGAATCACTTCAAAAGGGGTCGAATCGAATCCAATCAAATGGAGTAGAATAGATTAGAGTTGGGATAGCATAGGGTACAGTACAGTGGAGTAGAATAGAACAGAACAGAATCGCAAACATACAATAGAATAGAAGAGAGTAGACTAGACTAGACTACAGAAGAGTAGACTAGAGTACAATAGAGTAGAGTAGCATCGAGTCGAATAGAGCTGAATGTAGCAGGATGGGGATAAAAGGAGATGAATCGCATCAGAGAGATTAGAGTCAATTAGAGTAGGGTAGGGTAGGGTAGAGCAGAATAGAGTCGAATTGTGTGGAATGAATAGAATGGAGTGAAATAGAGACGAATAGAGTAGAAAAGAGTGGAATCGAGCTGAATAGGGACGACAAAGGCTGAACAGAGCGAATCAAGTGGAAACGAGGATAATCGAGCTGAATCGAGCTAATGGTGCTGAATCGAGCCGAATCGAGCAGCTTCGAGCATAGTCGCGTCCAATGGCATCGAAATGCTTTGAATCGAATCAAATCAAACAGATTAGAAGGGTTATGGCACCGGAGTTTCTGATAGGGTGGACTAGGGTAGACTAAGGTAGACTAGAGTAGAGTAGACAAGAGAAGGCTAGAGTAGTAGCCTAGACTAGTAACCCAGCCAAGTCAGCTAGAATAGTGGCATAGATCAGTAGCCTCGACAAGTAGCCTTGAATAGTACCCTTGTCTTGACAAGTACCCTGAATTAGGACCCCAAACTGGTACCCTTGCCTTAACTAGGAGCCATAACTAGTGCCCCTGCCTTAATTAGTACCCTGAACTAGTAGCCTTGCCTTAAGTAGTGCCCTGCCTTATGTAGCAGCCCTAACAGTACCCTTGCCTTAACCGGTAGCCCTAACTAGGTGCCTTGCCTTCACTAGTAAACTGGCCTGACGAGTAACCCTAACTTGTACCCTTACCTTAACTAGTACCCCTAACTAGTAGCCTTGCCTTAACTAGTAAACTGGCCTGAACGAGTAACCCTATCTTGTAAACTTACCTTAACTAGTAGCCTTGCCTGAACCAGTCAACTGGCCTTAACTAGTCACCCGAACTTGTATCTGTACCTTAACATGTACCCCTAACTAGGACCCTTCTCTTAAACAGTAGCAATTTACAGTAACCTTGACTAAAACAGTACCCTCAACAAGGACTTGTGTCTGAACTAGGACCCTTCACTAGTACCCTGGCATTCACTAATACCCCTAACTAGTGAATCTTAGCTCAACTAGTAGCCTTATCTAGTGCCCTGGCTTCAACTAGTAGCCTGAACTAGTAACCTTGTGTTAATCATTACCCTTGCCACAACTAGTACCCTTAATTAGTACCCTTATTAAGTACTCCCAATGACTAGGTGGGGTAGCATAGGGTAGGGTAGCATGCGGTGGAACAAAGAAAATAGAATAAAAAGAATAGAATGACATACTTCAGTGTAGGTTATGGTAGTGTATCATAGGATGAAATAGAGAAAATAGAAAAAGAGAATAGAATACCACAGAAGAGAAGAGAAAATAAAAGACTCGATTAGGATAGGGTGGGGTGGGTTAGGGTTCTGCAGAATAGGATAGTGTAGAATGGAGTAGAATGGTGTGGAATGGAGTCGAATGGAGTCGGACAGAGATGACTAGAGTAGAAAAGAGTGGAATAGAGCTGAAGAGCACCGAATAGGGCCAAATAGGGCCGAATCGAGCCGAATCAAGGCAAATTGCGTCGAATCGAGTCAAATCGACCATATTCGAGCTGAAAGTAGCCGAATGGAGCTGAAAAGAGCCAACTAGAGACAAACAAAATGAACCGAGCTAAATCGAGATAAAACACACCTGATCGCATCCCACTGCATCGAATTTCGTCCAATTCCATGAAATCCAACCAAAACCTGTCGAAACTCGTGGAATTTCACCGAATCCCTTTGAACTGTGTCTAAGAGGGTAGAATAGTATTGAATTGAATGAAATCGAATGAAATTGAATAGATTAGAGTAGTGTAGGTTAGGGAGGGATTCAGTGGGTAAGGCACAGTACAATTGAATAGAGCAGAACAGAAGAGAATACAAAGAGTAGAATGGAGTAGAGATGAGTAGAGTAGAATCGTCAGAGTGGAGTAGTGCAGAATATGGATGAAAAGACCCAGTTCAAGCCGAATCGAGTCGAGTGGAGAGGAAATGAGACGAATCGCGATGAATCGAATCGATTAGAATAGATTAGAGTAGGGTAGAACAGAATAGAATAGTGTAGAATGGAGTGGACTGGTGTGGAATGGAGTCGAATGGAGACAAATAGAGACAAATATAGTAGAAAAGAGCTGAATAGAGCTCAATAAGTTTTAATCGAGCCTAATTATGCTGAATCGAGCAGAATTGAGGCGAATTGACCCGATTCAAGCCAAAGAGAGCTAAATGGAGCCGATTCAAGCCTAATCACATGGAATCGCGACGAAACGCATTGAATTGAATCGTATAGATTAGAGTAGAGGAGGGTAGGGTAGGAGAGGTTAGACTAGCACGGAACAGAATGCAATAGAAAGAATAAAATAGAATTAAGTAGAGTAGAGTAGAATAGAATAGAGTCAAATAGAGGTGAATAGACCGAAGAGCCGAAAAGAGCCGAACAGAGCTGAATACACCCGAATCGACCAAATTCGAGATGAATCGAGACGAATCATGTCGAATCGCTTTGAAATGTGTCGAACTGAATCAAATAGATTAGTGTAGGTGCAGGTAAGGTTAGGGTAGAGTACGGTCGAATCGAAGAGAACAGAAAGAATAGAGTGGAGTGGAGAGGAGTAGACTAGAGTCAAATAGAGTCGAATACTGCCGATCAGAGCTGAATAGAGCAGAAAAGAGCCGAGTAGAACTGAATCGAGTCTAATGGAGCAGAAAGGAGCTGAATCGAGCCGATACGACCCGAATCAGCTCGAATCGCGTTCAAGTGTTTCGAATTGAATCGAACAGATTGCAGTAGGATAAGCAAGGGTAGGGTAGGGTAGAATAGAATGTAGTAGAACAGAATAGAACAGAACAGAACTGAACTGAAAGAATAGAAGAGGGTCGAGTAGAGTATCAAAGACTAGAGTAGAATAGAGTCCAATATTGCCAAACAGAGCCAAATAGAGCTAAAATTAGCTGAACCGATAGAAATCAAGACGAATCACGCCGAATCCCTCAGAACCGTGCCGTATAGCGTCGAATCCCGTCGAATTGCATTGAATCCCAACAATTCAAGTCAAATCCAATCCAATCGATTCGAATTGACTACTACTCTAATAAAACACATTTTTCGTTTAGAGTAGGGTAGACTACTATGCAATATAACAGAGAATAGAGTAGGATGAAGTAGAATTCTGTAGAATGGAGTTGACTGGAGTCGAATGGAGTCAAATGGAGTTGAAAAGAGATAATAGAGTTGAGTAGAGTCTAATAAAGACGAGTAGAGGTTATTAGAGCCGAATAGAGCCGAATCGAAGCTCTTCGAGACAAATGGGGATGAATGGAGTGGAATGGAGCCGATTTGAGCCAATCGCATTGAAATGCATGCGACTGAATCCAGCAACATATATTAGAGTACTTTATGATAGAATAGATTAGAATAGAATTGAACACGGTAGAACGGAATAGAAAGAACACAATAGAATGGAGTAGATAAAAGTAGAGTAGAGCAGAATAATGTAGAGGAGAGTAGCGTAGAATAGAGTCGAATCGAGCCGAATGGAGATGAAAGGAGACAAATTGCATGGAATCCCACCGAATCAATTACAGTAAATTAGAGTAGGGTAGAGTAGAATAGTGTAGAATGGAGTAGAATGGTGTGCAATGGAATTGAATGGAGTCGAATAGAGTAGAAAAGAGCCGAATAGAGCCAAATAGTGCTGAATAGGTCCAAAGAGGGCCGAATCGAGCTCATTTGAGCCTAATGAATTCGAATCGAGCCAAATTCATTGAATCGAGTCTAATGGAGCTGAATCAAGCCGAATCTATTCTGTTCGAGCCAAGCGGACACGAATCGAACCGATTCGATCTGAATTGTGTCAAAATTCGTCAACTCAAATTGAATAGATTGGAGTAGGGGATGTTCGCGTATGGTAGGGTAGGGTAGACTAGAGTAGAATAGAATCAGACAGAATAGAATAGAACAGAACATTACAGAAAGAATCCAGAAAAGAGTAGACTAGAGTATAGTAGAAGGGGAATAGAGTAGAATAGAGCCAAATCGAGCTGAATCACTTCAAAAGGGGTCGAATCGAATCCAATCAAATGGAGTAGAATAGATTAGAGTTGGGATAGCATAGGGTACAGTACAGTGGAGTAGAATAGAACAGAACAGAATCGCAAACATACAATAGAATAGAAGAGAGTAGACTAGACCTAGACTAGACTACAGAAGAGTAGACTAGAGTACAATAGAGTAGAGTAGCATCGAGTCGAATAGAGCTGAATGTAGCAGGATGGGGATAAAAGGAGATGAATCGCATCAGAGAGATTAGAGTCAATTAGAGTAGGGTAGGGTAGGGTAGAGCAGAATAGAGTCGAATTGTGTGGAATGAATAGAATGGAGTGAATAGAGACGAATAGAGTAGAAAAGAGTGGAATCGAGCTGAATAGGGACGACAAAGGCTGACAGAGCCGAATCAAGTGGAAACGAGATAATCGAGCTAGAATCGAGCTACGTGTGCTGAATCGAGCCGAATCGAGCAGCTTCGAGCATAGTCGCGTCCAATGGCATCGAAATGCTTTGAATCGAATCAAATCAACAGATTAGAAGGGTTATGGCACCGGAGTTTCTGATAGGGTGGACTAGGGTAGACTAAGGTAGACTAGAGTAGAGTAGACAAGAGAAGGCTAGAGTAGTAGCCTAGACTAGTAACCCAGCCAAGTCAGCTAGAATAGTGCATAGATCAGTAGCCCTCGACAAGTAGCCTTGAATAGTACCCTTGTCTTGACAAGTACCCTGAATTAGGACCCCAAACTGGTACCCTTGCCCTTAACTAGGAGCCATAACTAGTGCCCCTGCCTTAATTAGTACCCTGAACTAGTAGCCTTGCCTTAAGTAGTGCCCTGCCTTATGTAGCAGCCCTAACAGTACCCTTGCCTTAACCGGTAGCCCTAACTAGTGCCTTGCCTTCACTAGTAAACTGGCCTGACGAGTAACCCTAACTTGTACCCTTACCTTAACTAGTACCCCTAACTAGTAGCCTTGCCTTAACTAGTAAACTGGCCTGAACGAGTAACCCTATCTTGTAAACTTACCTTAACTAGTAGCCTTGCCTGAACCAGTCAACTGGCCTTAACTAGTCACCCGAACTTGTATCTGGTACCTTTAACATGTACCCCTAACTAGGACCCTTCTCTTAAACAGTAGCAATTTACAGTAACCTTGACTAAAACAGTACCCTCAACAAGGACTTGTGTCTGAACTAGGACCCTTCACTAGTACCCTGGCATTCACTAATACCCCTAACTAGTGAATCTTAGCTCAACTAGTAGCCTTATCTAGTGCCCTGGCTTCAACTAGTAGCCTGAACTAGTAACCTTGTGTTAATCATTACCCTTGCCACAACTAGTACCCTTAATTAGTACCCTTATTAAGTACTCCCAATGACTAGGTGGGGTAGCATAGGGTAGGGTAGCATGCGGTGGAACAAAGAAAATAGAATAAAAAGAATAGAATGACATACTTCAGTGTAGGTTATGGTAGTGTATCATAGGATGAAATAGAGAAAATAGAAAAAGAGAATAGAATACCACAGAAGAGAAGAGAAAATAAAAGACTCGATTAGGATAGGGTGGGGTGGGTTAGGGTTCTGCAGAATAGGATAGTGTAGAATGGAGTAGAATGGTGTGGAATGGAGTCGAATGGAGTCGGACAGAGATGACTAGAGTAGAAAAGAGTGGAATAGAGCTGAAGAGCACCGAATAGGGCCAAATAGGGCCGAATCGAGCCGAATCAAGGCAAATTGCGTCGAATCGAGTCAAATCGACCTATTCGAGCTGAAAGTAGCCGAATGGAGCTGAAAAGAGCCAACTAGAGACAAACAAAATGAACCGAGCTAAATCGAGATAAAACACACCTGATCGCATCCCACTGCATCGAATTTCGTCCAATTCCATGAAATCCAACCCAAAACCTGTCGAAACTCGTGGAATTTCACCGAATCCCTTTGAACTGTGTCTAAGAGGGTAGAATAGTATTGAATTGAATGAAATCGAATGAATTGAATAGATTAGAGTAGTGTAGGTTAGGGAGGGATTCAGTGGGTAAGGCACAGTACAATTGAATAGAGCAGAACAGAAGAGAATACAAAGAGTAGAATGGAGTAGAGATGAGTGAGAGTAGAATCGTCAGAGTGGAGTAGTGCAGAATATGGATGAAAAGACCCAGTTCAAGCCGAATCGAGTCGAGTGGAGAGGAATGAGACGAATCGCGATGAATCGAATCGTTTAGAATAGATTAGAGTAGGGTAGAACAGAATAGAATAGTGTAGATGGAGTGGACTGGTGTGGAATGGAGTCGAATGGAGCCAAATAGAGACAAATATAGTAGAAAACGAGCTGAATAGAGCTCAATAAGTTTTAATCGAGCCTAATTATGCTGAATCGAGCAGAATTGAGGCGAATTGACCCGATTCAAGCCAAAGAGAGCTAAATGGAGCCGATTCAAGCCTAATCACATGGAATCGCGACGAAACGCATTGAATTGAATCGTATAGATTAGAGGAGAGGGTAGGGTAGGAGAGGTTAGACTAGCACGGAACAGAATGCAATAGAAAGAATAAAATAGAATTAAGTAGAGTAGAGTAGAATAGAATAGAGTCAAATAGAGGTGAATAGACCGAAGAGCCGAAAAGAGCCGAACAGAGCTGAATACACCCGAATCGACCAAATTCGAGTGAATCGAGACGAATCATGTCGAATCGCTTTGAAATGTGTCGAACTGAATCAAATAGATTAGTGTAGGTGCAGGTAAGGTTAGGGTAGAGTACGGTCGAATCGAAGAGAACAGAAAGAATAGAGTGGAGTGGGAGGAGTAGACTAGAGTCAAATAGAGTCGAATACTGCCGATCAGAGCTGAATAGAGCAGAAAAGAGCCGAGTAGAACTGAATCGAGTCTAATGGAGCAGAAAGGAGCTGAATCGAGCCGATACGACCCGAATCAGTTCGAATCGCGTTCAAGTGTTTCGAATGAATCGAACAGATTGCAGTAGGGTAAGCAAGGGTAGGGTAGGGTAGAATAGATGTAGTAGAACAGAATAGAAAACAGAACAGAACTGAACTGAAAGAATAGAAGAGGGTCGAGTAGAGTATCAAAGACTAGAGTAGAATAGAGTCCAATATTGCCAAACAGAGCCAAATAGAGCTAAAATTAGCTGAACCGATAGAAATCAAGACGAATCACGCCGAATCCCTCAGAACCGTGCCGTATAGCGTCGAATCCCGTCGAATTGCATTGAATCCCAACAATTCAAGTCAAATCCAATCCAATCGATTCGAATTGACTACTACTCTAATAAAACACATTTTTCGTTTAGAGTAGGGTAGACTACTATGCAATATAACAGAGAATAGAGTAGGATGAAGTAGAATTCTGTAGAAGGGAGTTGACTGGAGTCGAATGGAGTCAAATGGAGTTGAAAAGAGATAATAGAGTTGAGTAGAGTCTACTAAAGACGAGTAGAGGTTATTAGAGCCGAATAGAGCCGAATCGAAGCTCTTCGAGACAAATGGGGATGAATGGAGTGGAATGGAGCCGATTTGAGCCAATCGCATTGAAATGCATGCGACTGAATCCAGCAACATATATTAGAGTACTTTATGATAGAATAGATTAGAATAGAATTGAACACGGTAGAACGGAATAGAAAGAACACAATAGAATGGAGTCGATAAAAGTAGAGTAGAGCAGATAATGTAGAGGAGAGTAGCGTAGAATAGAGTCGAATCGAGCCGAATGGAGATGAAAGGAGACAAATTGCATGGAATCCCACGAATCAATTACAGTAAATTAGAGTAGGGTAGAGTAGAATAGTGTAGAATGGAGTAGAATGGTGTGCAATGGAATTGAATGGAGTCGAATAGAGTAGAAAAGAGCCGAATAGAGCCAAATAGTGCTGAATAGGTCCAAAGAGGGCCGAATCGAGCTCATTTGAGCCTAATGAATTCGAATCGAGCCAAATTCATTGAATCGCGTCTAATGGAGCTGAATCAAGCCGAATCTATTCTGTTCGAGCCAAGCGGACACGAATCGAACCGATTCGATCTGAATTGTGTCAAAATTCGTCAACTCAAATTGAATAGATTGGAGTAGGGGATGTTCGCGTATGGTAGGGTAGGGTAGACTAGAGTAGAATAGAATCAGACAGAATAGAATAGAACAGAACATTACAGAAAGAATACAGAAAAGAGTAGACTAGAGTATAGTAGAAGGGGAATAGAGTAGAATAGAGCCAAATCGAGCTGATCACTTCAAAATGGGTCGAATCGAATCCAATCAAATGGAGTAGAATAGATTAGAGTTGGGATAGCATAGGGTACAGTACAGTGGAGTAGAATAGAACAGAACAGAATCGCAAACATACCAATAGAATAGAAGAGAGTAGACTAGACCTAGACTACAGAAGAGTAGACTAGAGTACAATAGAGTAGAGTAGCATCGAGTCGAATAGAGCTGAATGTAGCAGGATGGGGATAAAAGGAGATGAATCGCATCAGAGAGATTAGAGTCAATTAGAGTAGGGTAGGGTAGGGTAGAGCAGAATAGAGTCGAATTGTGTGGAATGAATAGAATGGAGTGAAATAGAGACGAATAGAGTAGAAAAGAGTGGAATCGAGCTGAATAGGGACGACAAGGCTGAACAGAGCCGAATCAAGTGGAAACGAGGATAATCGAGCTGAATCGAGCTAATGGTGCTGAATCGAGCCGAATCGAGCAGCTTCGAGCATAGTCGCGTCCAATGGCATCGAAATGCTTTGAATCGAATCAAATCAAACAGATTAGACGGGTTATGGCACCGGAGTTTCTGATAGGGTGGACTAGGGTAGACTAAGGTAGACTAGAGTAGAGTAGACAAGAGAAGGCTAGAGTAGTAGCCTAGACTAGTAACCCAGCCAAGTCAGCTAGAATAGTGGCATAGATCAGTAGCCTCGACAAGTAGCCTTGAATAGTACCCTTGTCTTGACAAGTACCCTGAATTAGGACCCCAAACTGGTACCCTTGCCTTAACTAGGAGCCATAACTAGTGCCCCTGCCTTAATTAGTACCCTGAACTAGTAGCCTTGCCTTAAGTAGTGCCCTGCCTTATGTAGCAGCCCTAACAGTACCCTTGCCTTAACGGTAGCCCTAACTAGGTGCCTTGCCTTCACTAGTAAACTGGCCTGACGAGTAACCCTAACTTGTACCCTTACCTTACTAGTACCCCTAACTAGTAGCCTTGCCTTAACTAGTAAACTGGCCTGAACGAGTAACCCTATCTTGTAAACTTACCTTAACTAGTAGCCTTGCCTGAACCAGTCAACTGCCTTAACTAGTCACCCGAACTTGTATCTGTACCTTAACATGTACCCCTAACTAGGACCCTTCTCTTAAACAGTAGCAATTTACAGTAACCTTGACTAAAACAGTACCCTCAACAAGGACTTGTGTCTGAACTAGGACCCTTCACTAGTACCCTGGCATGCACTAATACCCCTAACTAGTGAATCTTAGCTCAACTAGTAGCCTTATCTAGTGCCCTGGCTTCAACTAGTAGCCTGAACTAGTAACCTTGTGTTAATCATTACCCTTGCCACAACTAGTACCCTTAATTAGTACCCTTATAAGTACTCCCAATGACTAGGGTGGGGAAGCATAGGGTAGGGTAGCATGCGGTGGAACAAAGAAAATAGAATAAAAAGAATAGAATGACATACTTCAGTGTAGGTTATGGTAGTGTATCATAGGATGAAATAGAGAAAATAGAAAAGAGAATAGAATACCACAGAAGAGAAGAGAAAATAAAAGGACTCGATTAGGATAGGGTGGGGTGGTTAGGGTTCTGCAGAATAGGATAGTGTAGAATGGAGTAGAATGGTGTGGAATGGAGTCGAATGGAGCGGACAGAGATGACTAGAGTAGAAAAGAGTGGAATACTATCTCTCTGAGCACCGAATAGGGCCAAATAGGGCCGAATCGAGCCGAATCAAGGCAAATTGCGTCGAATCGAGTCAAATCGACCATATTCGAGCTGAAAGTAGCCGAATGGAGCTGAAAAGAGCCAACTAGAGACAAACAAAATGAACCGAGCTAAATCGAGATAAAACACACCTGATCGCATCCCACTGCATCGAATTTCGTCCAATTCCATGAAATCCAACCAAAACCTGTCGAAACTCGTGGAATTTCACCGAATCCCTTTGAACTGTGTCTAAGAGGGTAGAATAGTATTGAATTGAATGAAATCGAATGAAATTGAATAGATTAGAGTAGTGTAGGTTAGGGAGGGATTCAGTGGGTAAGGCACAGTACAATTGAATAGAGCAGAACAGAAGAGAATACAAAGAGTAGAATGGAGTAGAGATGAGTAGAGTAGAATCGTCAGAGTGGAGTAGTGCAGAATATGGATGAAAAGACCCAGTTCAAGCCGAATCGAGTCGAGTGGAGAGGAAATGAGACGAATCGCGATGAATCGAATCGATTAGAATAGATTAGAGTAGGGTAGAACAGAATAGAATAGTGTAGAATGGAGTGGACTGGTGTGGAATGGAGTCGAATGGAGCCAAATAGAGACAAATATAGTAGAAAAGAGCTGAATAGAGCTCAATAAGTTTTAATCGAGCCTAATTATGCTGAATCGAGCAGAATTGAGGCGAATTGACCCGATTCAAGCCAAAGAGAGCTAAATGGAGCCGATTCAAGCCTAATCACATGGAATCGCGACGAAATGCATTGAATTGAATCGTATAGATTAGAGTAGAGGAGGGTAGGGTAGGAGAGGTTAGACTAGCACGGAACAGAATGCAATAGAAAGAATAAAATAGAATTAAGTAGAGTAGAGTAGAATAGAATAGAGTCAAATAGAGGTGAATAGACCGAAGAGCCGAAAAGAGCCGAACAGAGCTGAATACACCCGAATCGACCAAATTCGAGATGAATCGAGACGAATCATGTCGAATCGCTTTGAAATGTGTCGAACTGAATCAAATAGATTAGTGTAGGTGCAGGTAAGGTTAGGGTAGAGTACGGTCGAATCGAAGAGAACAGAAAGAATAGAGTGGAGTGGAGAGGAGTAGACTAGAGTCAAATAGAGTCGAATACTGCCGATCAGAGCTGAATAGAGCAGAAAAGAGCCGAGTAGAACTGAATCGAGTCTAATGGAGCAGAAAGGAGCTGAATCGAGCCGATACGACCCGAATCAGCTCGAATCGCGTTCAAGTGTTTCGAATTGAATCGAACAGATTGCAGTAGGGTAAGCAAGGGTAGGGTAGGGTAGAATAGAATGTAGTAGAACAGAATAGAACAGAACAGAACTGAACTGAAAGAATAGAAGAGGGTCGAGTAGAGTATCAAAGACTAGAGTAGAATAGAGTCCAATATTGCCAAACAGAGCCAAATAGAGCTAAAATTAGCTGAACCGATAGAAATCAAGACGAATCACGCCGAATCCCTCAGAACCGTGCCGTATAGCGTCGAATCCCGTCGAATTGCATTGAATCCCAACAATTCAAGTCAAATCCAATCCAATCGATTCGAATTGACTACTACTCTAATAAAACACATTTTTCGTTTAGAGTAGGGTAGACTACTATGCAATATAACAGAGAATAGAGTAGGATGAAGTAGAATTCTGTAGAATGGAGTTGACTGGAGTCGAATGGAGTCAAATGGAGTTGAAAAGAGATAATAGAGTTGAGTAGAGTCTAATAAAGACGAGTAGAGGTTATTAGAGCCGAATAGAGCCGAATCGAAGCTCTTCGAGACAAATGGGGATGAATGGAGTGGAATGGAGCCGATTTGAGCCAATCGCATTGAAATGCATGCGACTGAATCCAGCAACATATATTAGAGTACTTTATGATAGAATAGATTAGAATAGAATTGAACACGGTAGAACGGAATAGAAAGAACACAATAGAATGGAGTAGATAAAAGTAGAGTAGAGCAGAATAATGTAGAGGAGAGTAGCGTAGAATAGAGTCGAATCGAGCCGAATGGAGATGAAAGGAGACAAATTGCATGGAATCCCACCGAATCAATTACAGTAAATTAGAGTAGGGTAGAGTAGAATAGTGTAGAATGGAGTAGAATGGTGTGCAATGGAATTGAATGGAGTCGAATAGAGTAGAAAAGAGCCGAATAGAGCCAAATAGTGCTGAATAGGTCCAAAGAGGGCCGAATCGAGCTCATTTGAGCCTAATGAATTCGAATCGAGCCAAATTCATTGAATCGAGTCTAATGGAGCTGAATCAAGCCGAATCTATTCTGTTCGAGCCAAGCGGACACGAATCGAACCGATTCGATCTGAATTGTGTCAAAATTCGTCAACTCAAATTGAATAGATTGGAGTAGGGGATGTTCGCGTATGGTAGGGTAGGGTAGACTAGAGTAGAATAGAATCAGACAGAATAGAATAGAACAGAACATTACAGAAAGAATACAGAAAAGAGTAGACTAGAGTATAGTAGAAGGGGAATAGAGTAGAATAGAGCCAAATCGAGCTGAATCACTTCAAAATGGGTCGAATCGAATCCAATCAAATGGAGTAGAATAGATTAGAGTTGGGATAGCATAGGGTACAGTACAGTGGAGTAGAATAGAACAGAACAGAATCGCAAACATACAATAGAATAGAAGAGAGTAGACTAGACTAGACTACAGAAGAGTAGACTAGAGTACAATAGAGTAGAGTAGCATCGAGTCGAATAGAGCTGAATGTAGCAGGATGGGGATAAAAGGAGATGAATCGCATCAGAGAGATTAGAGTCAATTAGAGTAGGGTAGGGTAGGGTAGAGCAGAATAGAGTCGAATTGTGTGGAATGAATAGAATGGAGTGAAATAGAGACGAATAGAGTAGAAAAGAGTGGAATCGAGCTGAATAGGGACGACAAAGGCTGAACAGAGCCGAATCAAGTGGAAACGAGGATAATCGAGCTGAATCGAGCTAATGGTGCTGAATCGAGCCGAATCGAGCAGCTTCGAGCATAGTCGCGTCCAATGGCATCGAAATGCTTTGAATCGAATCAAATCAAACAGATTAGAAGGGTTATGGCACCGGAGTTTCTGATAGGGTGGACTAGGGTAGACTAAGGTAGACTAGAGTAGAGTAGACAAGAGAAGGCTAGAGTAGTAGCCTAGACTAGTAACCCAGCCAAGTCAGCTAGAATAGTGGCATAGATCAGTAGCCTCGACAAGTAGCCTTGAATAGTACCCTTGTCTTGACAAGTACCCTGAATTAGGACCCCAAACTGGTACCCTTGCCTTAACTAGGAGCCATAACTAGTGCCCCTGCCTTAATTAGTACCCTGAACTAGTAGCCTTGCCTTAACTAGTGCCCTGCCTTATGTAGCAGCCCTAACAGTACCCTTGCCTTAACCGGTAGCCCTAACTAGGTGCCTTGCCTTCACTAGTAAACTGGCCTGACGAGTAACCCTAACTTGTACCCTTACCTTAACTAGTACCCCTAACTAGTAGCCTTGCCTTAACTAGTAAACTGGCCTGAACGAGTAACCCTATCTTGTAAACTTACCTTAACTAGTAGCCTTGCCTGAACCAGTCAACTGGCCTTAACTAGTCACCCGAACTTGTATCTGTACCTTAACATGTACCCCTAACTAGGACCCTTCTCTTAAACAGTAGCAATTTACAGTAACCTTGACTAAAACAGTACCCTCAACAAGGACTTGTGTCTGAACTAGGACCCTTCACTAGTACCCTGGCATTCACTAATACCCCTAACTAGTGAATCTTAGCTCAACTAGTAGCCTTATCTAGTGCCCTGGCTTCAACTAGTAGCCTGAACTAGTAACCTTGTGTTAATCATTACCCTTGCCACAACTAGTACCCTTAATTAGTACCCTTATTAAGTACTCCCAATGACTAGGTGGGGTAGCATAGGGTAGGGTAGCATGCGGTGGAACAAAGAAAATAGAATAAAAAGAATAGAATGACATACTTCAGTGTAGGTTATGGTAGTGTATCATAGGATGAAATAGAGAAAATAGAAAAAGAGAATAGAATACCACAGAAGAGAAGAGAAAATAAAAGACTCGATTAGGATAGGGTGGGGTGGGTTAGGGTTCTGCAGAATAGGATAGTGTAGAATGGAGTAGAATGGTGTGGAATGGAGTCGAATGGAGTCGGACAGAGATGACTAGAGTAGAAAAGAGTGGAATAGAGCTGAAGAGCACCGAATAGGGCCAAATAGGGCCGAATCGAGCCGAATCAAGGCAAATTGCGTCGAATCGAGTCAAATCGACCATATTCGAGCTGAAAGTAGCCGAATGGAGCTGAAAAGAGCCAACTAGAGACAAACAAAATGAACCGAGCTAAATCGAGATAAAACACACCTGATCGCATCCCACTGCATCGAATTTCGTCCAATTCCATGAAATCCAACCAAAACCTGTCGAAACTCGTGGAATTTCACCGAATCCCTTTGAACTGTGTCTAAGAGGGTAGAATAGTATTGAATTGAATGAAATCGAATGAAATTGAATAGATTAGAGTAGTGTAGGTTAGGGAGGGATTCAGTGGGTAAGGCACAGTACAATTGAATAGAGCAGAACAGAAGAGAATACAAAGAGTAGAATGGAGTAGAGATGAGTAGAGTAGAATCGTCAGAGTGGAGTAGTGCAGAATATGGATGAAAAGACCCAGTTCAAGCCGAATCGAGTCGAGTGGAGAGGAAATGAGACGAATCGCGATGAATCGAATCGATTAGAATAGATTAGAGTAGGGTAGAACAGAATAGAATAGTGTAGAATGGAGTGGACTGGTGTGGAATGGAGTCGAATGGAGCCAAATAGAGACAAATATAGTAGAAAAGAGCTGAATAGAGCTCAATAAGTTTTAATCGAGCCTAATTATGCTGAATCGAGCAGAATTGAGGCGAATTGACCCGATTCAAGCCAAAGAGAGCTAAATGGAGCCGATTCAAGCCTAATCACATGGAATCGCGACGAAACGCATTGAATTGAATCGTATAGATTAGAGTAGAGGAGGGTAGGGTAGGAGAGGTTAGACTAGCACGGAACAGAATGCAATAGAAAGAATAAAATAGAATTAAGTAGAGTAGAGTAGAATAGAATAGAGTCAAATAGAGGTGAATAGACCGAAGAGCCGAAAAGAGCCGAACAGAGCTGAATACACCCGAATCGACCAAATTCGAGATGAATCGAGACGAATCATGTCGAATCGCTTTGAAATGTGTCGAACTGAATCAAATAGATTAGTGTAGGTGCAGGTAAGGTTAGGGTAGAGTACGGTCGAATCGAAGAGAACAGAAAGAATAGAGTGGAGTGGAGAGGAGTAGACTAGAGTCAAATAGAGTCGAATACTGCCGATCAGAGCTGAATAGAGCAGAAAAGAGCCGAGTAGAACTGAATCGAGTCTAATGGAGCAGAAAGGAGCTGAATCGAGCCGATACGACCCGAATCAGCTCGAATCGCGTTCAAGTGTTTCGAATTGAATCGAACAGATTGCAGTAGGATAAGCAAGGGTAGGGTAGGGTAGAATAGAATGTAGTAGAACAGAATAGAACAGAACAGAACTGAACTGAAAGAATAGAAGAGGGTCGAGTAGAGTATCAAAGACTAGAGTAGAATAGAGTCCAATATTGCCAAACAGAGCCAAATAGAGCTAAAATTAGCTGAACCGATAGAAATCAAGACGAATCACGCCGAATCCCTCAGAACCGTGCCGTATAGCGTCGAATCCCGTCGAATTGCATTGAATCCCAACAATTCAAGTCAAATCCAATCCAATCGATTCGAATTGACTACTACTCTAATAAAACACATTTTTCGTTTAGAGTAGGGTAGACTACTATGCAATATAACAGAGAATAGAGTAGGATGAAGTAGAATTCTGTAGAATGGAGTTGACTGGAGTCGAATGGAGTCAAATGGAGTTGAAAAGAGATAATAGAGTTGAGTAGAGTCTAATAAAGACGAGTAGAGGTTATTAGAGCCGAATAGAGCCGAATCGAAGCTCTTCGAGACAAATGGGGATGAATGGAGTGGAATGGAGCCGATTTGAGCCAATCGCATTGAAATGCATGCGACTGAATCCAGCAACATATATTAGAGTACTTTATGATAGAATAGATTAGAATAGAATTGAACACGGTAGAACGGAATAGAAAGAACACAATAGAATGGAGTAGATAAAAGTAGAGTAGAGCAGAATAATGTAGAGGAGAGTAGCGTAGAATAGAGTCGAATCGAGCCGAATGGAGATGAAAGGAGACAAATTGCATGGAATCCCACCGAATCAATTACAGTAAATTAGAGTAGGGTAGAGTAGAATAGTGTAGAATGGAGTAGAATGGTGTGCAATGGAATTGAATGGAGTCGAATAGAGTAGAAAAGAGCCGAATAGAGCCAAATAGTGCTGAATAGGTCCAAAGAGGGCCGAATCGAGCTCATTTGAGCCTAATGAATTCGAATCGAGCCAAATTCATTGAATCGAGTCTAATGGAGCTGAATCAAGCCGAATCTATTCTGTTCGAGCCAAGCGGACACGAATCGAACCGATTCGATCTGAATTGTGTCAAAATTCGTCAACTCAAATTGAATAGATTGGAGTAGGGGATGTTCGCGTATGGTAGGGTAGGGTAGACTAGAGTAGAATAGAATCAGACAGAATAGAATAGAACAGAACATTACAGAAAGAATACAGAAAAGAGTAGACTAGAGTATAGTAGAAGGGGAATAGAGTAGAATAGAGCCAAATCGAGCTGAATCACTTCAAAATGGGTCGAATCGAATCCAATCAAATGGAGTAGAATAGATTAGAGTTGGGATAGCATAGGGTACAGTACAGTGGAGTAGAATAGAACAGAACAGAATCGCAAACATACAATAGAATAGAAGAGAGTAGACTAGACTAGACTACAGAAGAGTAGACTAGAGTACAATAGAGTAGAGTAGCATCGAGTCGAATAGAGCTGAATATACCAGGATGGGGATAAAAGGAGATGAATCGCATCAGAGAGATTAGAGTCAATTAGAGTAGGGTAGGGTAGGGTAGAGCAGAATAGAGTCGAATTGTGTGGAATGAATAGAATGGAGTGAAATAGAGACGAATAGAGTAGAAAAGAGTGGAATCGAGCTGAATAGGGACGACAAAGGCTGAACAGAGCCGAATCAAGTGGAAACGAGGATAATCGAGCTGAATCGAGCTAATGGTGCTGAATCGAGCCGAATCGAGCAGCTTCGAGCATAGTCGCGTCCAATGGCATCGAAATGCTTTGAATCGAATCAAATCAAACAGATTAGAAGGGTTATGGCACCGGAGTTTCTGATAGGGTGGACTAGGGTAGACTAAGGTAGACTAGAGTAGAGTAGACAAGAGAAGGCTAGAGTAGTAGCCTAGACTAGTAACCCAGCCAAGTCAGCTAGAATAGTGGCATAGATCAGTAGCCTAGACAAGTAGCCTTGAATAGTACCCTTGTCTTGACAAGTACCCTGAATTAGGACCCCAAACTGGTACCCTTGCCTTAACTAGGAGCCATAACTAGTGCCCCTGCCTTAATTAGTACCCTGAACTAGTAGCCTTGCCTTAACTAGTGCCCTGCCTTATGTAGCAGCCCTAACAGTACCCTTGCCTTAACCGGTAGCCCTAACTAGGTGCCTTGCCTTAACTAGTAAACTGGCCTGACGAGTAACCCTAACTTGTACCCTTACCTTAACTAGTACCCCTAACTAGTCGCCTTGCCTTAACTAGTAAACTGGCCTGAACGAGTAACCCTATCTTGTAAACTTACCTTCACTAGTAGCCTTGCCTGAACCAGTCAACTGGCCTTAACTAGTCACCCTAACTTGTACCCGTACCTTAACATGTACCCCTAACTAGGACCCTTCTCTTAAACAGTAGCAATTTACAGTAACCTTGACTAAAACAGTACCCTCAACAAGGACTTGTGTCTGAACTAGGACCCTTCACTAGTACCCTGGCATTCACTAATACCCCTAACTAGTGAATCTTAGCTCAACTAGTAGCCTTATCTAGTGCCCTGGCTTCAACTAGTAGCCTGAACTAGTAACCTTGTGTTAATCATTACCCTTGCCACAACTAGTACCCTTAATTAGTACCCTTATTAAGTACTCCCAATGACTAGGTGGGGTAGCATAGGGTAGGGTAGCATGCGGTGGAACAAAGAAAATAGAATAAAAAGAATAGAATGACATACTTCAGTGTAGGTTATGGTAGTGTATCATAGGATGAAATAGAGAAAATAGAAAAAGAGAATAGAATACCACAGAAGAGAAGAGAAAATAAAAGACTCGATTAGGATAGGGTGGGGTGGGTTAGGGTTCTGCAGAATAGGATAGTGTAGAATGGAGTAGAATGGTGTGGAATGGAGTCAAATGGAGTCGGACAGAGATGACTAGAGTAGAAAAGAGTGGAATAGAGCTGAAGAGCACCGAATAGGGCCAAATAGGGCCGAATCGAGCCGAATCAAGGCAAATTGCGTCGAATCGAGTCAAATCGACCATATTCGAACTGAAAGTAGCCGAATGGAGCTGAAAAGAGCCAACTAGAGACAAACAAAATGAACCGAGCTAAATCGAGATAAAACACACCTGATCGCATCCCACTGCATCGAATTTCGTCCAATTCCATGAAATCCAACCAAAACCTGTCGAAACTCGTGGAATTTCACCGAATCCCTTTGAACTGTGTCTAAGAGGGTAGAATAGTATTGAATTGAATGAAATCGAATGAAATTGAATAGATTAGAGTAGTGTAGGTTAGGGAGGGATTCAGTGGGTAAGGCACAGTACAATTGAAGAGAGCAGAACAGAAGAGAATACAAAGAGTAGAATGGAGTAGAGATGAGTAGAGTAGAATCGTCAGAGTGGAGTAGTGCAGAATATGGATGAAAAGACCCAGTTCAAGCCGAATCGAGTCAAGTGGAGAGGAAATGAGACGAATCGCGATGAATCGAATCGATTAGAATAGATTAGAGTAGGGTAGAACAGAATAGAATAGTGTAGAATGGAGTGGACTGGTGTGGAATGGAGTCGAATGGAGACAAATAGAGACAAATATAGTAGAAAAGAGCTGAATAGAGCTCAATAAGTTTTAATCGAGCCTAATTATGCTGAATCGAGCAGAATTGAGGCGAATTGACCCGATTCAAGCCAAAGAGAGCTAAATGGAGCCGATTCAAGCCTAATCACATGGAATCGCGACGAAACGCATTGAATTGAATCGTATAGATTAGAGTAGAGGAGGGTAGGGTAGGAGAGGTTAGACTAGCACGGAACAGAATGCAATAGAAAGAATAAAATAGAATTAAGTAGAGTAGAGTAGAATAGAATAGAGTCAAATAGAGGTGAATAGACCGAAGAGCCGAAAAGAGCCGAACAGAGCTGAATACACCCGAATCGACCAAATTCGAGATGCATCGAGACGAATCATGTCGAATCGCATTGAAATGTGTCGAGCTGAATCAAATAGATTAGTGTAGGTGCAGGTAAGGTTAGGGTAGGGTACGGTCGAATCGAAGAGAACAGAAAGAATAGAGTGGAGTGGAGAGGAGTAGACTAGAGTCAAATAGAGTCGAATACTGCCGATCAGAGCTGAATAGAGCAGAAAAGAGCCGAGTAGAACTGAATCGAGTCTAATGGAGCAGAAAGGAGCTGAATCGAGCCGATACGACCCGAATCAGCTCGAATCGCGTTCAAGTGTTTCGAATAGAATCGAACAGATTACAGTAGGGTAAGCAAGGGTAGGGTAGGGTAGAATAGAATGTAGTAGAACAGAATAGAACAGAACAGAACTGAACTGAAAGAATAGAAGAGGGTCGAGTAGAGTATCAAAGACTAGAGTAGAATAGAGTCCAATATTGCCAAACAGAGCCAAATAGAGCTAAAATTAGCTGAACCGATAGAAATCAAGACGAATCACGCCGAATCCCTCAGAACCGTGCCGTATAGCGTCGAATCCCGTCGAATTGCATTGAATCCCAACAATTCAAGTCAAATCCAATCCAATCGATTCGAATTGACTACTACTCTAATAAAACACATTTTTCGTTTAGAGTAGGGTAGACTACTATGCAATATAACAGAGAATAGAGTAGGATGAAGTAGAATTCTGTAGAATGGAGTTGACTGGAGTCGAATGGAGTCAAATGGAGTTGAAAAGAGATAATAGAGTTGAGTAGAGTCTAATAAAGACGAGTAGAGGTTATTAGAGCCGAATAGAGCCGAATCGAAGCTCTTCGAGACAAATGGGGATGAATGGAGTGGAATGGAGCCGATTTGAGCCAATCGCATTGAAATGCATGCGACTGAATCCAGCAACATATATTAGAGTACTTTATGATAGAATAGATTAGAATAGAATTGAACACGGTAGAACGGAATAGAAAGAACACAATAGAATGGAGTAGATAAAAGTAGAGTAGAGCAGAATAATGTAGAGGAGAGTAGCGTAGAATAGAGTCGAATCGAGCCGAATGGAGATGAAAGGAGACAAATTGCATGGAATCCCACCGAATCAATTACAGTAAATTAGAGTAGGGTAGAGTAGAATAGTGTAGAATGGAGTAGAATGGTGTGCAATGGAATTGAATGGAGTCGAATAGAGTAGAAAAGAGCCGAATAGAGCCAAATAGTGCTGAATAGGTCCAAAGAGGGCCGAATCGAGCTCATTTGAGCCTAATGAATTCGAATCGAGCCAAATTCATTGAATCGAGTCTAATGGAGCTGAATCAAGCCGAATCTATTCTGTTCGAGCCAAGCGGACACGAATCGAACCGATTCGATCTGAATTGTGTCAAAATTCGTCAACTCAAATTGAATAGATTGGAGTAGGGGATGTTCGCGTATGGTAGGGTAGGGTAGACTAGAGTAGAATAGAATCAGACAGAATAGAATAGAACAGAACATTACAGAAAGAATACAGAAAAGAGTAGACTAGAGTATAGTAGAAGGGGAATAGAGTAGAATAGAGCCAAATCGAGCTGAATCACTTCAAAATGGGTCGAATCGAATCCAATCAAATGGAGTAGAATAGATTAGAGTTGGGATAGCATAGGGTACAGTACAGTGGAGTAGAATAGAACAGAACAGAATCGCAAACATACAATAGAATAGAAGAGAGTAGACTAGACTAGACTACAGAAGAGTAGACTAGAGTACAATAGAGTAGAGTAGCATCGAGTCGAATAGAGCTGAATATACCAGGATGGGGATAAAAGGAGATGAATCGCATCAGAGAGATTAGAGTCAATTAGAGTAGGGTAGGGTAGGGTAGAGCAGAATAGAGTCGAATTGTGTGGAATGAATAGAATGGAGTGAAATAGAGACGAATAGAGTAGAAAAGAGTGGAATCGAGCTGAATAGGGACGACAAAGGCTGAACAGAGCCGAATCAAGTGGAAACGAGGATAATCGAGCTGAATCGAGCTAATGGTGCTGAATCGAGCCGAATCGAGCAGCTTCGAGCATAGTCGCGTCCAATGGCATCGAAATGCTTTGAATCGAATCAAATCAAACAGATTAGAAGGGTTATGGCACCGGAGTTTCTGATAGGGTGGACTAGGGTAGACTAAGGTAGACTAGAGTAGAGTAGACAAGAGAAGGCTAGAGTAGTAGCCTAGACTAGTAACCCAGCCAAGTCA
This sequence comes from Loxodonta africana, assembly GCF_030014295.1. Classification (NCBI taxonomy): domain Eukaryota; kingdom Metazoa; phylum Chordata; class Mammalia; order Proboscidea; family Elephantidae; genus Loxodonta; species Loxodonta africana. Next base: position 81,352,304 of record NC_087361.1, on the reverse strand, counting down.
GCTAGAATAGTGGCATAGATCAGTAGCCTAGACAAGTAGCCTTGAATAGTACCCTTGTCTTGACAAGTACCCTGAATTAGGACCCCAAACTGGTACCCTTGCCTTAACTAGGAGCCATAACTAGTGCCCCTGCCTTAATTAGTACCCTGAACTAGTAGCCTTGCCTTAACTAGTGCCCTGCCTTATGTAGCAGCCCTAACAGTACCCTTGCCTTAACCGGTAGCCCTAACTAGGTGCCTTGCCTTAACTAGTAAACTGGCCTGACGAGTAACCCTAACTTGTACCCTTACCTTAACTAGTACCCCTAACTAGTCGCCTTGCCTTAACTAGTAAACTGGCCTGAACGAGTAACCCTATCTTGTAAACTTACCTTCACTAGTAGCCTTGCCTGAACCAGTCAACTGGCCTTAACTAGTCACCCTAACTTGTACCCGTACCTTAACATGTACCCCTAACTAGGACCCTTCTCTTAAACAGTAGCAATTTACAGTAACCTTGACTAAAACAGTACCCTCAACAAGGACTTGTGTCTGAACTAGGACCCTTCACTAGTACCCTGGCATTCACTAATACCCCTAACTAGTGAATCTTAGCTCAACTAGTAGCCTTATCTAGTGCCCTGGCTTCAACTAGTAGCCTGAACTAGTAACCTTGTGTTAATCATTACCCTTGCCACAACTAGTACCCTTAATTAGTACCCTTATTAAGTACTCCCAATGACTAGGTGGGGTAGCATAGGGTAGGGTAGCATGCGGTGGAACAAAGAAAATAGAATAAAAAGAATAGAATGACATACTTCAGTGTAGGTTATGGTAGTGTATCATAGGATGAAATAGAGAAAATAGAAAAAGAGAATAGAATACCACAGAAGAGAAGAGAAAATAAAAGACTCGATTAGGATAGGGTGGGGTGGGTTAGGGTTCTGCAGAATAGGATAGTGTAGAATGGAGTAGAATGGTGTGGAATGGAGTCAAATGGAGTCGGACAGAGATGACTAGAGTAGAAAAGAGTGGAATAGAGCTGAAGAGCACCGAATAGGGCCAAATAGGGCCGAATCGAGCCGAATCAAGGCAAATTGCGTCGAATCGAGTCAAATCGACCATATTCGAACTGAAAGTAGCCGAATGGAGCTGAAAAGAGCCAACTAGAGACAAACAAAATGAACCGAGCTAAATCGAGATAAAACACACCTGATCGCATCCCACTGCATCGAATTTCGTCCAATTCCATGAAATCCAACCAAAACCTGTCGAAACTCGTGGAATTTCACCGAATCCCTTTGAACTGTGTCTAAGAGGGTAGAATAGTATTGAATTGAATGAAATCGAATGAAATTGAATAGATTAGAGTAGTGTAGGTTAGGGAGGGATTCAGTGGGTAAGGCACAGTACAATTGAAGAGAGCAGAACAGAAGAGAATACAAAGAGTAGAATGGAGTAGAGATGAGTAGAGTAGAATCGTCAGAGTGGAGTAGTGCAGAATATGGATGAAAAGACCCAGTTCAAGCCGAATCGAGTCAAGTGGAGAGGAAATGAGACGAATCGCGATGAATCGAATCGATTAGAATAGATTAGAGTAGGGTAGAACAGAATAGAATAGTGTAGAATGGAGTGGACTGGTGTGGAATGGAGTCGAATGGAGACAAATAGAGACAAATATAGTAGAAAAGAGCTGAATAGAGCTCAATAAGTTTTAATCGAGCCTAATTATGCTGAATCGAGCAGAATTGAGGCGAATTGACCCGATTCAAGCCAAAGAGAGCTAAATGGAGCCGATTCAAGCCTAATCACATGGAATCGCGACGAAACGCATTGAATTGAATCGTATAGATTAGAGTAGAGGAGGGTAGGGTAGGAGAGGTTAGACTAGCACGGAACAGAATGCAATAGAAAGAATAAAATAGAATTAAGTAGAGTAGAGTAGAATAGAATAGAGTCAAATAGAGGTGAATAGACCGAAGAGCCGAAAAGAGCCGAACAGAGCTGAATACACCCGAATCGACCAAATTCGAGATGCATCGAGACGAATCATGTCGAATCGCATTGAAATGTGTCGAGCTGAATCAAATAGATTAGTGTAGGTGCAGGTAAGGTTAGGGTAGGGTACGGTCGAATCGAAGAGAACAGAAAGAATAGAGTGGAGTGGAGAGGAGTAGACTAGAGTCAAATAGAGTCGAATACTGCCGATCAGAGCTGAATAGAGCAGAAAAGAGCCGAGTAGAACTGAATCGAGTCTAATGGAGCAGAAAGGAGCTGAATCGAGCCGATACGACCCGAATCAGCTCGAATCGCGTTCAAGTGTTTCGAATAGAATCGAACAGATTACAGTAGGGTAAGCAAGGGTAGGGTAGGGTAGAATAGAATGTAGTAGAACAGAATAGAACAGAACAGAACTGAACTGAAAGAATAGAAGAGGGTCGAGTAGAGTATCAAAGACTAGAGTAGAATAGAGTCCAATATTGCCAAACAGAGCCAAATAGAGCTAAAATTAGCTGAACCGATAGAAATCAAGACGAATCACGCCGAATCCCTCAGAACCGTGCCGTATAGCGTCGAATCCCGTCGAATTGCATTGAATCCCAACAATTCAAGTCAAATCCAATCCAATCGATTCGAATTGACTACTACTCTAATAAAACACATTTTTCGTTTAGAGTAGGGTAGACTACTATGCAATATAACAGAGAATAGAGTAGGATGAAGTAGAATTCTGTAGAATGGAGTTGACTGGAGTCGAATGGAGTCAAATGGAGTTGAAAAGAGATAATAGAGTTGAGTAGAGTCTAATAAAGACGAGTAGAGGTTATTAGAGCCGAATAGAGCCGAATCGAAGCTCTTCGAGACAAATGGGGATGAATGGAGTGGAATGGAGCCGATTTGAGCCAATCGCATTGAAATGCATGCGACTGAATCCAGCAACATATATTAGAGTACTTTATGATAGAATAGATTAGAATAGAATTGAACACGGTAGAACGGAATAGAAAGAACACAATAGAATGGAGTAGATAAAAGTAGAGTAGAGCAGAATAATGTAGAGGAGAGTAGCGTAGAATAGAGTCGAATCGAGCCGAATGGAGATGAAAGGAGACAAATTGCATGGAATCCCACCGAATCAATTACAGTAAATTAGAGTAGGGTAGAGTAGAATAGTGTAGAATGGAGTAGAATGGTGTGCAATGGAATTGAATGGAGTCGAATAGAGTAGAAAAGAGCCGAATAGAGCCAAATAGTGCTGAATAGGTCCAAAGAGGGCCGAATCGAGCTCATTTGAGCCTAATGAATTCGAATCGAGCCAAATTCATTGAATCGAGTCTAATGGAGCTGAATCAAGCCGAATCTATTCTGTTCGAGCCAAGCGGACACGAATCGAACCGATTCGATCTGAATTGTGTCAAAATTCGTCAACTCAAATTGAATAGATTGGAGTAGGGGATGTTCGCGTATGGTAGGGTAGGGTAGACTAGAGTAGAATAGAATCAAACAGAATAGAATAGAACAGAACATTACAGAAAGAATACAGAAAAGAGTAGACTAGAGTATAGTAGAAGGGGAATAGAGTAGAATAGAGCCAAATCGAGCTGAATCACTTCAAAATGGGTCGAATCGAATCCAATCAAATGGAGTAGAATAGATTAGAGTCGGATGGCATAGGGTAAGGTACAACAGAGTAGAATAGAACAGAGCAGAATAGAAAACATACAATAGAATAGAAGAGAGTAGACTACACTAGACTACAGAAGAGTAGACTAGAGTACAATAGAGTAGAGTAGCATCGAGTCGAATAGAGCTGAATATAGCAGGATGGGGATAAAAGGAGATGAATCGCATCAGAGAGATTAGAGTCAATTAGAGTAGGGTAGGGTAGGGTAGAGCAGAATAGAGTCGAATTGTGTGGAATGAATAGAATGGAGTGAGATAGAGACGAATAGAGTAGAAAAGAGTGGAATCGAGCTGAATAGGGACGACAAAGGCTGAACAGAGCCGAATCAAGTGGAAACGAGGATAATCGAGCTGAATCGAGCTAATGGTGCTGAATCGAGCCGAATCGAGCTGCTTCGAGCCTAGTCGCGTCCAATGGCATCGAAATGCTTTAAATCGAATCAAATCAAACAGATTAGAAGGGTTATGGCACCGGAGTTTCTGATAGGGTGGACTAGGGTAGACTAAGGTAGACTAGAGTAGAGTAGACAAGAGAAGGCTAGAGTAGTAGCCTAGACTAGTAACCCAGCCAAGTCAGCTAGAATAGTGGCATAGATCAGTAGCCTAGACAAGTAGCCTTGAATAGTACCCTTGTCTTGACAAGTACCCTGAATTAGGACCCCAAACTGGTACCCTTGCCTTAACTAGGAGCCATAACTAGTGCCCCTGCCTTAATTAGTACCCTGAACTAGTAGCCTTGCCTTAACTAGTGCCCTGCCTTATGTAGCAGCCCTAACAGTACCCTTGCCTTAACCGGTAGCCCTAACTAGGTGCCTTGCCTTAACTAGTAAACTGGCCTGACGAGTAACCCTAACTTGTACCCTTACCTTAACTAGTACCCCTAACTAGTAGCCTTGCCTTAACTAGTAGACTGGCCTGAACGAGTAACCCTATCTTGTAAACTTGCCTTAACTAGTAGCCTTGCCTGAACCAGTCAACTGGCCTTAACTAGTCACCCTAACTTGTACCCGTACCTTAACATGTACCCCTAACTAGGACCCTTCTCTTAAACAGGAGCAATTTACAGTAACCTTGACTAAAACAGTACCCTCAACAAGGACTTGTGTCTGAACTAGGACCCTTCACTAGTACCCTGGCATTCACTAATACCCCTAACTAGTGAATCTTAGCTCAACTAGTAGCCTTATCTAGTGCCCTGGCTTCAACTAGTAGCCTGAACTAGTAACCTTGTGTTAATCATTACCCTTGCCACAACTAGTACCCTTATTAAGTACTCCCAATGACTAGGTGGGGTAGCATAGGGTAGGGTAGCATGCGGTGGAACAAAGAAAATAGAATAAAAAGAATAGAATGACATACTTCAGTGTAGGTTATGGTAGTGTATCATAGGATGAAATAGAGAAAATAGAAAAAGAGAATAGAATACCACAGAAGAGAAGAGAAAATAAAAGACTCGATTAGGATAGGGTGGGGTGGGTTAGGGTTCTGCAGAATAGGATAGTGTAGAATGGAGTAGAATGGTGTGGAATGGAGTCGAATGGAGTCGGACAGAGATGACTAGAGTAGAAAAGAGTGGAATAGAGCTGAAGAGCACCGAATAGGGCCAAATAGGGCCGAATCGAGCCGAATCAAGGCAAATTGAGTCGAATCGAGTCAAATCGACCATATTCGAGCTGAAAGTAGCCGAATGGAGCTGAAAAGAGCCAACTAGAGACAAACAAAATGAACCGAGCTAAATCGAGATAAAACACACCTGATCACATCCCACTGCATCGAATTTCGTCCAATTCCATGAAATCCAACCAAAACCTGTCGAAACTCGTGGAATTTCACCGAATCCCTTTGAACTGTGTCTAAGAGGGTAGAATAGTATTGAATTGAATGAAATCGAATGAAATTGAATAGATTAGAGTAGTGTAGGTTAGGGAGGGATTCAGTGGGTAAGGCACAGTACAATTGAATAGAGCAGAACAGAAGAGAATACAAAGAGTAGAATGGAGTAGAGATGAGTAGAGTAGAATCGTCAGAGTGGAGTAGTGCAGAATATGGATGAAAAGACCCAGTTCAAGCCGAATCGAGTCGAGTGGAGAGGAAATGAGACGAATCGCGATGAATCGAATCGATTAGAATAGATTAGAGTAGGGTAGAACAGAATAGAATAGTGTAGAATGGAGTGGACTGGTGTGGAATGGAGTCGAATGGAGACAAATAGAGACAAATATAGTAGAAAAGAGCTGAATAGAGCTCAATAAGTTTTAATCGAGCCTAATTATGCTGAATCGAGCAGAATTGAGGCGAATTGACCCGATTCAAGCCAAAGAGAGCTAAATGGAGCCGATTGAAGCCTAATCACATGGAATCGCGACGAAACGCATTGAATTGAATCGTATAGATTAGAGTAGAGGAGGGTAGGGTAGGAGAGGTTAGACTAGCACGGAACAGAATACAATAGAAAGAATAAAATAGAATTAAGTAGAGTAGAGTAGGATAGAATAGAGTCAAATAGAGGTGAATAGACCGAAGAGCCGAAAAGAGCCGAACAGAGCTGAATACACCCGAATCGACCAAATTCGAGATGAATCGAGACGAATCATGTCGAATCGCTTTGAAATGTGTCGAGCTGAATCAAATAGATTAGTGTAGGTGCAGGTAAGGTTAGGGTAGAGTACGGTCGAATCGAAGAGAACAGAAAGAATAGAGTGGAGTGGAGAGGAGTAGACTAGAGTCAAATAGAGTCGAATACTGCCGATCAGAGCTGAATAGAGCAGAAAAGAGCCGAGTAGAACTGAATCGAGTCTAATGGAGCAGAAAGGAGCTGAATCGAGCCGATACGACCCGAATCAGCTCGAATCGCGTTCAAGTGTTTCGAATAGAATCGAACAGATTGCAGTAGGGTAAGCAAGGGTAGGGTAGGGTAGAATAGAATGTAGTAGAACAGAATAGAACAGAACAGAACTGAACTGAAAGAATAGAAGAGGGTCGAGTAGAGTATCAAAGACTAGAGTAGAATAGAGTCCAATATTGCCAAACAGAGCCAAATAGAGCTAAAATTAGCTGAACCGATAGAAATCAAGACGAATCACGCCGAATCCCTCAGAACCGTGCCGTATAGCGTCGAATCCCGTCGAATTGCATTGAATCCCAACAATTCAAGTCAAATCCAGTCCAATCGATTCGAATTGACTACTACTCTAATAAAACACATTTTTCGTTTAGAGTAGGATAGACTACTATGCAATATAACAGAGAATAGAGTAGGATGAAGTAGAATTCTGTAGAATGGAGTTGACTGGAGTCGAATGGAGTCAAATGGAGTTGAAAAGAGATAATAGAGTTGAGTAGAGTCTAATAAAGACGAGTAGAGGTTATTAGAGCCGAATAGAGCCGAATCGAAGCTCTTCGAGACAAATGGGGATGAATGGAGTGGAATGGAGCCGATTTGAGCCAATCGCATTGAAATGCATGCGACTGAATCCAGCAACATATATTAGAGTACTTTATGATAGAATAGATTAGAATAGAATTGAACACGGTAGAACGGAATAGAAAGAACACAATAGAATGGAGTAGATAAAAGTAGAGTAGAGCAGAATAATGTAGAGGAGAGTAGCGTAGAATAGAGTCGAATCGAGCCGAATGGAGATGAAAGGAGACAAATTGCATGGAATCCCACCGAATCAATTACAGTAAATTAGAGTAGGGTAGAGTAGAATAGTGTAGAATGGAGTAGAATGGTGTGCAATGGAATTGAATGGAGTCGAATAGAGTAAAAAAGAGCCGAATAGAGCCAAATAGTGCTGAATAGGTCCAAAGAGGGCCGAATCGAGCTCATTTGAACCTAATGAATTCGAATCGAGCCAAATTCATTGAATCGAGTCTAATGGAGCTGAATCAAGCCGAATCTATTCTGTTCGAGCCAAGCGGACACGAATCGAACCGATTCGATCTGAATTGTGTCAAAATTCGTCAACTCAAATTGAATAGATTGGAGTAGGGGATGTTCGCGTATGGTAGGGTAGGGTAGACTAGAGTAGAATAGAATCAAACAGAATAGAATAGAACAGAACATTACAGAAAGAATACAGAAAAGAGTAGACTAGAGTATAGTAGAAGGGGAATAGAGTAGAATAGAGCCAAATCGAGCTGAATCACTTCAAAATGGGTCGAATCGAATCCAATCAAATGGAGTAGAATAGATTAGAGTTGGGATAGCATAGGGTAGAGTACAGTGGAGTAGAATAGAACAGAACAGAATCGCAAACATACAATAGAATAGAAGAGAGTAGACTAGACTAGACTACAGAAGAGTAGACTAGAGTACAATAGAGTAGAGTAGCATCGAGTCGAATAGAGCTGAATGTAGCAGGATGGGGATAAAAGGAGATGAATCGCATCAGAGAGATTAGAGTCAATTAGAGTAGGGTAGGGTAGGGTAGAGCAGAATAGAGTCGAATTGTGTGGAATGAATAGAATGGAGTGAAATAGAGACGAATAGAGTAGAAAAGAGTGGAATCGAGCTGAATAGGGACGACAAAGGCTGAACAGAGCCGAATCAAGTGGAAACGAGGATAATCGAGCTGAATCGAGCTAATGGTGCTGAATCGAGCCGAATCGAGCAGCTTCGAGCATAGTCGCGTCCAATGGCATCGAAATGCTTTGAATCGAATCAAATCAAACAGATTAGAAGGGTTATGGCACCGGAGTTTCTGATAGGGTGGACTAGGGTAGACTAAGGTAGACTAGAGTAGAGTAGACAAGAGAAGGCTAGAGTAGTAGCCTAGACTAGTAACCCAGCCAAGTCAGCTCGAATAGTGGCATAGATCAGTAGCCTCGACAAGTAGCCTTGAATAGTACCCTTGTCTTGACAAGTACCCTGAATTAGGACCCCAAACTGGTACCCTTGCCTTAACTAGGAGCCATAACTAGTGCCCCTGCCTTAATTAGTACCCTGAACTAGTAGCCTTGCCTTAACTAGTGCCCTGCCTTATGTAGCAGCCCTAACAGTACCCTTGCCTTAACCGGTAGCCCTAACTAGGTGCCTTGCCTTAACTAGTAAACTGGCCTGACGAGTAACCCTAACTTGTACCCTTACCTTAACTAGTACCCCTAACTAGTCGCCTTGCCTTAACTAGTAAACTGGCCTGAACGAGTAACCCTATCTTGTAAACTTGCCTTAACTAGTAGCCTTGCCTGAACCAGTCAACTGGCCTTAACTAGTCACCCTAACTTGTACCCGTACCTTAACATGTACCCCTAACTAGGACCCTTCTCTTAAACAGTAGCAATTTACAGTAACCTTGACTAAAACAGTACCCGCAACAAGGACTTGTGTCTGAACTAGGACCCTTCACTAGTACCCTGGCATTCACTAATACCCCTAACTAGTGAATCTTAGCTCAACTAGTAGCCTTATCTAGTGCCCTGGCTTCAACTAGTAGCCTGAACTAGTAACCTTGTGTTAATCATTACCCTTGCCATAACTAGTACCCTTAATTAGTACCCTTATTAAGTACTCCCAATGACTAGGTGGGGTAGCATAGGGTAGGGTAGCATGCGGTGGAACAAAGAAAATAGAATAAAAAGAATAGAATGACATACTTCAGTGTAGGTTATGGTAGTGTATCATAGGATGAAATAGAGAAAATAGAAAAAGAAAATAGAATACCACAGAAGAGAAGAGAAAATAAAAGACTCGATTAGGATAGGGTGGGGTGGGTTAGGGTTCTGCAGAATAGGATAGTGTAGAATGGAGTAGAATGGTGTGGAATGGAGTCGAATGGAGTCGGACAGAGATGACTAGAGTAGAAAAGAGTGGAATAGAGCTGAAGAGCACCGAATAGGGCCAAATAGGGCCGAATCGAGCCGAATCAAGGCAAATTGCGTCGAATCGAGTCAAATCGACCATATTCGAACTGAAAGTAGCCGAATGGAGCTGAAAAGAGCCAACTAGAGACAAACAAAATGAACCGAGCTAAATCGAGATAAAACACACCTGATCGCATCCCACTGCATCGAATTTCGTCCAATTCCATGAAATCCAACCAAAACCTGTCGAAACTCGTGGAATTTCACCGAATCCCTTTGAACTGTGTCTAAGAGGGTAGAATAGTATTGAATTGAATGAAATCGAATGAAATTGAATAGATTAGAGTAGTGTAGGTTAGGGAGGGATTCAGTGGGTAAGGCACAGTACAATTGAATAGAGCAGAACAGAAGAGAATACAAAGAGTAGAATGGAGTAGAGATGAGTAGAGTAGAATCGTCAGAGTGGAGTAGTGCAGAATATGGATGAAAAGACCCAGTTCAAGCCGAATCGAGTCGAGTGGAGAGGAAATGAGACGAATCGCGATGAATCGAATCGATTAGAATAGATTAGAGTAGGGTAGAACAGAATAGAATAGTGTAGAATGGAGTGGACTGGTGTGGAATGGAGTCGAATGGAGACAAATAGAGACAAATATAGTAGAAAAGAGCTGAATAGAGCTCAATAAGTTTTAATCGAGCCTAATTATGCTGAATCGAGCAGAATTGAGGCGAATTGACCCGATTCAAGCCAAAGAGAGCTAAATGGAGCCGATTCAAGCCTAATCACATGGAATCGCGACGAAACGCATTGAATTGAATCGTATAGATTAGAGTAGAGGAGGGTAGGGTAGGAGAGGTTAGACTAGCACGGAACAGAATGCAATAGAAAGAATAAAATAGAATTAAGTAGAGTAGAGTAGAATAGAATAGAGTCAAATAGAGGTGAATAGACCGAAGAGCCGAAAAGAGCCGAACAGAGCTGAATACACCCGAATCGACCAAATTCGAGATGAATCGAGACGAATCATGTCGAATCGCATTGAAATGTGTCGAGCTGAATCAAATAGATTAGTGTAGGTGCAGGTAAGGTTAGGGTAGAGTACGGTCGAATCGAAGAGAACAGAAAGAATAGAGTGGAGTGGAGAGGAGTAGACTAGAGTCAAATAGAGTCGAATACTGCCGATCAGAGCTGAATAGAGCAGAAAAGAGCCGAGTAGAACTGAATCGAGTCTAATGGAGCAGAAAGGAGCTGAATCGAGCCGATACGACCCGAATCAGCTCGAATCGCGTTCAAGTGTTTCGAATAGAATCGAACAGATTGCAGTAGGGTAAGCAAGGGTAGGGTAGGGTAGAATAGAATGTAGTAGAACAGAATAGAACAGAACAGAACTGAACTGAAAGAATAGAAGAGGGTCGAGTAGAGTATCAAAGACTAGAGTAGAATAGAGTCCAATATTGCCAAACAGAGCCAAATAGAGCTAAAATTAGCTGAACCGATAGAAATCAAGACGAATCACGCCGAATCCCTCAGAACCGTGCCGTATAGCGTCGAATCCCGTCGAATTGCATTGAATCCCAACAATTCAAGTCAAATCCAATCCAATCGATTCGAATTGACTACTACTCTAATAAAACACATTTTTCGTTTAGAGTAGGGTAGACTACTATGCAATATAACAGAGAATAGAGTAGGATGAAGTAGAATTCTGTAGAATGGAGTTGACTGGAGTCGAATGGAGTCAAATGGAGTTGAAAAGAGATAATAGAGTTGAGTAGAGTCTAATAAAGACGAGTAGAGGCTATTAGAGCCGAATAGAGCCGAATCGAAGCTCTTCGAGACAAATGGGGATGAATGGAGTGGAATGGAGCCGATTTGAGCCAATCGCATTGAAATGCATGCAACTGAATCCAGCAACATATATTAGAGTACTTTATGATAGAATAGATTAGAATAGAATTGAACACGGTAGAACGGAATAGAAAGAACACAATAGAATGGAGTAGATAAAAGTAGAGTAGAGCAGAATAATGTAGAGGAGAGTAGCGTAGAATAGAGTCGAATCGAGCCGAATGGAGATGAAAGGAGACAAATTGCATGGAATCCCACCGAATCAATTACAGTAAATTAGAGTAGGGTAGAGTAGAATAGTGTAGAATGGAGTAGAATGGTGTGCAATGGAATTGAATGGAGTCGAATAGAGTAAAAAAGAGCCGAATAGAGCCAAATAGTGCTGAATAGGTCCAAAGAGGGCCGAATCGAGCTCATTTGAACCTAATGAATTCGAATCGAGCCAAATTCATTGAATCGAGTCTAATGGAGCTGAATCAAGCCGAATCTATTCTGTTCGAGCCAAGCGGACACGAATCGAACCGATTCGATCTGAATTGTGTCAAAATTCGTCAACTCAAATTGAATAGATTGGAGTAGGGGATGTTCGCGTATGGTAGGGTAGGGTAGACTAGAGTAGAATAGAATCAAACAGAATAGAATAGAACAGAACATTACAGAAAGAATACAGAAAAGAGTAGACTAGAGTATAGTAGAAGGGGAATAGAGTAGAATAGAGCCAAATCGAGCTGAATCACTTCAAAATGGGTCGAATCGAATCCAATCAAATGGAGTAGAATAGATTAGAGTTGGGATAGCATAGGGTACAGTACAGTGGAGTAGAATAGAACAGAACAGAATCGCAAACATACAATAGAATAGAAGAGAGTAGACTAGACTAGACTACAGAAGAGTAGACTAGAGTACAATAGAGTAGAGTAGCATCGAGTCGAATAGAGCTGAATGTAGCAGGATGGGGATAAAAGGAGATGAATCGCATCAGAGAGATTAGAGTCAATTAGAGTAGGGTAGGGTAGGGTAGAGCAGAATAGAGTCGAATTGTGTGGAATGAATAGAATGGAGTGAAATAGAGACGAATAGAGTAGAAAAGAGTGGAATCGAGCTGAATAGGGACGACAAAGGCTGAACAGAGCCGAATCAAGTGGAAACGAGGATAATCGAGCTGAATCGAGCTAATGGTGCTGAATCGAGCCGAATCGAGCAGCTTCGAGCATAGTCGCGTCCAATGGCATCGAAATGCTTTGAATCGAATCAAATCAAACAGATTAGAAGGGTTATGGCACCGGAGTTTCTGATAGGGTGGACTAGGGTAGACTAAGGTAGACTAGAGTAGAGTAGACAAGAGAAGGCTAGAGTAGTAGCCTAGACTAGTAACCCAGCCAAGTCAGCTAGAATAGTGGCATAGATCAGTAGCCTAGACAAGTAGCCTTGAATAGTACCCTTGTCTTGACAAGTACCCTGAATTAGGACCCCAAACTGGTACCCTTGCCTTAACTAGGAGCCATAACTAGTGCCCCTGCCTTAATTAGTACCCTGAACTAGTAGCCTTGCCTTAACTAGTGCCCTGCCTTATGTAGCAGCCCTAACAGTACCCTTGCCTTAACCGGTAGCCCTAACTAGGTGCCTTGCCTTAACTAGTAAACTGGCCTGACGAGTAACCCTAACTTGTACCCTTACCTTAACTAGTACCCCTAACTAGTCGCCTTGCCTTAACTAGTAGACAGGCCTGAACGAGTAACCCTATCTTGTAAACTTGCCTTAACTAGTAGCCTTGCCTGAACCAGTCAACTGGCCTTAACTAGTCACCCTAACTTGTACCCGTACCTTAACATGTACCCCTAACTAGGACCCTTCTCTTAAACAGTAGCAATTTACAGTAACCTTGACTAAAACAGTACCCTCAACAAGGACTTGTGTCTGAACTAGGACCCTTCACTAGTACCCTGGCATTCACTAATACCCCTAACTAGTGAATCTTAGCTCAACTAGTAGCCTTATCTAGTGCCCTGGCTTCAACTAGTAGCCTGAACTAGTAACCTTGTGTTAATCATTACCCTTGCCACAACTAGTACCCTTATTAAGTACTCCCAATGACTAGGTGGGGTAGCATAGGGTAGGGTAGCATGCGGTGGAACAAAGAAAATAGAATAAAAAGAATAGAATGACATACTTCAGTGTAGGTTATGGTAGTGTATCATAGGATGAAATAGAGAAAATAGAAAAAGAGAATAGAATACCACAGAAGAGAAGAGAAAATAAAAGACTCGATTAGGATAGGGTGGGGTGGGTTAGGGTTCTGCAGAATAGGATAGTGTAGAATGGAGTAGAATGGTGTGGAATGGAGTCGAATGGAGTCGGACAGAGATGACTAGAGTAGAAAAGAGTGGAATAGAGCTGAAGAGCACCGAATAGGGCCAAATAGGGCCGAATCGAGCCGAATCAAGGCAAATTGAGTCGAATCGAGTCAAATCGACCATATTCGAGCTGAAAGTAGCCGAATGGAGCTGAAAAGAGCCAACTAGAGACAAACAAAATGAACCGAGCTAAATCGAGATAAAACACACCTGATCACATCCCACTGCATCGAATTTCGTCCAATTCCATGAAATCCAACCAAAACCTGTCGAAACTCGTGGAATTTCACCGAATCCCTTTGAACTGTGTCTAAGAGGGTAGAATAGTATTGAATTGAATGAAATCGAATTAAATTGAATAGATTAGAGTAGTGTAGGTTAGGGAGGGATTCAGTGGGTAAGGCACAGTACAATTGAATAGAGCAGAACAGAAGAGAATACAAAGAGTAGAATGGAGTAGAGATGAGTAGAGTAGAATCGTCAGAGTGGAGTAGTGCAGAATATGGATGAAAAGACCCAGTTCAAGCCGAATCGAGTCGAGTGGAGAGGAAATGAGACGAATCGCGATGAATCGAATCGATTAGAATAGATTAGAGTAGGGTAGAACAGAATAGAATAGTGTAGAATGGAGTGGACTGGTGTGGAATGGAGTCGAATGGAGCCAAATAGAGACAAATATAGTAGAAAAGAGCTGAATAGAGCTCAATAAGTTTTAATCGAGCCTAATTATGCTGAATCGAGCAGAATTGAGGCGAATTGACCCGATTCAAGCCAAAGAGAGCTAAATGGAGCCGATTCAAGCCTAATCACATGGAATCGCGACGAAACGCATTGAATTGAATCGTATAGATTAGAGTAGAGGAGGGTAGGGTAGGAGAGGTTAGACTAGCACGGAACAGAATGCAATAGAAAGAATAAAATAGAATTAAGTAGAGTAGAGTAGGATAGAATAGAGTCAAATAGAGGTGAATAGACCGAAGAGCCGAAAAGAGCCGAACAGAGCTGAATACACCCGAATCGACCAAATTCGAGATGAATCGAGACGAATCATGTCGAATCGCTTTGAAATGTGTCGAGCTGAATCAAATAGATTAGTGTAGGTGCAGGTAAGGTTAGGGTAGAGTACGGTCGAATCGAAGAGAACAGAAAGAATAGAGTGGAGTGGAGAGGAGTAGACTAGAGTCAAATAGAGTCGAATACTGCCGATCAGAGCTGAATAGAGCAGAAAAGAGCCGAGTAGAACTGAATCGAGTCTAATGGAGCAGAAAGGAGCTGAATCGAGCCGATACGACCCGAATCAGCTCGAATCGCGTTCAAGTGTTTCGAATAGAATCGAACAGATTGCAGTAGGGTAAGCAAGGATAGGGTAGGGTAGAATAGAATGTAGTAGAACAGAATAGAACAGAACAGAACTGAACTGAAAGAATAGAAGAGGGTCGAGTAGAGTATCAAAGACTAGAGTAGAATAGAGTCCAATATTGCCAAACAGAGCCAAATAGAGCTAAAATTAGCTGAACCGATAGAAATCAAGACGAATCACGCCGAATCCCTCAGAACCGTGCCGTATAGCGTCGAATCCCGTCGAATTGCATTGAATCCCAACAATTCAAGTCAAATCCAATCCAATCGATTCGAATTGACTACTACTCTAATAAAACACATTTTTCGTTTAGAGTAGGGTAGACTACTATGCAATATAACAGAGAATAGAGTAGGATGAAGTAGAATTCTGTAGAATGGAGTTGACTGGAGTCGAATGGAGTCAAATGGAGTTGAAAAGAGATAATAGAGTTGAGTAGAGTCTAATAAAGACGAGTAGAGGCTATTAGAGCCGAATAGAGCCGAATCGAAGCTCTTCGAGACAAATGGGGATGAATGGAGTGGAATGGAGCCGATTTGAGCCAATCGCATTGAAATGCATGCGACTGAATCCAGCAACATATATTAGAGTACTTTATGATAGAATAGATTAGAATAGAATTGAACACGGTAGAACGGAATAGAAAGAACACAATAGAATGGAGTAGATAAAAGTAGAGTAGAGCAGAATAATGTAGAGGAGAGTAGCGTAGAATAGAGTCGAATCGAGCCGAATGGAGATGAAAGGAGACAAATTGCATGGAATCCCACCGAATCAATTACAGTAAATTAGAGTAGGGTAGAGTAGAATAGTGTAGAATGGAGTAGAATGGTGTGCAATGGAATTGAATGGAGTCGAATAGAGTAAAAAAGAGCCGAATAGAGCCAAATAGTGCTGAATAGGTCCAAAGAGGGCCGAATCGAGCTCATTTGAACCTAATGAATTCGAATCGAGCCAAATTCATTGAATCGAGTCTAATGGAGCTGAATCAAGCCGAATCTATTCTGTTCGAGCCAAGCGGACACGAATCGAACCGATTCGATCTGAATTGTGTCAAAATTCGTCAACTCAAATTGAATAGATTGGAGTAGGGGATGTTCGCGTATGGTAGGGTAGGGTAGACTAGAGTAGAATAGAATCAGACAGAATAGAATAGAACAGAACATTACAGAAAGAATACAGAAAAGAGTAGACTAGAGTATAGTAGAAGGGGAATAGAGTAGAATAGAGCCAAATCGAGCTGAATCACTTCAAAATGGGTCGAATCGAATCCAATCAAATGGAGTAGAATAGATTAGAGTTGGGATAGCATAGGGTACAGTACAGTGGAGTAGAATAGAACAGAACAGAATCGCAAACATACAATAGAATAGAAGAGAGTAGACTAGACTAGACTACAGAAGAGTAGACTAGAGTACAATAGAGTAGAGTAGCATCGAGTCGAATAGAGCTGAATGTAGCAGGATGGGGATAAAAGGAGATGAATCGCATCAGAGAGATTAGAGTCAATTAGAGTAGGGTAGGGTAGGGTAGAGCAGAATAGAGTCGAATTGTGTGGAATGAATAGAATGGAGTGAAATAGAGACGAATAGAGTAGAAAAGAGTGGAATCGAGCTGAATAGGGACGACAAAGGCTGAACAGAGCCGAATCAAGTGGAAACGAGGATAATCGAGCTGAATCGAGCTAATGGTGCTGAATCGAGCCGAATCGAGCAGCTTCGAGCATAGTCGCGTCCAATGGCATCGAAATGCTTTGAATCGAATCAAATCAAACAGATTAGAAGGGTTATGGCACCGGAGTTTCTGATAGGGTGGACTAGGGTAGACTAAGGTAGACTAGAGTAGAGTAGACAAGAGAAGGCTAGAGTAGTAGCCTAGACTAGTAACCCAGCCAAGTCAGCTCGAATAGTGGCATAGATCAGTAGCCTAGACAAGTAGCCTTGAATAGTACCCTTGTCTTGACAAGTACCCTGAATTAGGACCCCAAACTGGTACCCTTGCCTTAACTAGGAGCCATAACTAGTGCCCCTGCCTTAATTAGTACCCTGAACTAGTAGCCTTGCCTTAACTAGTGCCCTGCCTTATGTAGCAGCCCTAACAGTACCCTTGCCTTAACCGGTAGCCCTAACTAGGTGCCTTGCCTTAACTAGTAAACTGGCCTGACGAGTAACCCTAACTTGTACCCTTACCTTAACTAGTACCCCTAACTAGTCGCCTTGCCTTAACTAGTAGACAGGCCTGAACGAGTAACCCTATCTTGTAAACTTGCCTTAACTAGTAGCCTTGCCTGAACCAGTCAACTGGCCTTAACTAGTCACCCTAACTTGTACCCGTACCTTAACATGTACCCCTAACTAGGACCCTTCTCTTAAACAGTAGCAATTTACAGTAACCTTGACTAAAACAGTACCCTCAACAAGGACTTGTGTCTGAACTAGGACCCTTCACTAGTACCCTGGCATTCACTAATACCCCTAACTAGTGAATCTTAGCTCAACTAGTAGCCTTATCTAGTGCCCTGGCTTCAACTAGTAGCCTGAACTAGTAACCTTGTGTTAATCATTACCCTTGCCACAACTAGTACCCTTATTAAGTACTCCCAATGACTAGGTGGGGTAGCATAGGGTAGGGTAGCATGCGGTGGAACAAAGAAAATAGAATAAAAAGAATAGAATGACATACTTCAGTGTAGGTTATGGTAGTGTATCATAGGATGAAATAGAGAAAATAGAAAAAGAAAATAGAATACCACAGAAGAGAAGAGAAAATAAAAGACTCGATTAGGATAGGGTGGGGTGGGTTAGGGTTCTGCAGAATAGGATAGTGTAGAATGGAGTAGAATGGTGTGGAATGGAGTCGAATGGAGTCGGACAGAGATGACTAGAGTAGAAAAGAGTGGAATAGAGCTGAAGAGCACCGAATAGGGCCAAATAGGGCCGAATCGAGCCGAATCAAGGCAAATTGAGTCGAATCGAGTCAAATCGACCATATTCGAGCTGAAAGTAGCCGAATGGAGCTGAAAAGAGCCAACTAGAGACAAACAAAATGAACCGAGCTAAATCGAGATAAAACACACCTGATCACATCCCACTGCATCGAATTTCGTCCAATTCCATGAAATCCAACCAAAACCTGTCGAAACTCGTGGAATTTCACCGAATCCCTTTGAACTGTGTCTAAGAGGGTAGAATAGTATTGAATTGAATGAAATCGAATGAAATTGAATAGATTAGAGTAGTGTAGGTTAGGGAGGGATTCAGTGGGTAAGGCACAGTACAATTGAATAGAGCAGAACAGAAGAGAATACAAAGAGTAGAATGGAGTAGAGATGAGTAGAGTAGAATCGTCAGAGTGGAGTAGTGCAGAATATGGATGAAAAGACCCAGTTCAAGCCGAATCGAGTCGAGTGGAGAGGAAATGAGACGAATCGCGATGAATCGAATCGATTAGAATAGATTAGAGTAGGGTAGAACAGAATAGAATAGTGTAGAATGGAGTGGACTGGTGTGGAATGGAGTCGAATGGAGACAAATAGAGACAAATATAGTAGAAAAGAGCTGAATAGAGCTCAATAAGTTTTAATCGAGCCTAATTATGCTGAATCGAGCAGAATTGAGGCGAATTGACCCGATTCAAGCCAAAGAGAGCTAAATGGAGCCGATTCAAGCCTAATCACATGGAATCGCGACGAAACGCATTGAATTGAATCGTATAGATTAGAGTAGAGGAGGGTAGGGTAGGAGAGGTTAGACTAGCACGGAACAGAATGCAATAGAAAGAATAAAATAGAATTAAGTAGAGTAGAGTAGGATAGAATAGAGTCAAATAGAGGTGAATAGACCGAAGAGCCGAAAAGAGCCGAACAGAGCTGAATACACCCGAATCGACCAAATTCGAGATGAATCGAGACGAATCATGTCGAATCGCTTTGAAATGTGTCGAACTGAATCAAATAGATTAGTGTAGGTGCAGGTAAGGTTAGGGTAGAGTACGGTCGAATCGAAGAGAACAGAAAGAATAGAGTGGAGTGGAGAGGAGTAGACTAGAGTCAAATAGAGTCGAATACTGCCGATCAGAGCTGAATAGAGCAGAAAAGAGCCGAGTAGAACTGAATCGAGTCTAATGGAGCAGAAAGGAGCTGAATCGAGCCGATACGACCCGAATCAGCTCGAATCGCGTTCAAGTGTTTCGAATAGAATCGAACAGATTGCAGTAGGGTAAGCAAGGATAGGGTAGGGTAGAATAGAATGTAGTAGAACAGAATAGAACAGAACAGAACTGAACTGAAAGAATAGAAGAGGGTCGAGTAGAGTATCAAAGACTAGAGTAGAATAGAGTCCAATATTGCCAAACAGAGCCAAATAGAGCTAAAATTAGCTGAACCGATAGAAATCAAGATGAATCACGCCGAATCCCTCAGAACCGTGCCGTATAGCGTCGAATCCCGTCGAATTGCATTGAATCCCAACAATTCAAGTCAAATCCAGTCCAATCGATTCGAATTGACTACTACTCTAATAAAACACATTTTTCGTTTAGAGTAGGGTAGACTACTATGCAATATAACAGAGAATAGAGTAGGATGAAGTAGAATTCTGTAGAATGGAGTTGACTGGAGTCGAATGGAGTCAAATGGAGTTGAAAAGAGATAATAGAGTTGAGTAGAGTCTAATAAAGACGAGTAGAGGCTATTAGAGCCGAATAGAGCCGAATCGAAGCTCTTCGAGACAAATGGGGATGAATGGAGTGGAATGGAGCCGATTTGAGCCAATCGCATTGAAATGCATGCGACTGAATCCAGCAACATATATTAGAGTACTTTATGATAGAATAGATTAGAATAGAATTGAACACGGTAGAACGGAATAGAAAGAACACAATAGAATGGAGTAGATAAAAGTAGAGTAGAGCAGAATAATGTAGAGGAGAGTAGCGTAGAATAGAGTCGAATCGAGCCGAATGGAGATGAAAGGAGACAAATTGCATGGAATCCCACCGAATCAATTACAGTAAATTAGAGTAGGGTAGAGTAGAATAGTGTAGAATGGAGTAGAATGGTGTGCAATGGAATTGAATGGAGTCGAATAGAGTAAAAAAGAGCCGAATAGAGCCAAATAGTGCTGAATAGGTCCAAAGAGGGCCGAATCGAGCTCATTTGAACCTAATGAATTCGAATCGAGCCAAATTCATTGAATCGAGTCTAATGGAGCTGAATCAAGCCGAATCTATTCTGTTCGAGCCAAGCGGACACGAATCGAACCGATTCGATCTGAATTGTGTCAAAATTCGTCAACTCAAATTGAATAGATTGGAGTAGGGGATGTTCGCGTATGGTAGGGTAGGGTAGACTAGAGTAGAATAGAATCAAACAGAATAGAATAGAACAGAACATTACAGAAAGAATACAGAAAAGAGTAGACTAGAGTATAGTAGAAGGGGAATAGAGTAGAATAGAGCCAAATCGAGCTGAATCACTTCAAAATGGGTCGAATCGAATCCAATCAAATGGAGTAGAATAGATTAGAGTTGGGATAGCATAGGGTATAGTACAGTGGAGTAGAATAGAACAGAACAGAATCGCAAACATACAATAGAATAGAAGAGAGTAGACTAGACTAGACTACAGAAGAGTAGACTAGAGTACAATAGAGTAGAGTAGCATCGAGTCGAATAGAGCTGAATGTAGCAGGATGGGGATAAAAGGAGATGAATCGCATCAGAGAGATTAGAGTCAATTAGAGTAGGGTAGGGTAGGGTAGAGCAGAATAGAGTCGAATTGTGTGGAATGAATAGAATGGAGTGAAATAGAGACGAATAGAGTAGAAAAGAGTGGAATCGAGCTGAATAGGGACGACAAAGGCTGAACAGAGCCGAATCAAGTGGAAACGAGGATAATCGAGCTGAATCGAGCTAATGGTGCTGAATCGAGCCGAATCGAGCAGCTTCGAGCATAGTCGCGTCCAATGGCATCGAAATGCTTTGAATCGAATCAAATCAAACAGATTAGAAGGGTTATGGCACCGGAGTTTCTGATAGGGTGGACTAGGGTAGACTAGAGTAGAGTAGACAAGAGAAGGCTAGAGTAGTAGCCTAGACTAGTAACCCAGCCAAGTCAGCTAGAATAGTGGCATAGATCAGTAGCCTAGACAAGTAGCCTTGAATAGTACCCTTGTCTTGACAAGTACCCTGAATTAGGACCCCAAACTGGTACCCTTGCCTTAACTAGGAGCCATAACTAGTGCCCCTGCCTTAATTAGTACCCTGAACTAGTAGCCTTGCCTTAACTAGTGCCCTGCCTTATGTAGCAGCCCTAACAGTACCCTTGCCTTAACCGGTAGCCCTAACTAGGTGCCTTGCCTTAACTAGTAAACTGGCCTGACGAGTAACCCTAACTTGTACCCTTACCTTAACTAGTACCCCTAACTAGTCGCCTTGCCTTAACTAGTAGACAGGCCTGAACGAGTAACCCTATCTTGTAAACTTGCCTTAACTAGTAGCCTTGCCTGAACCAGTCAACTGGCCTTAACTAGTCACCCTAACTTGTACCCGTACCTTAACATGTACCCCTAACTAGGACCCTTCTCTTAAACAGTAGCAATTTACAGTAACCTTGACTAAAACAGTACCCTCAACAAGGACTTGTGTCTGAACTAGGACCCTTCACTAGTACCCTGGCATTCACTAATACCCCTAACTAGTGAATCTTAGCTCAACTAGTAGCCTTATCTAGTGCCCTGGCTTCAACTAGTAGCCTGAACTAGTAACCTTGTGTTAATCATTACCCTTGCCACAACTAGTACCCTTATTAAGTACTCCCAATGACTAGGTGGGGTAGCATAGGGTAGGGTAGCATGCGGTGGAACAAAGAAAATAGAATAAAAAGAATAGAATGACATACTTCAGTGTAGGTTATGGTAGTGTATCATAGGATGAAATAGAGAAAATAGAAAAAGAGAATAGAATACCACAGAAGAGAAGAGAAAATAAAAGACTCGATTAGGATAGGGTGGGGTGGGTTAGGGTTCTGCAGAATAGGATAGTGTAGAATGGAGTAGAATGGTGTGGAATGGAGTCGAATGGAGTCGGACAGAGATGACTAGAGTAGAAAAGAGTGGAATAGAGCTGAAGAGCACCGAATAGGGCCAAATAGGGCCGAATCGAGCCGAATCAAGGCAAATTGAGTCGAATCGAGTCAAATCGACCATATTCGAGCTGAAAGTAGCCGAATGGAGCTGAAAAGAGCCAACTAGAGACAAACAAAATGAACCGAGCTAAATCGAGATAAAACACACCTGATCACATCCCACTGCATCGAATTTCGTCCAATTCCATGAAATCCAACCAAAACCTGTCGAAACTCGTGGAATTTCACCGAATCCCTTTGAACTGTGTCTAAGAGGGTAGAATAGTATTGAATTGAATGAAATCGAATGAAATTGAATAGATTAGAGTAGTGTAGGTTAGGGAGGGATTCAGTGGGTAAGGCACAGTACAATTGAATAGAGCAGAACAGAAGAGAATACAAAGAGTAGAATGGAGTAGAGATGAGTAGAGTAGAATCGTCAGAGTGGAGTAGTGCAGAATATGGATGAAAAGACCCAGTTCAAGCCGAATCGAGTCGAGTGGAGAGGAAATGAGACGAATCGCGATGAATCGAATCGATTAGAATAGATTAGAGTAGGGTAGAACAGAATAGAATAGTGTAGAATGGAGTGGACTGGTGTGGAATGGAGTCGAATGGAGACAAATAGAGACAAATATAGTAGAAAAGAGCTGAATAGAGCTCAATAAGTTTTAATCGAGCCTAATTATGCTGAATCGAGCAGAATTGAGGCGAATTGACCCGATTCAAGCCAAAGAGAGCTAAATGGAGCCGATTCAAGCCTAATCACATGGAATCGCGACGAAACGCATTGAATTGAATCGTATAGATTAGAGTAGAGGAGGGTAGGGTAGGAGAGGTTAGACTAGCACGGAACAGAATGCAATAGAAAGAATAAAATAGAATTAAGTAGAGTAGAGTAGGATAGAATAGAGTCAAATAGAGGTGAATAGACCGAAGAGCCGAAAAGAGCCGAACAGAGCTGAATACACCGAATCGACCAAATTCGAGATGAATCGAGACGAATCATGTCGAATCGCTTTGAAATGTGTCGAGCTGAATCAAATAGATTAGTGTAGGTGCAGGTAAGGTTAGGGTAGAGTACGGTCGAATCGAAGAGAACAGAAAGAATAGAGTGGAGTGGAGAGGAGTAGACTAGAGTCAAATAGAGTCGAATACTGCCGATCAGAGCTGAATAGAGCAGAAAAGAGCCGAGTAGAACTGAATCGAGTCTAATGGAGCAGAAAGGAGCTGAATCGAGCCGATACGACCCGAATCAGCTCGAATCGCGTTCAAGTGTTTCGAATAGAATCGAACAGATTGCAGTAGGGTAAGCAAGGATAGGGTAGGGTAGAATAGAATGTAGTAGAACAGAATAGAACAGAACAGAACTGAACTGAAAGAATAGAAGAGGGTCGAGTAGAGTATCAAAGACTAGAGTAGAATAGAGTCCAATATTGCCAAACAGAGCCAAATAGAGCTAAAATTAGCTGAACCGATAGAAATCAAGATGAATCACGCCGAATCCCTCAGAACCGTGCCGTATAGCGTCGAATCCCGTCGAATTGCATTGAATCCCAACAATTCAAGTCAAATCCAGTCCAATCGATTCGAATTGACTACTACTCTAATAAAACACATTTTTCGTTTAGAGTAGGGTAGACTACTATGCAATATAACAGAGAATAGAGTAGGATGAAGTAGAATTCTGTAGAATGGAGTTGACTGGAGTCGAATGGAGTCAAATGGAGTTGAAAAGAGATAATAGAGTTGAGTAGAGTCTAATAAAGACGAGTAGAGGTTATTAGAGCCGAATAGAGCCGAATCGAAGCTCTTCGAGACAAATGGGGATGAATGGAGTGGAATGGAGCCGATTTGAGCCAATCGCATTGAAATGCATGCGACTGAATCCAGCAACATATATTAGAGTACTTTATGATAGAATAGATTAGAATAGAATTGAACACGGTAGAACGGAATAGAAAGAACACAATAGAATGGAGTAGATAAAAGTAGAGTAGAGCAGAATAATGTAGAGGAGAGTAGCGTAGAATAGAGTCGAATCGAGCCGAATGGAGATGAAAGGAGACAAATTGCATGGAATCCCACCGAATCAATTACAGTAAATTAGAGTAGGGTAGAGTAGAATAGTGTAGAATGGAGTAGAATGGTGTGCAATGGAATTGAATGGAGTCGAATAGAGTAGAAAAGAGCCGAATAGAGCCAAATAGTGCTGAATAGGTCCAAAGAGGGCCGAATCGAGCTCATTTGAGCCTAATGAATTCGAATCGAGCCAAATTCATTGAATCGAGTCTAATGGAGCTGAATCAAGCCGAATCTATTCTGTTCGAGCCAAGCGGACACGAATCGAACCGATTCGATCTGAATTGTGTCAAAATTCGTCAACTCAAATTGAATAGATTGGAGTAGGGGATGTTCGCGTATGGTAGGGTAGGGTAGACTAGAGTAGAATAGAATCAAACAGAATAGAATAGAACAGAACATTACAGAAAGAATACAGAAAAGAGTAGACTAGAGTATAGTAGAAGGGGAATAGAGTAGAATAGAGCCAAATCGAGCTGAATCACTTCAAAATGGGTCGAATCGAATCCAATCAAATGGAGTAGAATAGATTAGAGTTGGGATAGCATAGGGTACAGTACAGTGGAGTAGAATAGAACAGAGCAGAATCGCAAACATACAATAGAATAGAAGAGAGTAGACTAGACTAGACTACAGAAGAGTAGACTAGAGTACAATAGAGTAGAGTAGCATCGAGTCGAATAGAGCTGAATGTAGCAGGATGGGGATAAAAGGAGATGAATCGCATCAGAGAGATTAGAGTCAATTAGAGTAGGGTAGGGTAGGGTAGAGCAGAATAGAGTCGAATTGTGTGGAATGAATAGAATGGAGTGAAATAGAGACGAATAGAGTAGAAAAGAGTGGAATCGAGCTGAATAGGGACGACAAAGGCTGAACAGAGCCGAATCAAGTGGAAACGAGGATAATCGAGCTGAATCGAGCTAATGGTGCTGAATCGAGCCGAATCGAGCAGCTTCGAGCATAGTCGCGTCCAATGGCATCGAAATGCTTTGAATCGAATCAAATCAAACAGATTAGAAGGGTTATGGCACCGGAGTTTCTGATAGGGTGGACTAGGGTAGACTAAGGTAGACTAGAGTAGAGTAGACAAGAGAAGGCTAGAGTAGTAGCCTAGACTAGTAACCCAGCCAAGTCAGCTAGAATAGTGGCATAGATCAGTAGCCTAGACAAGTAGCCTTGAATAGTACCCTTGTCTTGACAAGTACCCTGAATTAGGACCCCAAACTGGTACCCTTGCCTTAACTAGGAGCCATAACTAGTGCCCCTGCCTTAATTAGTACCCTGAACTAGTAGCCTTGCCTTAACTAGTGCCCTGCCTTATGTAGCAGCCCTAACAGTACCCTTGCCTTAACCAGTAGCCCTAACTAGTAGCCTTGCCTTCACTAGTAAACTGGCCTGAACGAGTAACCCTATCTAGTAAACTTACCTTAACTAGTACCCCTAACTAGTAGCCTTGCCTTAACTAGTAAACGGGCCTGAACGAGTAACCCTATCTTGCAAACTTACCTTAACTAGTAGCCTTGCCTGAACCAGTCAACTGGCCTTAACTAGTCACCCCAACTTGTACCCGTACCTTAACATGTACCCCTAACTAGGACCCTTCTCTTAAACAGGAGCAATTTACAGTAACCTTGACTAAAACAGTACCCTCAACAAGGACTTGTGTCTGAACTAGGACCCTTCACTAGTACCCTGGCATTCACTAATACCCCTAACTAGTGAATCTTAGCTCAACTAGTAGCCTTATCTAGTGCCCTGGCTTCAACTAGTAGCCTGAACTAGTAACCTTGTGTTAATCATTACCCTTGCCATAACTAGTACCCTTAATTAGTACCCTTATTAAGTACTCCCAATGACTAGGTGGGGTAGCATAGGGTAGGGTAGCATGCGGTGGAACAAAGAAAATAGAATAAAAAGAATAGAATGACATACTTCAGTGTAGGTTATGGTAGTGTATCATAGGATGAAATAGAGAAAATAGAAAAAGAGAATAGAATACCACAGAAGAGAAGAGAAAATAAAAGACTCGATTAGGATAGGGTGGGGTGGGTTAGGGTTCTGCAGAATAGGATAGTGTAGAATGGTGTGGAATGGAGTCGAATGGAGTCGAATGGAGTCGGACAGAGATGACTAGAGTAGAAAAGAGTGGAATAGAGCTGAAGAGCACCGAATAGGGCCAAATAGGGCCGAATCGAGCCGAATCAAGGCAAATTGCGTCGAATCGAGTCAAATCGACCATATTCGAACTGAAAGTAGCCGAATGGAGCTGAAAAGAGCCAACTAGAGACAAACAAAATGAACCGAGCTAAATCGAGATAAAACACACCTGATCGCATCCCACTGCATCGAATTTCGTCCAATTCCATGAAATCCAACCAAAACCTGTCGAAACTCGTGGAATTTCACCGAATCCCTTTGAACTGTGTCTAAGAGGGTAGAATAGTATTGAATTGAATGAAATCGAATGAAATTGAATAGATTAGAGTAGTGTAGGTTAGGGAGGGATTCAGTGGGTAAGGCACAGTACAATTGAATAGAGCAGAACAGAAGAGAATACAAAGAGTAGAATGGAGTAGAGATGAGTAGAGTAGAATCGTCAGAGTGGAGTAGTGCAGAATATGGATGAAAAGACCCAGTTCAAGCCGAATCGAGTCAAGTGGAGAGGAAATGAGACGAATCGCGATGAATCGAATCGATTAGAATAGATTAGAGTAGGGTAGAACAGAATAGAATAGTGTAGAATGGAGTGGACTGGTGTGGAATGGAGTCGAATGGAGACAAATAGAGACAAATATAGTAGAAAAGAGCTGAATAGAGCTCAATAAGTTTTAATCGAGCCTAATTATGCTGAATCGAGCAGAATTGAGGCGAATTGACCCGATTCAAGCCAAAGAGAGCTAAATGGAGCCGATTCAAGCCTAATCACATGGAATCGCGACGAAACGCATTGAATTGAATCGTATAGATTAGAGTAGAGGAGGGTAGGGTAGGAGAGGTTAGACTAGCACGGAACAGAATGCAATAGAAAGAATAAAATAGAATTAAGTAGAGTAGAGTAGAATAGAATAGAGTCAAATAGAGGTGAATAGACCGAAGAGCCGAAAAGAGCCGAACAGAGCTGAATACACCCGAATCGACCAAATTCGAGATGAATCGAGACGAATCATGTCGAATCGCATTGAAATGTGTCGAGCTGAATCAAATAGATTAGTGTAGGTGCAGGTAAGGTTAGGGTAGAGTACGGTCGAATCGAAGAGAACAGAAAGAATAGAGTGGAGAGGAGTAGACTAGAGTCAAATAGAGTCGAATACTGCCGATCAGAGCTGAATAGAGCAGAAAAGAGCCGAGTAGAACTGAATCGAGTCTAATGGAGCAGAAAGGAGCTGAATCGAGCCGATACGACCCGAATCAGCTCGAATCGCGTTCAAGTGTTTCGAATAGAATCGAACAGATTGCAGTAGGGTAAGCAAGGGTAGGGTAGGGTAGAATAGAATGTAGTAGAACAGAATAGAACAGAACAGAACTGAACTGAAAGAATAGAAGAGGGTCGAGTAGAGTATCAAAGACTAGAGTAGAATAGAGTCCAATATTGCCAAACAGAGCCAAATAGAGCTAAAATTAGCTGAACCGATAGAAATCAAGACGAATCACGCCGAATCCCTCAGAACCGTGCCGTATAGCGTCGAATCCCGTCGAATTGCATTGAATCCCAACAATTCAAGTCAAATCCAATCCAATCGATTTGAATTGACTACTACTCTAATAAAACACATTTTTCGTTTAGAGTAGGGTAGACTACTATGCAATATAACAGAGAATAGAGTAGGATGAAGTAGAATTCTGTAGAATGGAGTTGACTGGAGTCGAATGGAGTCAAATGGAGTTGAAAAGAGATAATAGAGTTGAGTAGAGTCTAATAAAGACGAGTAGAGGCTATTAGAGCCGAATAGAGCCGAATCGAAGCTCTTCGAGACAAATGGGGATGAATGGAGTGGAATGGAGCCGATTTGAGCCAATCGCATTGAAATGCATGCAACTGAATCCAGCAACATATATTAGAGTACTTTATGATAGAATAGATTAGAATAGAATTGAACACGGTAGAACGGAATAGAAGAACACAATAGAATGGAGTCGATAAAAGTAGGGTAGAGCAGAATAATGTAGAGGAGCGTAGCGTAGAATAGAATCGAATCGAGCCGAATGGAGATGAAAGGAGACAAATTGCATGGAATCCCACCGAATCAATTACAGTAAATTAGAGTAGGGTAGAGTAGAATAGTGTAGAATGGAGTAGAATGGTGTGCAATGGAATTGAATGGAGTCGAATAGAGTAGAAAAGAGCCGAATAGAGCCAAATAGTGCTGAATAGGTCCAAAGAGGGCCGAATCGAGCTCATTTGAGCCTAATGAATTCGAATCGAGCCAAATTCATTGAATCGAGTCTAATGGAGCTGAATCAAGCCGAATCTATTCTGTTCGAGCCAAGCGGACACGAATCGAACCGATTCGATCTGAATTGTGTCAAAATTCGTCAACTCAAATTGAATAGATTGGAGTAGGGGATGTTCGCGTATGGTAGGGTAGGGTAGACTAGAGTAGAATAGAATCAGACAGAATAGAATAGAACAGAACATTACAGAAAGAATACAGAAAAGAGTAGACTAGAGTATAGTAGAAGGGGAATAGAGTAGAATAGAGCCAAATCGAGCTGAATCACTTCAAAATGGGTCGAATCATACCCAATCAAATGGAGTAGAATAGATTAGAGTCGGATAGCATAGGGTACGGTACAATAGAGTAGAATAGAACAGAGCAGAATCGCAAACATACAATAGAATAGAAGAGAGTAGACTAGACTAGACTACAGAAGAGTAGACTAGAGTACAATAGAGTAGAGTAGCATCGAGTCGAATAGAGCTGAATATAGCAGGATGGGGATAAAAGGAGATGAATCGCATCAGAGAGATTAGAGTCAATTAGAGTAGGGTAGGGTAGGGTAGAGCAGAATAGAGTCGAATTGTGTGGAATGAATAGAATGGAGTGAAATAGAGACGAATAGAGTAGAAAAGAGTGGAATCGAGCTGAATAGGGACGACAAAGGCTGAACAGAGCCGAATCAAGTGGAAACGAGGATAATCGAGCTGAATCGAGCTAATGGTGCTGAATCGAGCCGAATCGAGCTGCTTCGAGCCTAGTCGCGTCCAATGGCATCGAAATGCTTTGAATCGAATCAAATCAAACAGATTAGAAGGGTTATGGCACCGGAGTTTCTGATAGGGTGGACTAGGGTAGACTAAGGTAGACTAGAGTAGAGTAGACAAGAGAAGGCTAGAGTAGTAGCCTAGACTAGTAACCCAGCCAAGTCAGCTAGAATAGTGGCATAGATCAGTAGCTTAGACAAGTAGCCTTGAATAGTACCCTTGTCTTGACAAGTACCCTGAATTAGGACCCAAACTGGTACCCTTGCCTTGACTAGGAGCCATAACTAGTGCCCCTGCCTTAATTAGTACCCTGAACTAGTAGCCTTGCCTTAACTAGTGCCCTGCCTTATGTAGCAGCCCTAACAGTACCCTTGCCTTAACCAGTAGCCCTAACTAGTAGCCTTGCCTTCACTAGTAAACTGGCCTGAACGAGTAACCCTATCTTGTAAACTTACCTTAACTAGTACCCCTAACTAGTAGCCTTGCCTTAACTAGTAAATGGGCCTGAACGAGTAACCCTATCTTGCAAACTTACCTTAACTAGTAGCCTTGCCTGAACCAGTCAACTGGCCTTAACTAGTCACCCTAACTTGTACCCGTACCTTAACATGTACCCCTAACTAGGACCCTTCTCTTAAATAGGAGCAATTTACAGTAACCTTGACTAAAACAGTACCCTCAACAAGGACTTGTGTCTGAACTAGGACCCTTCACTAGTACCCTGGCATTCACTAATACCCCTAACTAGTGAATCTTAGCTCAACTAGTAGCCTTATCTAGTGCCCTGGCTTCAACTAGTAGCCTGAACTAGTAACCTTGTGTTAATCATTACCCTTGCCACAACTAGTACCCTTAATTATTACCCTTATTAAGTACTCCCAATGACTAGGTGGGGTAGCATAGGGTAGGGTAGCATGCGGTGGAACAAAGAAAATAGAATAAAAAGAATAGAATGACATACTTCAGTGTAGGTTATGGTAGTGTATCATAGGATGAAATAGAGAAAATAGAAAAAGAGAATAGAATACCACAGAAGAGAAGAGAAAATAAAAGACTCGATTAGGATAGGGTGGGGTGGGTTAGGGTTCTGCAGAATAGGATAGTGTAGAATGGTGTGGAATGGAGTCGAATGGAGTCGAATGGAGTCGGACAGAGATGACTAGAGTAGAAAAGAGTGGAATAGAGCTGAAGAGCACCGAATAGGGCCAAATAGGGCCGAATCGAGCCGAATCAAGGCAAATTGAGTCGAATCGAGTCAAATCGACCATATTCGAGCTGAAAGTAGCCGAATGGAGCTGAAAAGAGCCAACTAGAGACAAACAAAATGAACCGAGCTAAATCGAGATAAAACACACCTAATCGCATCCTACTGCATCGACTTTCGTCCAATTCCATGAAATCCAAGAAAACCTGTCGAAACTCGTGGAATTTCACCGAATCCCTTTGAACTGTGTCTAAGAGGGTAGAATAGTATTGAATTGAATGAAATCGAATGAAATTGAATAGATTAGAGTAGTGTAGGTTAGGGAGGGATTCAGTGGGTAAGGCACAGTACAATTGAATAGAGCAGAACAGAAGAGAATACAAAGAGTAGAATGGAGTAGAGATGAGTAGAGTAGAATCGTCAGAGTGGAGTAGTGCAGAATATGGATGAAAAGACCCAATTCAAGCCGAATCGAGTCGAGTGGAGAGGAAATGAGACGAATCGCGATGAATCGAATCGATTAGAATAGATTAGAGTAGGGTAGAACAGAATAGAATAGTGTAGAATGGAGTGGACTGGTGTGGAATGGAGTCGAATGGAGCCAAATAGAGACAAATATAGTAGAAAAGAGCTGAATAGAGCTCAATAAGTTTTAATCGAGCCTAATTATGCTGAATCGAGCAGAATTGAGGCGAATGGACCCGATTCAAGCCAAAGAGAGCTAAATGGAGCCGATTCAAGCCTAATCACACGGAATCGCGACGAAACGCATTGAATTGAATCGTATAGATTAGAGTAGAGGAGGGTAGGGTAGGAGAGGTTAGACTAGCACGGAACAGAATGCAATAGAAAGAATAAAATAGAATTAAGTAGAGTAGAGTAGAATAGAATAGAGTCAAATAGAGGTGAATAGACCGAATAGCCGAAAAGAGCCGAACAGAGCTGAATACACCCGAATCGACCAAATTCGAGATGAATCGAGACGAATCATGTCGAATCGCATTGAAATGTGTCGAGCTGAATCAAATAGATTAGTGTAGGTGCAGGTAAGGTTAGGGTAGAGTACGGTCGAATCGAAGAGAACAGAAAGAATAGAGTGGAGTGGAGAGGAGTAGACCAGAGTCAAATAGAGTCGAATACTGCCGATCAGAGCTGAATAGAGCAGAAAAGAGCCGAGTAGAACTGAATCGAGTCTAATGGAGCAGAAAGGAGCTGAATCGAGCCGATACGACCCGAATCAGTTCGAATCGCGTTCAAGTGTTTCGAATAGAATCGAACAGATTACAGTAGGGTAAGCAAGGGTAGGGTAGGGTAGAATAGAATGTAGTAGAACAGAATAGAATAGAACAGAACTGAACTGAAAGAATAGAAGAGGGTCGAGTAGAGTATCAAAGACTAGAGTAGAATAGAGTCCAATATTGCCAAACAGAGCCAAATAGAGCTAAAATTAGCTGAATCGACAGAAATCAAGACGACTCACGCCGAATCCCTCAGAACCGTGCCGTATAGCGTCGAGTCCCGTCGAATTGCATTGAATCCCAACAATTCAAGTCAAATCCAATCCAATCGTTTCGAATTGACTACTACTCTAATAAAACACATTTTTCGTTTAGAGTAGGGTAGACTACTATGCAATATAACAGAGAATAGAGTAGGATGAAGTAGAATTCTGTAGAATGGAGTTGACTGGAGTCGAATGGAGTCAAATGGAGTTGAAAAGAGATAATAGAGTTGAGTAGAGTCTCATAAAGTCGAGTAGAGGCTATTAGAGCCGAATAGAGCCGAATGGAAGCGCTTCGAGACGAATGGGGATGAATGGAGTGGAATGGAGCCGATTTGAGCCAATCGCATTGAAATGAATGCAACTGAATCCAGCAACATATATTAGAGTACTTTATGATAGAATAGATTAGAATAGAATTGAACACGGTAGAACGGAATAGAAGAACACAATAGAATGGAGTAGATAAAAGTAGGGTAGAGCAGAATAATGTAGAGGAGCGTAGCGTAGAATAGAATCGAATCGAGCCGAATGGAGATGAAAGGAGACAAATTGCATGGAATCCCACCGAATCAATTACAGTAAATTAGAGTAGGGTAGAGTAGAATAGTGTAGAATGGAGTAGAATGGTGTGCAATGGAATTGAATGGAGTCGAATAGAGTAGAAAAGAGCCGAATAGAGCCAAATAGTGCTGAATAGGTCCAAAGAGGGCCGAATCGAGCTCATTTGAGCCTAATGAATTCGAATCGAGCCAAATTCATTGAATCGAGTCTAATGGAGCTGAATCAAGCCGAATCTAT
The DNA here is from genome assembly GCF_030014295.1 of Loxodonta africana. Taxonomy (NCBI): domain Eukaryota; kingdom Metazoa; phylum Chordata; class Mammalia; order Proboscidea; family Elephantidae; genus Loxodonta; species Loxodonta africana. The sequence goes on along the minus strand of NC_087361.1, from coordinate 81,319,360 downwards.
TCTGTTCGAGCCAAGCGGACACGAATCGAACCGATTCGATCTGAATTGTGTCAAAATTCGTCAACTCAAATTGAATAGATTGGAGTAGGGGATGTTCGCGTATGGTAGGGTAGGGTAGACTAGAGTAGAATAGAATCAGACAGAATAGAATAGAACAGAACATTACAGAAAGAATACAGAAAAGAGTAGGCTAGAGTATAGTAGAAGGGGAATAGAGTAGAATAGAGCCAAATCGAGCTGAATCACTTCAAAATGGGTCGAATCATACCCAATCAAATGGAGTAGAATAGATTAGAGTCGGATAGCATAGGGTACGGTACAATAGAGTAGAATAGAACAGAGCAGAATCGCAAACATACAATAGAATAGAAGAGAGTAGACTAGACTAGACTACAGAAGAGTAGACTAGAGTACAATAGAGTAGAGTAGCATCGAGTCGAATAGAGCTGAATATAGCAGGATGGGGATAAAAGGAGATGAATCGCATCAGAGAGATTAGAGTCAATTAGAGTAGGGTAGGGTAGGGTAGAGCAGAATAGAGTCGAATTGTGTGGAATGAATAGAATGGAGTGAAATAGAGACGAATAGAGTAGAAAAGAGTGGAATCGAGCTGAATAGGGACGACAAAGGCTGAACAGAGCCGAATCAAGTGGAAACGAGGATAATCGAGCTGAATCGAGCTAATGGTGCTGAATCGAGCCGAATCGAGCTGCTTCGAGCCTAGTCGCGTCCAATGGCATCGAAATGCTTTGAATCGAATCAAATCAAACAGATTAGAAGGGTTATGGCACCGGAGTTTCTGATAGGGTGGACTAGGGTAGACTAAGGTAGACTAGAGTAGAGTAGACAAGAGAAGGCTAGAGTAGTAGCCTAGACTAGTAACCCAGCCAAGTCAGCTAGAATAGTGGCATAGATCAGTAGCTTAGACAAGTAGCCTTGAATAGTACCCTTGTCTTGACAAGTACCCTGAATTAGGACCCAAACTGGTACCCTTGCCTTGACTAGGAGCCATAACTAGTGCCCCTGCCTTAATTAGTACCCTGAACTAGTAGCCTTGCCTTAACTAGTGCCCTGCCTTATGTAGCAGCCCTAACAGTACCCTTGCCTTAACCAGTAGCCCTAACTAGTAGCCTTGCCTTCACTAGTAAACTGGCCTGAACGAGTAACCCTATCTTGTAAACTTACCTTAACTAGTACCCCTAACTAGTTGCCTTGCCTTAACTAGTAAACGGGCCTGAACGAGTAACCCTATCTTGCAAACTTACCTTAACTAGTAGCCTTGCCTGAACCAGTCAACTGGCCTTAACTAGTCACCCTAACTTGTACCCGTACCTTAACATGTACCCCTAACTAGGACCCTTCTCTTAAATAGGAGCAATTTACAGTAACCTTGACTAAAACAGTACCCTCAACAAGGACTTGTGTCTGAACTAGGACCCTTCACTAGTACCCTGGCATTCACTAATACCCCTAACTAGTGAATCTTAGCTCAACTAGTAGCCTTATCTAGTGCCCTGGCTTCAACTAGTAGCCTGAACTAGTAACCTTGTGTTAATCATTACCCTTGCCATAACTAGTACCCTTAATTAGTACCCTTATTAAGTACTCCCAATGACTAGGTGGGGTAGCATAGGGTAGGGTAGCATGCGGTGGAACAAAGAAAATAGAATAAAAAGAATAGAATGACATACTTCAGTGTAGGTTATGGTAGTGTATCATAGGATGAAATAGAGAAAATAGAAAAAGAGAATAGAATACCACAGAAGAGAAGAGAAAATAAAAGACTCGATTAGGATAGGGTGGGGTGGGTTAGGGTTCTGCAGAATAGGATAGTGTAGAATGGTGTGGAATGGAGTCGAATGGAGTCGAATGGAGTCGGACAGAGATGACTAGAGTAGAAAAGAGTGGAATAGAGCTGAAGAGCACCGAATAGGGCCAAATAGGGCCGAATCGAGCCGAATCAAGGCAAATTGAGTCGAATCGAGTCAAATCGACCATATTCGAGCTGAAAGTAGCCGAATGGAGCTGAAAAGAGCCAACTAGAGACAAACAAAATGAACCGAGCTAAATCGAGATAAAACACACCTGATCGCATCCCACTGCATCGAATTTCGTCCAATTCCATGAAATCCAACGAAAACCTGTCGAAACTCGTGGAATTTCACCGAATCCCTTTGAACTGTGTCTAAGAGGGTAGAATAGTATTGAATTGAATGAAATCGAATGAAATTGAATAGATTAGAGTAGTGTAGGTTAGGGAGGGATTCAGTGGGTAAGGCACAGTACAATTGAATAGAGCAGAACAGAAGAGAATACAAAGAGTAGAATGGAGTAGAGATGAGTAGAGTAGAATCGTCAGAGTGGAGTAGTGCAGAATATGGATGAAAAGACCCAATTCAAGCCGAATCGAGTCGAGTGGAGAGGAAATGAGACGAATCGCGATGAATCGAATCGATTAGAATAGATTAGAGTAGGGTAGAACAGAATAGAATAGTGTAGAATGGAGTGGACTGGTGTGGAATGGAGTCGAATGGAGCCAAATAGAGACAAATATAGTAGAAAAGAGCTGAATAGAGCTCAATAAGTTTTAATCGAGCCTAATTATGCTGAATCGAGCAGAATTGAGGCGAATGGACCCGATTCAAGCCAAAGAGAGCTAAATGGAGCCGATTCAAGCCTAATCACACGGAATCGCGACGAAACGCATTGAATTGAATCGTATAGATTAGAGTAGAGGAGGGTAGGGTAGGAGAGGTTAGACTAGCACGGAACAGAATGCAATAGAAAGAATAAAATAGAATTAAGTAGAGTAGAGTAGAATAGAATAGAGTCAAATAGAGGTGAATAGACCGAATAGCCGAAAAGAGCCGAACAGAGCTGAATACACCCGAATCGACCAAATTCGAGATGAATCGAGACGAATCATGTCGAATCGCATTGAAATGTGTCGAGCTGAATCAAATAGATTAGTGTAGGTGCAGGTAAGGTTAGGGTAGAGTACGGTCGAATCGAAGAGAACAGAAAGAATAGAGTGGAGTGGAGAGGAGTAGACCAGAGTCAAATAGAGTCGAATACTGCCGATCAGAGCTGAATAGAGCAGAAAAGAGCCGAGTAGAACTGAATCGAGTCTAATGGAGCAGAAAGGAGCTGAATCGAGCCGATACGACCCGAATCAGTTCGAATCGCGTTCAAGTGTTTCGAATAGAATCGAACAGATTACAGTAGGGTAAGCAAGGGTAGGGTAGGGTAGAATAGAATGTAGTAGAACAGAATAGAATAGAACAGAACTGAACTGAAAGAATAGAAGAGGGTCGAGTAGAGTATCAAAGACTAGAGTAGAATAGAGTCCAATATTGCCAAACAGAGCCAAATAGAGCTAAAATTAGCTGAATCGACAGAAATCAAGACGACTCACGCCGAATCCCTCAGAACCGTGCCGTATAGCGTCGAGTCCCGTCGAATTGCATTGAATCCCAACAATTCAAGTCAAATCCAATCCAATCGATTCGAATTGACTACTACTCTAATAAAACACATTTTTCGTTTAGAGTAGGGTAGACTACTATGCAATATAACAGAGAATAGAGTAGGATGAAGTAGAATTCTGTAGAATGGAGTTGACTGGAGTCGAATGGAGTCAAATGGAGTTGAAAAGAGATAATAGAGTGGAGTAGAGTCTCATAAAGTCGAGTAGAGGCTATTAGAGCCGAATAGAGCCGAATGGAAGCGCTTCGAGACGAATGGGGATGAATGGAGTGGAATGGAGCCGATTTGAGCCAATCGCATTGAAATGAATGCAACTGAATCCAGCAACATATATTAGAGTACTTTATGATAGAATAGATTAGAATAGAATTGAACACGGTAGAACGGAATAGAAGAACACAATAGAATGGAGTAGATAAAAGTAGGGTAGAGCAGAATAATGTAGAGGAGCGTAGCGTAGAATAGAATCGAATCGAGCCGAATGGAGATGAAAGGAGACAAATTGCATGGAATCCCACCGAATCAATTACAGTAAATTAGAGTAGGGTAGAGTAGAATAGTGTAGAATGGAGTAGAATGGTGTGCAATGGAATTGAATGGAGTCGAATAGAGTAGAAAAGAGCCGAATAGAGCCAAATAGTGCTGAATAGGTCCAAAGAGGGCCGAATCGAGCTCATTTGAGCCTAATGAATTCGAATCGAGCCAAATTCATTGAATCGAGTCTAATGGAGCTGAATCAAGCCGAATCTATTCTGTTCGAGCCAAGCGGACACGAATCGAACCGATTCGATCTGAATTGTGTCAAAATTCGTCAACTCAAATTGAATAGATTGGAGTAGGGGATGTTCGCGTATGGTAGGGTAGGGTAGACTAGAGTAGAATAGAATCAGACAGAATAGAATAGAACAGAACATTACAGAAAGAATACAGAAAAGAGTAGACTAGAGTATAGTAGAAGGGGAATAGAGTAGAATAGAGCCAAATCGAGCTGAATCACTTCAAAATGGGTCGAATCATACCCAATCAAATGGAGTAGAATAGATTAGAGTCGGATAGCATAGGGTACGGTACAATAGAGTAGAATAGAACAGAGCAGAATCGCAAACATACAATAGAATAGAAGAGAGTAGACTAGACTAGACTACAGAAGAGTAGACTAGAGTACAATAGAGTAGAGTAGCATCGAGTCGAATAGAGCTGAATATAGCAGGATGGGGATAAAAGGAGATGAATCGCATCAGAGAGATTAGAGTCAATTAGAGTAGGGTAGGGTAGGGTAGAGCAGAATAGAGTCGAATTGTGTGGAATGAATAGAATGGAGTGAAATAGAGACGAATAGAGTAGAAAAGAGTGGAATCGAGCTGAATAGGGACGACAAAGGCTGAACAGAGCCGAATCAAGTGGAAACGAGGATAATCGAGCTAATGGTGCTGAATCGAGCCGAATCGAGCTGCTTCGAGCCTAGTCGCGTCCAATGGCATCGAAATGCTTTGAATCGAATCAAATCAAACAGATTAGAAGGGTTATGGCACCGGAGTTTCTGATAGGGTGGACTAGGGTAGACTAAGGTAGACTAGAGTAGAGTAGACAAGAGAAGGCTAGAGTAGTAGCCTAGACTAGTAACCCAGCCAAGTCAGCTAGAATAGTGGCATAGATCAGTAGCTTAGACAAGTAGCCTTGAATAGTACCCTTGTCTTGACAAGTACCCTGAATTAGGACCCAAACTGGTACCCTTGCCTTGACTAGGAGCCATAACTAGTGCCCCTGCCTTAATTAGTACCCTGAACTAGTAGCCTTGCCTTAACTAGTGCCCTGCCTTATGTAGCAGCCCTAACAGTACCCTTGCCTTAACCAGTAGCCCTAACTAGTAGCCTTGCCTTCACTAGTAAACTGGCCTGAACGAGTAACCCTATCTTGTAAACTTACCTTAACTAGTACCCCTAACTAGTTGCCTTGCCTTAACTAGTAAACGGGCCTGAACGAGTAACCCTATCTTGCAAACTTACCTTAACTAGTAGCCTTGCCTGAACCAGTCAACTGGCCTTAACTAGTCACCCCAACTTGTACCCGTACCTTAACATGTACCCCTAACTAGGACCCTTCTCTTAAATAGGAGCAATTTACAGTAACCTTGACTAAAACAGTACCCTCAACAAGGACTTGTGTCTGAACTAGGACCCTTCACTAGTACCCTGGCATTCACTAATACCCCTAACTAGTGAATCTTAGCTCAACTAGTAGCCTTATCTAGTGCCCTGGCTTCAACTAGTAGCCTGAACTAGTAACCTTGTGTTAATCATTACCCTTGCCACAACTAGTACCCTTAATTATTACCCTTATTAAGTACTCCCAATGACTAGGTGGGGTAGCATAGGGTAGGGTAGCATGCGGTGGAACAAAGAAAATAGAATAAAAAGAATAGAATGACATACTTCAGTGTAGGTTATGGTAGTGTATCATAGGATGAAATAGAGAAAATAGAAAAAGAGAATAGAATACCACAGAAGAGAAGAGAAAATAAAAGACTCGATTAGGATAGGGTGGGGTGGGTTAGGGTTCTGCAGAATAGGATAGTGTAGAATGGTGTGGAATGGAGTCGAATGGAGTCGAATGGAGTCGGACAGAGATGACTAGAGTAGAAAAGAGTGGAATAGAGCTGAAGAGCACCGAATAGGGCCAAATAGGGCCGAATCGAGCCGAATCAAGGCAAATTGAGTCGAATCGAGTCAAATCGACCATATTCGAGCTGAAAGTAGCCGAATGGAGCTGAAAAGAGCCAACTAGAGACAAACAAAATGAACCGAGCTAAATCGAGATAAAACACACCTGATCGCATCCCACTGCATCGAATTTCGTCCAATTCCATGAAATCCAACGAAAACCTGTCGAAACTCGTGGAATTTCACCGAATCCCTTTGAACTGTGTCTAAGAGGGTAGAATAGTATTGAATTGAATGAAATCGAATTAAATTGAATAGATTAGAGTAGTGTAGGTTAGGGAGGGATTCAGTGGGTAAGGCACAGTACAATTGAATAGAGCAGAACAGAAGAGAATACAAAGAGTAGAATGGAGTAGAGATGAGTAGAGTAGAATCGTCAGAGTGGAGTAGTGCAGAATATGGATGAAAAGACCCAATTCAAGCCGAATCGAGTCGAGTGGAGAGGAAATGAGACGAATCGCGATGAATCGAATCGATTAGAATAGATTAGAGTAGGGTAGAACAGAATAGAATAGTGTAGAATGGAGTGGACTGGTGTGGAATGGAGTCGAATGGAGCCAAATAGAGACAAATATAGTAGAAAAGAGCTGAATAGAGCTCAATAAGTTTTAATCGAGCCTAATTATGCTGAATCGAGCAGAATTGAGGCGAATGGACCCGATTCAAGCCAAAGAGAGCTAAATGGAGCCGATTCAAGCCTAATCACACGGAATCGCGACGAAACGCATTGAATTGAATCGTATAGATTAGAGTAGAGGAGGGTAGGGTAGGAGAGGTTAGACTAGCACGGAACAGAATGCAATAGAAAGAATAAAATAGAATTAAGTAGAGTAGAGTAGAATAGAATAGAGTCAAATAGAGGTGAATAGACCGAATAGCCGAAAAGAGCCGAACAGAGCTGAATACACCCGAATCGACCAAATTCGAGATGAATCGAGACGAATCATGTCGAATCGCATTGAAATGTGTCGAGCTGAATCAAATAGATTAGTGTAGGTGCAGGTAAGGTTAGGGTAGAGTACGGTCGAATCGAAGAGAACAGAAAGAATAGAGTGGAGTGGAGAGGAGTAGACCAGAGTCAAATAGAGTCGAATACTGCCGATCAGAGCTGAATAGAGCAGAAAAGAGCCGAGTAGAACTGAATCGAGTCTAATGGAGCAGAAAGGAGCTGAATCGAGCCGATACGACCCGAATCAGTTCGAATCGCGTTCAAGTGTTTCGAATAGAATCGAACAGATTACAGTAGGGTAAGCAAGGGTAGGGTAGGGTAGAATAGAATGTAGTAGAACAGAATAGAATAGAACAGAACTGAACTGAAAGAATAGAAGAGGGTCGAGTAGAGTATCAAAGACTAGAGTAGAATAGAGTCCAATATTGCCAAACAGAGCCAAATAGAGCTAAAATTAGCTGAATCGACAGAAATCAAGACGACTCACGCCGAATCCCTCAGAACCGTGCCGTATAGCGTCGAGTCCCGTCGAATTGCATTGAATCCCAACAATTCAAGTCAAATCCAATCCAATCGATTCGAATTGACTACTACTCTAATAAAACACATTTTTCGTTTAGAGTAGGGTAGACTACTATGCAATATAACAGAGAATAGAGTAGGATGAAGTAGAATTCTGTAGAATGGAGTTGACTGGAGTCGAATGGAGTCAAATGGAGTTGAAAAGAGATAATAGAGTGGAGTAGAGTCTCATAAAGTCGAGTAGAGGCTATTAGAGCCGAATAGAGCCGAATGGAAGCGCTTCGAGACGAATGGGGATGAATGGAGTGGAATGGAGCCGATTTGAGCCAATCGCATTGAAATGAATGCAACTGAATCCAGCAACATATATTAGAGTACTTTATGATAGAATAGATTAGAATAGAATTGAACACGGTAGAACGGAATAGAAGAACACAATAGAATGGAGTAGATAAAAGTAGGGTAGAGCAGAATAATGTAGAGGAGCGTAGTGTAGAATAGAGTCGAATCGAGCCGAATGGAGATGAAAGGAGACAAATTGCATGGAATCCCACCGAATCAATTACAGTAAATTAGAGTAGGGTAGAGTAGAATAGTGTAGAATGGAGTAGAATGGTGTGCAATGGAATTGAATGGAGTCGAATAGAGTAGAAAAGAGCCGAATAGAGCCAAATAGTGCTGAATAGGTCCAAAGAGGGCCGAATCGAGCTCATTTGAGCCTAATGAATTCGAATCGAGCCAAATTCATTGAATCGAGTCTAATGGAGCTGAATCAAGCCGAATCTATTCTGTTCGAGCCAAGCGGACACGAATCGAACCGATTCGATCTGAATTGTGTCAAAATTCGTCAACTCAAATTGAATAGATTGGAGTAGGGGATGTTCGCGTATGGTAGGGTAGGGTAGACTAGAGTAGAATAGAATCAGACAGAATAGAATAGAACAGAACATTACAGAAAGAATACAGAAAAGAGTAGACTAGAGTATAGTAGAAGGGGAATAGAGTAGAATAGAGCCAAATCGAGCTGAATCACTTCAAAATGGGTCGAATCATACCCAATCAAATGGAGTAGAATAGATTAGAGTCGGATAGCATAGGGTACGGTACAATAGAGTAGAATAGAACAGAGCAGAATCGCAAACATACAATAGAATAGAAGAGAGTAGACTAGACTAGACTACAGAAGAGTAGACTAGAGTACAATAGAGTAGAGTAGCATCGAGTCGAATAGAGCTGAATATAGCAGGATGGGGATAAAAGGAGATGAATCGCATCAGAGAGATTAGAGTCAATTAGAGTAGGGTAGGGTAGGGTAGAGCAGAATAGAGTCGAATTGTGTGGAATGAATAGAATGGAGTGAAATAGAGACGAATAGAGTAGAAAAGAGTGGAATCGAGCTGAATAGGGACGACAAAGGCTGAACAGAGCCGAATCAAGTGGAAACGAGGATAATCGAGCTGAATCGAGCTAATGGTGCTGAATCGAGCCGAATCGAGCTGCTTCGAGCCTAGTCGCGTCCAATGGCATCGAAATGCTTTGAATCGAATCAAATCAAACAGATTAGAAGGGTTATGGCACCGGAGTTTCTGATAGGGTGGACTAGGGTAGACTAAGGTAGACTAGAGTAGAGTAGACAAGAGAAGGCTAGAGTAGTAGCCTAGACTAGTAACCCAGCCAAGTCAGCTAGAATAGTGGCATAGATCAGTAGCCTAGACAAGTAGCCTTGAATAGTACCCTTGTCTTGACAAGTACCCTGAATTAGGACCCCAAACTGGTACCCTTGCCTTAACTAGGAGCCATAACTAGTGCCCCTGCCTTAATTAGTACCCTGAACTAGTAGCCTTGCCTTAACTAGTGCCCTGCCTTATGTAGCAGCCCTAACAGTACCCTTGCCTTAACCAGTAGCCCTAACTAGTAGCCTTGCCTTCACTAGTAAACTGGCCTGAACGAGTAACCCTATCTTGTAAACTTACCTTAACTAGTACCCCTAACTAGTAGCCTTGCCTTAACTAGTAAATGGGCCTGAACGAGTAACCCTATCTTGCAAACTTACCTTAACTAGTATCCTTGCCTGAACCAGTCAACTGGCCTTAACTAGTCACTCTAACTTGTACCCGTACCTTAACATGTACCCCTAACTAGGACCCTTCTCTTAAACAGGAGCAATTTACAGTAACCTTGACTAAAACAGTACCCTCAACAAGGACTTGTGTCTGAACTAGGACCCTTCACTAGTACCCTGGCATTCACTAATACCCCTAACTAGTGAATCTTAGCTCAACTAGTAGCCTTATCTAGTGCCCTGGCTTCAACTAGTAGCCTGAACTAGTAACCTTGTGTTAATTATTACCCTTGCCATAACTAGTACCCTTAATTAGTACCCTTATTAAGTACTCCCAATGACTAGGTGGGGTAGCATAGGGTAGGGTAGCATGCGGTGGAACAAAGAAAATAGAATAAAAAGAATAGAATGACATACTTCAGTGTAGGTGATGGTAGTGTATCATAGGATGAAATAGAGAAAATAGAAAAAGAGAATAGAATACCACAGAAGAGAAGAGAAAATAAAAGACTCGATTAGGATAGGGTGGGGTGGGTTAGGGTTCTGCAGAATAGGATAGTGTAGAATGGTGTGGAATGGAGTCGAATGGAGTCGAATGGAGTCGGACAGAGATGACTAGAGTAGAAAAGAGTGGAATAGAGCTGAAGAGCACCGAATAGGGCCAAATAGGGCCGAATCGAGCCGAATCAAGGCAAATTGAGTCGAATCGAGTCAAATCGACCATATTCGAGCTGAAAGTAGCCGAATGGAGCTGAAAAGAACCAACTAGAGACAAACAAAATGAACCGAGCTAAATCGAGATAAAACACACCTAATCGCATCCTACTGCATCGACTTTCGTCCAATTCCATGAAATCCAACCCAAACCTGTCGAAACTCGTGGAATTTCACCGAATCCCTTTGAACTGTGTCTAAGAGGGTAGAATAGTATTGAATTGAATGAAATCGAATGAAATTGAATAGATTAGAGTAGTGTAGGTTAGGGAGGGATTCAGTGGGTAAGGCACAGTACAATTGAATAGAGCAGAACAGAAGAGAATACAAAGAGTAGAATGGAGTAGAGATGAGTAGAGTAGAATCGTCAGAGTGGAGTAGTGCAGAATATGGATGAAAAGACCCAATTCAAGCCGAATCGAGTCGAGTGGAGAGGAAATGAGACGAATCGCGATGAATCGAATCGATTAGAATAGATTAGAGTAGGGTAGAACAGAATAGAATAGTGTAGAATGGAGTGGACTGGTGTGGAATGGAGTCGAATGGAGCCAAATAGAGACAAATATAGTAGAAAAGAGCTGAATAGAGCTCAATAAGTTTTAATCGAGCCTAATTATGCTGAATCGAGCAGAATTGAGGCGAATGGACCCGATTCAAGCCAAAGAGAGCTAAATGGAGCCGATTCAAGCCTAATCACACGGAATCGCGACGAAATGCATTGAATTGAATCGTATAGATTAGAGTAGAGGAGGGTAGGGTAGGAGAGGTTAGACTAGCACGGAACAGAATGCAATAGAAAGAATAAAATAGAATTAAGTAGAGTAGAGTAGAATAGAATAGAGTCAAATAGAGGTGAATAGACCGAATAGCCGAAAAGAGCCGAACAGAGCTGAATACACCCGAATCGACCAAATTCGAGATGAATCGAGACGAATCATGTCGAATCGCATTGAAATGTGTCGAGCTGAATCAAATAGATTAGTGTAGGTGCAGGTAAGGTTAGGGTAGAGTACGGTCGAATCGAAGAGAACAGAAAGAATAGAGTGGAGTGGAGAGGAGTAGACCAGAGTCAAATAGAGTCGAATACTGCCGATCAGAGCTGAATAGAGCAGAAAAGAGCCGAGTAGAACTGAATCGAGTCTAATGGAGCAGAAAGGAGCTGAATCGAGCCGATACGACCCGAATCAGTTCGAATCGCGTTCAAGTGTTTCGAATAGAATCGAACAGATTACAGTAGGGTAAGCAAGGGTAGGGTAGGGTAGAATAGAATGTAGTAGAACAGAATAGAATAGAACAGAACTGAACTGAAAGAATAGAAGAGGGTCGAGTAGAGTATCAAAGACTAGAGTAGAATAGAGTCCAATATTGCCAAACAGAGCCAAATAGAGCTAAAATTAGCTGAATCGACAGAAATCAAGACGACTCACGCCGAATCCCTCAGAACCGTGCCGTATAGCGTCGAGTCCCGTCGAATTGCATTGAATCCCAACAATTCAAGTCAAATCCAATCCAATCGATTCGAATTGACTACTACTCTAATAAAACACATTTTTCGTTTAGAGTAGGGTAGACTACTATGCAATATAACAGAGAATAGAGTAGGATGAAGTAGAATTCTGTAGAATGGAGTTGACTGGAGTCGAATGGAGTCAAATGGAGTTGAAAAGAGATAATAGAGTGGAGTAGAGTCTCATAAAGTCGAGTAGATTCTATTAGAGCCGAATAGAGCCGAATGGAAGCGCTTCGAGACGAATGGGGATGAATGGAGTGGAATGGAGCCGATTTGAGCCAATCGCATTGAAATGAATGCAACTGAATCCAGCAACATATATTAGAGTACTTTATGATAGAATAGATTAGAATAGAATTGAACACGGTAGAACGGAATAGAAGAACACAATAGAATGGAGTAGATAAAAGTAGGGTAGAGCAGAATAATGTAGAGGAGCGTAGCGTAGAATAGAATCGAATCGAGCCGAATGGAGATGAAAGGAGACAAATTGCATGGAATCCCACCGAATCAATTACAGTAAATTAGAGTAGGGTAGAGTAGAATAGTGTAGAATGGAGTAGAATGGTGTGCAATGGAATTGAATGGAGTCGAATAGAGTAGAAAAGAGCCGAATAGAGCCAAATAGTGCTGAATAGGTCCAAAGAGGGCCGAATCGAGCTCATTTGAGCCTAATGAATTCGAATCGAGCCAAATTCATTGAATCGAGTCTAATGGAGCTGAATCAAGCCGAATCTATTCTGTTCGAGCCAAGCGGACACGAATCGAACCGATTCGATCTGAATTGTGTCAAAATTCGTCAACTCAAATTGAATAGATTGGAGTAGGGGATGTTCGCGTATGGTAGGGTAGGGTAGACTAGAGTAGAATAGAATCAGACAGAATAGAATAGAACAGAACATTACAGAAAGAATACAGAAAAGAGTAGACTAGAGTATAGTAGAAGGGGAATAGAGTAGAATAGAGCCAAATCGAGCTGAATCACTTCAAAATGGGTCGAATCATACCCAATCAAATGGAGTAGAATAGATTAGAGTCGGATAGCATAGGGTACGGTACAATAGAGTAGAATAGAACAGAGCAGAATCGCAAACATACAATAGAATAGAAGAGAGTAGACTAGACTAGACTACAGAAGAGTAGACTAGAGTACAATAGAGTAGAGTAGCATCGAGTCGAATAGAGCTGAATATAGCAGGATGGGGATAAAAGGAGATGAATCGCATCAGAGAGATTAGAGTCAATTAGAGTAGGGTAGGGTAGGGTAGAGCAGAATAGAGTCGAATTGTGTGGAATGAATAGAATGGAGTGAAATAGAGACGAATAGAGTAGAAAAGAGTGGAATCGAGCTGAATAGGGACGACAAAGGCTGAACAGAGCCGAATCAAGTGGAAACGAGGATAATCGAGCTGAATCGAGCTAATGGTGCTGAATCGAGCCAAATCGAGCTGCTTCGAGCCTAGTCGCGTCCAATGGCATCGAAATGCTTTGAATCGAATCAAATCAAACAGATTAGAAGGGTTATGGCACCGGAGTTTCTGATAGGGTGGACTAGGGTAGACTAAGGTAGACTAGAGTAGAGTAGACAAGAGAAGGCTAGAGTAGTAGCCTAGACTAGTAACCCAGCCAAGTCAGCTAGAATAGTGGCATAGATCAGTAGCCTAGACAAGTAGCCTTGAATAGTACCCTTGTCTTGACAAGTACCCTGAATTAGGACCCAAACTGGTACCCTTGCCTTGACTAGGAGCCATAACTAGTGCCCCTGCCTTAATTAGTACCCTGAACTAGTAGCCTTGCCTTAACTAGTGCCCTGCCTTATGTAGCAGCCCTAACAGTACCCTTGCCTTAACCAGTAGCCCTAACTAGTAGCCTTGCCTTCACTAGTAAACTGGCCTGAACGAGTAACCCTATCTTGTAAACTTACCTTAACTAGTACCCCTAACTAGTTGCCTTGCCTTAACTAGTAAACGGGCCTGAACGAGTAACCCTATCTTGCAAACTTACCTTAAGTAGTAGCCTTGCCTGAACCAGTCAACTGGCCTTAACTAGTCACCCTAACTTGTACCCGTACCTTAACATGTACCCCTAACTAGGACCCTTCTCTTAAATAGGAGCAATTTACAGTAACCTTGACTAAAACAGTACCCTCAACAAGGACTTGTGTCTGAACTAGGACCCTTCACTAGTACCCTGGCATTCACTAATACCCCTAACTAGTGAATCTTAGCTCAACTAGTAGCCTTATCTAGTGCCCTGGCTTCAACTAGTAGCCTGAACTAGTAACCTTGTGTTAATTATTACCCTTGCCATAACTAGTACCCTTAATTAGTACCCTTATTAAGTACTCCCAATGACTAGGTGGGGTAGCATAGGGTAGGGTAGCATGCGGTGGAACAAAGAAAATAGAATAAAAAGAATAGAATGACATACTTCAGTGTAGGTTATGGTAGTGTATCATAGGATGAAATAGAGAAAATAGAAAAAGAGAATAGAATACCACAGAAGAGAAGAGAAAATAAAAGACTCGATTAGGATAGGGTGGGGTGGGTTAGGGTTCTGCAGAATAGGATAGTGTAGAATGGTGTGGAATGGAGTCGAATGGAGTCGAATGGAGTCGGACAGAGATGACTAGAGTAGAAAAGAGTGGAATAGAGCTGAAGAGCACCGAATAGGGCCAAATAGGGCCGAATCGAGCCGAATCAAGGCAAATTGAGTCGAATCGAGTCAAATCGACCATATTCGAGCTGAAAGTAGCCGAATGGAGCTGAAAAGAACCAACTAGAGACAAACAAAATGAACCGAGCTAAATCGAGATAAAACACACCTAATCGCATCCTACTGCATCGAATTTCGTCCAATTCCATGAAATCCAACGAAAACCTGTCGAAACTCGTGGAATTTCACCGAATCCCTTTGAACTGTGTCTAAGAGGGTAGAATAGTATTGAATTGAATGAAATCGAATGAAATTGAATAGATTAGAGTAGTGTAGGTTAGGGAGGGATTCAGTGGGTAAGGCACAGTACAATTGAATAGAGCAGAACAGAAGAGAATACAAAGAGTAGAATGGAGTAGAGATGAGTAGAGTAGAATCGTCAGAGTGGAGTAGTGCAGAATATGGATGAAAAGACCCAATTCAAGCCGAATCGAGTCGAGTGGAGAGGAAATGAGACGAATCGCGATGAATCGAATCGATTAGAATAGATTAGAGTAGGGTAGAACAGAATAGGATAGTGTAGAATGGAGTGGACTGGTGTGGAATGGAGTCGAATGGAGCCAAATAGAGACAAATATAGTAGAAAAGAGCTGAATAGAGCTCAATAAGTTTTAATCGAGCCTAATTATGCTGAATCGAGCAGAATTGAGGCGAATGGACCCGATTCAAGCCAAAGAGAGCTAAATGGAGCCGATTCAAGCCTAATCACACGGAATCGCGACGAAATGCATTGAATTGAATCGTATAGATTAGAGTAGAGGAGGGTAGGGTAGGAGAGGTTAGACTAGCACGGAACAGAATGCAATAGAAAGAATAAAATAGAATTAAGTAGAGTAGAGTAGAATAGAATAGAGTCAAATAGAGGTGAATAGACCGAATAGCCGAAAAGAGCCGAACAGAGCTGAATACACCCGAATCGACCAAATTCGAGATGAATCGAGACGAATCATGTCGAATCGCATTGAAATGTGTCGAGCTGAATCAAATAGATTAGTGTAGGTGCAGGTAAGGTTAGGGTAGAGTACGGTCGAATCGAAGAGAACAGAAAGAATAGAGTGGAGTGGAGAGGAGTAGACCAGAGTCAAATAGAGTCGAATACTGCCGATCAGAGCTGAATAGAGCAGAAAAGAGCCGAGTAGAACTGAATCGAGTCTAATGGAGCAGAAAGGAGCTGAATCGAGCCGATACGACCCGAATCAGTTCGAATCGCGTTCAAGTGTTTCGAATAGAATCGAACAGATTACAGTAGGGTAAGCAAGGGTAGGGTAGGGTAGAATAGAATGTAGTAGAACAGAATAGAATAGAACAGAACTGAACTGAAAGAATAGAAGAGGGTCGAGTAGAGTATCAAAGACTAGAGTAGAATAGAGTCCAATATTGCCAAACAGAGCCAAATAGAGCTAAAATTAGCTGAATCGACAGAAATCAAGACGACTCACGCCGAATCCCTCAGAACCGTGCCGTATAGCGTCGAGTCCCGTCGAATTGCATTGAATCCCAACAATTCAAGTCAAATCCAATCCAATCGATTCGAATTGACTACTACTCTAATAAAACACATTTTTCGTTTAGAGTAGGGTAGACTACTATGCAATATAACAGAGAATAGAGTAGGATGAAGTAGAATTCTGTAGAATGGAGTTGACTGGAGTCGAATGGAGTCAAATGGAGTTGAAAAGAGATAATAGAGTGGAGTAGAGTCTCATAAAGTCGAGTAGATTCTATTAGAGCCGAATAGAGCCGAATGGAAGCGCTTCGAGACGAATGGGGATGAATGGAGTGGAATGGAGCCGATTTGAGCCAATCGCATTGAAATGAATGCAACTGAATCCAGCAACATATATTAGAGTACTTTATGATAGAATAGATTAGAATAGAATTGAACACGGTAGAACGGAATAGAAGAACACAATAGAATGGAGTAGATAAAAGTAGGGTAGAGCAGAATAATGTAGAGGAGCGTAGCGTAGAATAGAATCGAATCGAGCCGAATGGAGATGAAAGGAGACAAATTGCATGGAATCCCACCGAATCAATTACAGTAAATTAGAGTAGGGTAGAGTAGAATAGTGTAGAATGGAGTAGAATGGTGTGCAATGGAATTGAATGGAGTCGAATAGAGTAGAAAAGAGCCGAATAGAGCCAAATAGTGCTGAATAGGTCCAAAGAGGGCCGAATCGAGCTCATTTGAGCCTAATGAATTCGAATCGAGCCAAATTCATTGAATCGAGTCTAATGGAGCTGAATCAAGCCGAATCTATTCTGTTCGAGCCAAGCGGACACGAATCGAACCGATTCGATCTGAATTGTGTCAAAATTCGTCAACTCAAATTGAATAGATTGGAGTAGGGGATGTTCGCGTATGGTAGGGTAGGGTAGACTAGAGTAGAATAGAATCAGACAGAATAGAATAGAACAGAACATTACAGAAAGAATACAGAAAAGAGTAGACTAGAGTATAGTAGAAGGGGAATAGAGTAGAATAGAGCCAAATCGAGCTGAATCACTTCAAAATGGGTCGAATCATACCCAATCAAATGGAGTAGAATAGATTAGAGTCGGATAGCATAGGGTACGGTACAATAGAGTAGAATAGAACAGAGCAGAATCGCAAACATACAATAGAATAGAAGAGAGTAGACTAGACTAGACTACAGAAGAGTAGACTAGAGTACAATAGAGTAGAGTAGCATCGAGTCGAATAGAGCTGAATATAGCAGGATGGGGATAAAAGGAGATGAATCGCATCAGAGAGATTAGAGTCAATTAGAGTAGGGTAGGGTAGGGTAGAGCAGAATAGAGTCGAATTGTGTGGAATGAATAGAATGGAGTGAAATAGAGACGAATAGAGTAGAAAAGAGTGGAATCGAGCTGAATAGGGGCGACAAAGGCTGAACAGAGCCGAATCAAGTGGAAACGAGGATAATCGAGCTGAATCGAGCTAATGGTGCTGAATCGAGCCAAATCGAGCTGCTTCGAGCCTAGTCGCGTCCAATGGCATCGAAATGCTTTGAATCGAATCAAATCAAACAGATTAGAAGGGTTATGGCACCGGAGTTTCTGATAGGGTGGACTAGGGTAGACTAAGGTAGACTAGAGTAGAGTAGACAAGAGAAGGCTAGAGTAGTAGCCTAGACTAGTAACCCAGCCAAGTCAGCTAGAATAGTGGCATAGATCAGTAGCCTAGACAAGTAGCCTTGAATAGTACCCTTGTCTTGACAAGTACCCTGAATTAGGACCCAAACTGGTACCCTTGCCTTGACTAGGAGCCATAACTAGTGCCCCTGCCTTAATTAGTACCCTGAACTAGTAGCCTTGCCTTAACTAGTGCCCTGCCTTATGTAGCAGCCCTAACAGTACCCTTGCCTTAACCAGTAGCCCTAACTAGTAGCCTTGCCTTCACTAGTAAACTGGCCTGAACGAGTAACCCTATCTTGTAAACTTACCTTAACTAGTACCCCTAACTAGTTGCCTTGCCTTAACTAGTAAACGGGCCTGAACGAGTAACCCTATCTTGCAAACTTACCTTAAGTAGTAGCCTTGCCTGAACCAGTCAACTGGCCTTAACTAGTCACCCTAACTTGTACCCGTACCTTAACATGTACCCCTAACTAGGACCCTTCTCTTAAATAGGAGCAATTTACAGTAACCTTGACTAAAACAGTACCCTCAACAAGGACTTGTGTCTGAACTAGGACCCTTCACTAGTACCCTGGCATTCACTAATACCCCTAACTAGTGAATCTTAGCTCAACTAGTAGCCTTATCTAGTGCCCTGGCTTCAACTAGTAGCCTGAACTAGTAACCTTGTGTTAATTATTACCCTTGCCATAACTAGTACCCTTAATTAGTACCCTTATTAAGTACTCCCAATGACTAGGTGGGGTAGCATAGGGTAGGGTAGCATGCGGTGGAACAAAGAAAATAGAATAAAAAGAATAGAATGACATACTTCAGTGTAGGTTATGGTAGTGTATCATAGGATGAAATAGAGAAAATAGAAAAAGAGAATAGAATACCACAGAAGAGAAGAGAAAATAAAAGACTCGATTAGGATAGGGTGGGGTGGGTTAGGGTTCTGCAGAATAGGATAGTGTAGAATGGTGTGGAATGGAGTCGAATGGAGTCGAATGGAGTCGGACAGAGATGACTAGAGTAGAAAAGAGTGGAATAGAGCTGAAGAGCACCGAATAGGGCCAAATAGGGCCGAATCGAGCCGAATCAAGGCAAATTGAGTCGAATCGAGTCAAATCGACCATATTCGAGCTGAAAGTAGCCGAATGGAGCTGAAAAGAACCAACTAGAGACAAACAAAATGAACCGAGCTAAATCGAGATAAAACACACCTAATCGCATCCTACTGCATCGAATTTCGTCCAATTCCATGAAATCCAACGAAAACCTGTCGAAACTCGTGGAATTTCACCGAATCCCTTTGAACTGTGTCTAAGAGGGTAGAATAGTATTGAATTGAATGAAATCGAATGAAATTGAATAGATTAGAGTAGTGTAGGTTAGGGAGGGATTCAGTGGGTAAGGCACAGTACAATTGAATAGAGCAGAACAGAAGAGAATACAAAGAGTAGAATGGAGTAGAGATGAGTAGAGTAGAATCGTCAGAGTGGAGTAGTGCAGAATATGGATGAAAAGACCCAATTCAAGCCGAATCGAGTCGAGTGGAGAGGAAATGAGACGAATCGCGATGAATCGAATCGATTAGAATAGATTAGAGTAGGGTAGAACAGAATAGAATAGTGTAGAATGGAGTGGACTGGTGTGGAATGGAGTCGAATGGAGCCAAATAGAGACAAATATAGTAGAAAAGAGCTGAATAGAGCTCAGTAAGTTTTAATCGAGCCTAATTATGCTGAATCGAGCAGAATTGAGGCGAATGGACCCGATTCAAGCCAAAGAGAGCTAAATGGAGCCGATTCAAGCCTAATCACACGGAATCGCGACGAAATGCATTGAATTGAATCGTATAGATTAGAGTAGAGGAGGGTAGGGTAGGAGAGGTTAGACTAGCACGGAACAGAATGCAATAGAAAGAATAAAATAGAATTAAGTAGAGTAGAGTAGAATAGAATAGAGTCAAATAGAGGTGAATAGACCGAAGAGCCGAAAAGAGCCGAACAGAGCTGAATACACCCGAATCGACCAAATTCGAGATGAATCGAGACGAATCATGTCGAATCGCATTGAAATGTGTCGAGCTGAATCAAATAGATTAGTGTAGGTGCAGGTAAGGTTAGGGTAGAGTACGGTAGAATCGAAGAGAACAGAAAGAATAGAGTGGAGTGGAGAGGAGTAGACCAGAGTCAAATAGAGTCGAATACTGCCGATCAGAGCTGAATAGAGCAGAAAAGAGCCGAGTAGAACTGAATCGAGTCTAATGCAGCAGAAAGGAGCTGAATCGAGCCGATACGACCCGAATCAGTTCGAATCGCGTTCAAGTGTTTCGAATAGAATCGAACAGATTACAGTAGGGTAAGCAAGGGTAGGGTAGGGTAGAATAGAATGTAGTAGAACAGAATAGAATAGAACAGAACTGAACTGAAAGAATAGAAGAGGGTCGAGTAGAGTATCAAAGACTAGAGTAGAATAGAGTCCAATATTGCCAAACAGAGCCAAATAGAGCTAAAATTAGCTGAATCGACAGAAATCAAGACGAATCACGCCGAATCCCTCAGAACCGTGCCGTATAGCGTCGAGTCCCGTCGAATTGCATTGAATCCCAACAATTCAAGTCAAATCCAATCCAATCGATTCGAATTGACTACTACTCTAATAAAACACATTTTTCGTTTAGAGTAGGGTAGACTACTATGCAATATAACAGAGAATAGAGTAGGATGAAGTAGAATTCTGTAGAATGGAGTTGACTGGAGTCGAATGGAGTCAAATGGAGTTGAAAAGAGATAATAGAGTGGAGTAGAGTCTCATAAAGTCGAGTAGAGGCTATTAGAGCCGAATAGAGCCGAATGGAAGCGCTTCGAGACGAATGGGGATGAATGGAGTGGAATGGAGCCGATTTGAGCCAATCGCATTGAAATGAATGCAACTGAATCCAGCAACATATATTAGAGTACTTTATGATAGAATAGATTAGAATAGAATTGAACACGGTAGAACGGAATAGAAGAACACAATAGAATGGAGTAGATAAAAGTAGGGTAGAGCAGAATAATGTAGAGGAGCGTAGCGTAGAATAGAATCGAATCGAGCCGAATGGAGATGAAAGGAGACAAATTGCATGGAATCCCACCGAATCAATTACAGTAAATTAGAGTAGGGTAGAGTAGAATAGTGTAGAATGGAGTAGAATGGTGTGCAATGGAATTGAATGGAGTCGAATAGAGTAGAAAAGAGCCGAATAGAGCCAAATAGTGCTGAATAGGTCCAAAGAGGGCCGAATCGAGCTCATTTGAGCCTAATGAATTCGAATCGAGCCAAATTCATTGAATCGAGTCTAATGGAGCTGAATCAAGCCGAATCTATTCTGTTCGAGCCAAGCGGACACGAATCGAACCGATTCGATCTGAATTGTGTCAAAATTCGTCAACTCAAATTGAATAGATTGGAGTAGGGGATGTTCGCGTATGGTAGGGTAGGGTAGACTAGAGTAGAATAGAATCAGACAGAATAGAATAGAACAGAACATTACAGAAAGAATACAGAAAAGAGTAGACTAGAGTATAGTAGAAGGGGAATAGAGTAGAATAGAGCCAAATCGAGCTGAATCACTTCAAAATGGGTCGAATCATACCCAATCAAATGGAGTAGAATAGATTAGAGTCGGATAGCATAGGGTACGGTACAATAGAGTAGAATAGAACAGAGCAGAATCGCAAACATACAATAGAATAGAAGAGAGTAGACTAGACTAGACTACAGAAGAGTAGACTAGAGTACAATAGAGTAGAGTAGCATCGAGTCGAATAGAGCTGAATATAGCAGGATGGGGATAAAAGGAGATGAATCGCATCAGAGAGATTAGAGTCAATTAGAGTAGGGTAGGGTAGGGTAGAGCAGAATAGAGTCGAATTGCGTGGAATGAATAGAATGGAGTGAGATAGAGACGAATAGAGTAGAAAAGAGTGGAATCGAGCTGAATAGGGACGACAAAGGCTGAACAGAGCCGAATCAAGTGGAAACGAGGATAATCGAGCTGAATCGAGCTAATGGTGCTGAATCGAGCCGAATCGAGCTGCTTCGAGCCTAGTCGCGTCCAATGGCATCGAAATGCTTTGAATCGAATCAAATCAAACAGATTAGAAGGGTTATGGCACCGGAGTTTCTGATAGAGTGGACTAGGGTAGACTAAGGTAGACTAGAGTAGAGTAGACAAGAGAAGGCTAGAGTAGTAGCCTAGACTAGTAACCCAGCCAAGTCAGCTAGAATAGTGGCATAGATCAGTAGCCTAGACAAGTAGCCTTGAATAGTACCCTTGTCTTGACAAGTACCCTGAATTAGGACCCCAAACTGGTACCCTTGCCTTAACTAGGAGCCATAACTAGTGCCCCTGCCTTAATTAGTACCCTGAACTAGTAGCCTTGCCTTAACTAGTGCCCTGCCTTATGTAGCAGCTCTAACAGTACCCTTGCCTTAACCGGTAGCCCTAACTAGGTGCCTTGCCTTAACTAGTAAACTGGCCTGACGAGTAACCCTAACTTGTACCCTTACCTTAACTAGTACCCCTAACTAGTAGCCTTGCCTTAACTAGTAAACTGGCCTGAACGAGTAACCCTATCTTGTAAACTTACCTTAACTAGTACCCCTAACTAGTAGCCCTGCCTTAACTAGGAAATGGGCCTGAACGAGTAACCCTATCTTGCAAACTTACCTTAACTAGTAGCCTTGCCTGAACCAGTCAACTGGCCTTAACTAGTCACCCTAACTTGTACCCGTACCTTAACATGTACCCCTAACTAGGACCCTTCTCTTAAACAGGAGCAATTTACAGTAACCTTGACTAAAACAGTACCCTCAACAAGGACTTGTGTCTGAACTAGGACCCTTCACTAGTACCCTGGCATTCACTAATACCCCTAACTAGTGAATCTTAGCTCAACTAGTAGCCTTATCTAGTGCCCTGGCTTCAACTAGTAGCCTGAACTAGTAACCTTGTGTTAATCATTACCCTTGCCATAACTAGTACCCTTAATTAGTACCCTTATTAAGTACTCCCAATGACTAGGTGGGGTAGCATAGGGTAGGGTAGCATGCGGTGGAACAAAGAAAATAGAATAAAAAGAATAGAATGACATACTTCAGTGTAGGTTATGGTAGTGTATCATAGGATGAAATAGAGAAAATAGAAAAAGAGAATAGAATACCACAGAAGAGAAGAGAAAATAAAAGACTCGATTAGGATAGGGTGGGGTGGGTTAGGGTTCTGCAGAAGAGGATAGTGTAGAATGGAGTAGAATGGTGTGGAATGGAGTCGAATGGAGTCGGACAGAGATGACTAGAGTAGAAAAGAGTGGAATAGAGCTGAAGAGCACCGAATAGGGTCAAATAGGGGCGAATCGAGCCGAATCAAGGCAAATTGCGTCGAATCGAGTCAAATCGACCATATTCGAGCTGAAAGTAGCCGAATGGAGCTGAAAAGAGCCAACTAGAGACAAACAAAATGAACCGAGCTAAATCGAGATAAAACACACCTAATCGCATCCTACTGCATCGAATTTCGTCCAATTCCATGAAATCCAACCAAAACCTGTCGAAACTCATGGAATTTCACCGAATCCCTTTGAACTGTGTCTAAGAGGGTAGAATAGTATTGAATTGAATGAAATCGAATTAAATTGAATTGATTAGAGTAGTGTAGGTTAGGGAGGGATTCAGTGGGTAAGGCACAGTACAATTGAATAGAGCAGAACAGAAGAGAATACAAAGAGTAGAAAGGAGTAGAGGTGAGTAGAGTAGAATCGTCAGAGTGGAGTAGTGCAGAATATGGATGAAGAGACCCAATTCAAGCCGAATCGAGTCGAGTGGAGAGGAAATGAGACGAATCGCGATGAATCGAATCGATTAGAATAGATTAGAGTAGGGTAGAACAGAATAGAATAGTGTAGAACGGAGTAGACTGGGGAGAAATGGAGTCAAATGGAGCCAAATAGAGACAAATATAGTAGAAAAGAGCTGAATAGAGCTCAATAAGTTTTAATCGAGCATAATTATGCTGAATCGAGCAGAATTGAGGCGAATGGACCCGATTCAAGCCAAAGAGAGCTAAATGGAGCCGATTCAAGCCTAATCACATGGAATCGCGACGAAATGCATTGAATTGAATCCTATAGATTAGAGTAGAGGAGGGTAGGGTAGGAGAGGTTAGACTAGCACGGAACAGAATGCAATAGAAAGAATAAAATAGAATTAAGTAGAGTAGAGTAGAATAGAATAGAGTCAAATAGAGGTGAATAGACCGAAGAGCCGAAAAGAGCCGAACAGAGCTGAATACACCCGAATCGACCAAATTCGAGATGAATCGAGACGAATCATGTCGAATCGCATTGCAATGTGTCGAGCTGAATCAAATAGATTAGTGTAGGTGCAGGTAAGGTTAGGGTAGAGTACGGTCGAATCGAAGAGAACAGAAAGAATAGAGTGGAGTGGAGAGGAGTAGACTAGAGTCAAATAGAGTCGAATACTGCCGATCAGAGCTGAATAGAGCAGAAAAGAGCCGAGTAGAACTGAATCGAGTCTAATGGAGCAGAAAGGAGCTGAATCGAGCCGATACGACCCGAATCAGTTCGAATCGCGTTCAAGTGTTTCGAATAGAATCGAACAGATTACAGTAGGGTAAGCAAGGGTAGGGTAGGGTAGAATAGAATGTAGTAGAACAGAATAGAATAGAACAGAACTGAACTGAAAGAATAGAAGAGGGTCGAGTAGAGTATCAAAGACTAGAGTAGAATAGAGTCCAATATTGCCAAACAGAGCCAAATAGAGCTAAAATTAGCTGAATCGATAGAAATCAAGACGAATCACGCCGAATCCCTCAGAACCGTGCCGTATAGCGTCGAGTCCCGTCGAATTGCATTGAATCCCAACAATTCAAGTCAAATCCAATCCAATCGATTCGAATTGACTACTACTCTAATAAAACACATTTTTCGTTTAGAGTAGGGTAGACTACTATGCAATATAACAGAGAATAGAGTAGGATGAAGTAGAATTCTGTAGAATGGAGTTGACTGGAGTCGAATGGAGTCAAATGGAGTTGAAAAGAGATAATAGAGTTGAGTAGAGTCTCATAAAGTCGACTAGAGGCTATTAGAGCCGAATAGAGCCGAATCGAAGCGCTTCGAGACGAATGGGGATGAATGGAGTGGAATGGAGCCGATTTGAGCCAATCGCGTTGAAATGAATGCAACTGAATCGAGCAACATATATTAGAGTACTTTATGATAGAATAGATTAGAATAGAATTGAACACGGTAGAATGGAATAGAAAGAACACAATAGAATGGAGTAGATAAAAGTAGAGTAGAGCAGAATAATGTAGAGGAGAGTAGCGTAGAATAGAGTCGAATCGAGGCGAATGGAGATGAAAGGAGACAAATTGCATGGAATCCCACCGAATCAATTACAGTAAATTAGAGTAGGGTAGAGTAGAATAGTGTAGAATGGAGTAGAATGGTGTGCAATGGAATTGAATGGAGTCGAATAGAGTAGAAAAGAGCCGAATAGAGCCAAATAGTGCTGAATAGGTCCAAAGAGGGCCGAATCGAGCTCATTTGAGCCTAATGAATTCGAATCGAGCCAAATTCATTGAATCGAGTCTAATGGAGCTGAATCAAGCCGAATCTATTCTGTTCGAGCCAAGCGGACACGAATCGAACCGATTCGATCTGAATTGTGTCAAAATTCGTCAACTCAAATTGAATAGATTGGAGTAGGGGATGTTCGCGTATGGTAGGGTAGGGTAGACTAGAGTAGAATAGAATCAAACAGAATAGAAGAGAAGAGAACATTACAGAAAGAATACAGAAAAGAGTAGACTAGAGTATAGTAGAAGGGGAATAGAGTAGAATAGAGCCAAATCGAGCTGAATCACTTCAAAATGGGTCGAATCGAATCCAATCAAATGGAGTAGAATAGATTAGAGTTGGGATAGCATAGGGTACGGTACAATGGAGTAGAATAGAACAGAACAGAATCGCAAACATACAATAGAATAGAAGAGAGTAGACTAGACTAGACTAGACTACAGAAGAGTAGACTAGAGTACAATAGAGTAGAGTAGCATCGAGTCGAATAGAGCTGAATGTAGCAGGATGGGGATAAAAGGAGATGAATCGCATCAGAGAGATTAGAGTCAATTAGAGTAGGGTAGGGTAGGGTAGAGCAGAATAGAGTCGAATTGTGTGGAATGAATAGAATGGAGTGAGATAGAGACGAATAGAGTAGAAAAGAGTGGAATCGAGCTGAATAGGGACGACAGAGGCTGAACAGAGCCGAATCAAGTGGAAACGAGGATAATCGAGCTGAATCGAGCTAATGGTGCTGAATCGAGCCGAATCGAGCAGCTTCGAGCATAGTCGCGTCCAATGGCATCGAAATGCTTTGAATCGAATCAAATCAAACAGATTAGAAGGGTTATGGCACCGGAGTTTCTGATAGGGTGGACTAGGGTAGACTAAGGTAGACTAGAGTAGAGTAGACAAGAGAAGGCTAGAGTAGTAGCCTAGACTAGTAACCCAGCCAAGTCAGCTAGAATAGTGGCATAGATCAGTAGCCTAGACAAGTAGCCTTGAATAGTACCCTTGTCTTGACAAGTACCCTGAATTAGGACCCCAAACTGGTACCCTTGCCTTAACTAGGAGCCATAACTAGTGCCCCTGCCTTAATTAGTACCCTGAACTAGTAGCCTTGCCTTAACTAGTGCCCTGCCTTATGTAGCAGCCCTAACAGTACCCTTGCCTTAACCGGTAGCCCTAACTAGGTGCCTTGCCTTAACTAGTAAACTGGCCTGACGATAACCCTAACTTGTACCCTGACTTTAACTAGTACCCCTAACTAGTCGCCTTGCCTTAACTAGTAAACTGGCCTGAACGAGTAACCCTATCTTGTAAACTTACCTTAACTAGTAGCCTTGCCTGAACCAGTCAACTGGCCTTAACTAGTCACCCTAACTTGTACCCGTACCTTAACATGTACCCCTAACTAGGACCCTTCTCTTAAACAGGAGCAATTTACAGTAACCTTGACTAAAACAGTACCCTCAACAAGGACTTGTGTCTGAACTAGGACCCTTCACTAGTACCCTGGCATTCACTAATACCCCTAACTAGTGAATCTTAGCTCAACTAGTAGCCTTATCTAGTGCCCTGGCTTCAACTAGTAGCCTGAACTAGTAACCTTGTGTTAATCATTACCCTTGCCATAACTAGTACCCTTAATTAGTACCCTTATTAAGTACTCCCAATGACTAGGTGGGGTAGCATAGGGTAGGGTAGCATGCGGTGGAACAAAGAAAATAGAATAAAAAGAATAGAATGACATACTTCAGTGTAGGTTATGGTAGTGTATCATAGGATGAAATAGAGAAAATAGAAAAAGAGAATAGAATACCACAGAAGAGAAGAGAAAATAAAAGACTCGATTAGGATAGGGTGGGGTGGGTTAGGGTTCTGCAGAAGAGGATAGTGTAGAATGGAGTAGAATGGTGTGGAATGGAGTCGAATGGAGTCGGACAGAGATGACTAGAGTAGAAAAGAGTGGAATAGAGCTGAAGAGCACCGAATAGGGCCAAATAGGGCCGAATCGAGCCGAATCAAGGCAAATTGAGTCGAATCGAGTCAAATCGACCATATTCGAGCTGAAAGTAGCCGAATGGAGCTGAAAAGAGCCAACTAGAGACAAACAAAATGAACCGAGCTAAATCGAGATAAAACACACCTAATCGCATCCTACTGCATCGAATTTCGTCCAATTCCATGAAATCCAACCAAAACCTGTCGAAACTCGTGGAATTTCACCGAATCCCTTTGAACTGTGTCTAAGAGGGTAGAATAGTATTGAATTGAATGAAATCGAATGAAATTGAATAGATTAGAGTAGTGTAGGTTAGGGAGGGATTCAGTGGGTAAGGCACAGTACAATTGAATAGAGCAGAACAGAAGAGAATACAGAGTAGAATGGAGTAGAGGTGAGTAGAGTAGAATCGTCAGAGTGGAGTAGTGCAGAATATGGATGAAGAGACCCAGTTCAAGCCGAATCGAGTCGAGTGGAGAGGAAATGAGACGAATCGCGATGAATCGAATCGATTAGAATAGATTAGAGTAGGGTAGAACAGAATAGAATAGTGTAGAACGGAGTGGACTGGGGAGCAATAGAGTCGAATGGAGCCAAATAGAGACAAATATAGTAGAAAAGAGCTGAATAGAGCTCAATAAGTTTTAATCGAGCCTAATTATGCTGAATCGAGCAGAATTGAGGCGAATGGACCCGATTCAAGCCAAAGAGAGCTAAATGGAGCCGATTCAAGCCTAATCACATGGAATCGCGACGAAACGCATTGAATTGAATCGTATAGATTAGAGTAGAGGAGGGTAGGGTAGGAGAGGTTAGACTAGCACGGAACAGAATGCAATAGAAAGAATAAAATAGAATTAAGTAGAGTAGAGTAGAATAGAATAGAGTCAAATAGAGGTGAATAGACCGAATAGCCGAAAAGAGCCGAACAGAGCTGAGTACACCCGAATCGACCAAATTCGAGATGAATCGAGACGAATCATGTCGAATCGCATTGAAATGTGTCGAGCTGAATCAAATAGATTAGTGTAGGTGCAGGTAAGGTTAGGGTAGAGTACGGTCGAATCGAAGAGAACAGAAAGAATAGAGTGGAGAGGAGTAGACTAGAGTCAAATAGAGTCGAATACTGCCGATCAGAGCTGAATAGAGCAGAAAAGAGCCGAGTAGAACTGAATCGAGTCTAATGGAGCAGAAAGGAGCTGAATCGAGCCGATACGACCCGAATCAGTTCGAATCGCGTTCAAGTGTTTCGAATAGAATCGAACAGATTACAGTAGGGTAAGCAAGGGTTGGGTAGGGTAGAATAGAATGTAGTAGAACAGAATAGAATAGAACTGAACTGAAAGAATAGAAGAGGGTCGAGTAGAGTATCAAAGACTAGAGTAGAATAGAGTCCAATATTGCCAAACAGAGCCAAATAGAGCTAAAATTAGCTGAATCGATAGAAATCAAGACGAATCACGCCGAATCCCTCAGAACCGTGCCGTATAGCGTCGAATCCCATCGAATTGCATTGAATCCCAACAATTCAAGTCAAATCCAATCCAATCGATTCGAATTGACTACTACTCTAATAAAACACATTTTTCGTTTAGAGTAGGGTAGACTACTATGCAATATAACTGAGAATAGAGTTGGATGAAGTAGAATTCTGTAGAATGGAGTTGACTGGAGTCGAATGGAGTCAAATGGAGTTGAAAAGAGATAATAGAGTTGAGTAGAGTCTCATAAAGTCGACTAGAGGCTATTAGAGCCGAATAGAGCCGAATCGAAGCGCTTCGAGACGAATGGGGATGAATGGAGTGGAATGGAGCCGATTTGAGCCAATCGCGTTGAAATGAATGCAACTGAATCGAGCAACATATATTAGAGTACTTTATGATAGAATAGATTAGAATAGAATTGAACACGGTAGAACATAATAGAAAGAACACAATAGAATGGAGTAGATAAAAGTAGAGTAGAGCAGAATAATGTAGAGGAGAGTAGCGTAGAATAGAGTCGAATCGAGGCGAATGGAGATGAAAGGAGACAAATTGCATGGAATCCCACCGAATCAATTACAGTAAATTAGAGTAGGGTAGAGTAGAATAGTGTAGAATGGAGTAGAATGGTGTGCAATGGAATTGAATGGAGTCGAATAGAGTAGAAAAGAGCCGAATAGAGCCAAATAGTGCTGAATAGGTCCAAAGAGGGCCGAATCGAGCTCATTTGAGCCTAATGAATTCGAATCGAGCCAAATTCATTGAATCGAGTCTAATGGAGCTGAATCAAGCCGAATCTATTCTGTTCGAGCCAAGCGGACACGAATCGAACCGATTCGATCTGAATTGTGTCAAAATTCGTCAACTCAAATTGAATAGATTGGAGTAGGGGACGTTCGCGTATGGTAGGGTAGGGTAGACTAGAGTAGAATAGAATCAAACAGAATAGAATAGAAGAGAACATTACAGAAAGAATACAGAAAAGAGTAGACTAGAGTATAGTAGAAGGGGAATAGAGTAGAATAGAGCCAAATCGAGCTGAATCACTTCAAAATGGGTCGAATCGAATCCAATCAAATGGAGTAGAATAGATTAGAGTTGGGATAGCATAGGGTACGGTACAATGGAGTAGAATAGAACAGAACATAATCGCAAACATACAATAGAATAGAAGAGAGTAGACTAGACTAGACTACAGAAGAGTAGACTAGAGTACAATAGAGTAGAGTAGCATCGAGTCGAATAGAGCTGAATGTAGCAGGATGGGGATAAAAGGAGATGAATCGCATCAGAGAGATTAGAGTCAATTAGAGTAGGGTAGGGTAGGGTAGAGCAGAATAGAGTCGAATTGTGTGGAATGAATAGAATGGAGTGAGATAGAGACGAATAGAGTAGAAAAGAGTGGAATCGAGCTGAATAGGGACGACAGAGGCTGAACAGAGCCGAATCAAGTGGAAACGAGGATAATCGAGCTGAATCGAGCTAATGGTGCTGAATCGAGCCGAATCGAGCAGCTTCGAGCATAGTCGCGTCCAATGGCATCGAAATGCTTTGAATCGAATCAAATCAAACAGATTAGAAGGGTTATGGCACCGGAGTTTCTGATAGGGTGGACTAGGGTAGACTAAGGTAGACTAGAGTAGAGTAGACAAGAGAAGGCTAGAGTAGTAGCCTAGACTAGTAACCCAGCCAAGTCAGCTAGAATAGTGGCATAGATCAGTAGCCTAGACAAGTAGCCTTGAATAGTACCCTTGTCTTGACAAGTACCCTGAATTAGGACCCCAAACTGGTACCCTTGCCTTAACTAGGAGCCATAACTAGTGCCCCTGCCTTAATTAGTACCCTGAACTAGTAGCCTTGCCTTAAGTAGTGCCCTGCCTTATGTAGCAGCCCTAACAGTACCCTTGCCTTAACCAGTAGCCCTAACTAGGTGCCTTGCCTTAACTAGTAAACTGGCCTGACGAGTAACCCTAACTTGTACCCTTACCTTAACTAGTACCCCTAACTAGTCGCCTTGCCTTAACTAGTAAACTGGCCTGAACGAGTAACCCTATCTTGTAAACTTACCTTAACTAGTAGCCTTGCCTGAACCAGTCAACTGGCCTTAACTAGTCACCCTAACTTGTACCCGTACCTTAACATGTACCCCTAACTAGGACCCTTCTCTTAAACAGGAGCAATTTACAGTAACCTTGACTAAAACAGTACCCTCAACAAGGACTTGTGTCTGAACTAGGACCCTTCACTAGTACCCTGGCATTCACTAATACCCCTAACTAGTGAATCTTAGCTCAACTAGTAGCCTTATCTAGTGCCCTGGCTTCAACTAGTAGCCTGAACTAGTAACCTTGTGTTAATCATTACCCTTGCCACAACTAGTACCCTTAATTAGTACCCTTATTAAGTACTCCCAATGACTAGGTGGGGTAGCATAGGGTAGGGTAGCATGCGGTGGAACAAAGAAAATAGAATAAAAAGAATAGAATGACATACTTCAGTGTAGGTTATGGTAGTGTATCATAGGATGAAATAGAGAAAATAGAAAAAGAGAATAGAATACCACAGAAGAGAAGAGAAAATAAAAGACTCGATTAGGATAGGGTGGGGTGGGTTAGGGTTCTGCAGAATAGGATAGTGTAGAATGGAGTAGAATGGTGTGGAATGGAGTCGAATGGAGTCGGACAGAGATGACTAGAGTAGAAAAGAGTGGAATAGAGCTGAAGAGCACCGAATAGGGCCAAATAGGGCCGAATCGAGCCGAATCAAGGCAAATTGAGTCGAATCGAGTCAAATCGACCATATTCGAGCTGAAAGTAGCCGAATGGAGCTGAAAAGAGCCAACTAGAGACAAACAAAATGAACCGAGCTAAATCGAGATAAAACACACCTAATCGCATCCTACTGCATCGAATTTCGTCCAATTCCATGAAATCCAACCAAAACCTGTCGAAACTCGTGGAATTTCACCGAATCCCTTTGAACTGTGTCTAAGAGGGTAGAATAGTATTGAATTGAATGAAATCGAATTAAATTGAATAGATTAGAGTAGTGTAGGTTAGGGAGGGATTCAGTGGGTAAGGCACAGTACAATTGAATAGAGCAGAACAGAAGAGAATACAAAGAGTAGAATGGAGTAGAGGTGAGTAGAGTAGAATCGTCAGAGTGGAGTAGTGCA
Source organism: Loxodonta africana (assembly GCF_030014295.1). Lineage (NCBI taxonomy): Eukaryota > Metazoa > Chordata > Mammalia > Proboscidea > Elephantidae > Loxodonta > Loxodonta africana. The sequence continues at coordinate 81,287,261 of NC_087361.1, read as the reverse complement.
GAATATGGATGAAAAGACCCAATTCAAGCCGAATCGAGTCGAGTGGAGAGGAAATGAGACGAATCGCGATGAATCGAATCGATTAGAATAGATTAGAGTAGGGTAGAACAGAATAGAATAGTGTAGAATGGAGTGGACTGGTGTGGAATGGAGTCGAATGGAGCCAAATAGAGACAAATATAGTAGAAAAGAGCTGAATAGAGCTCAATAAGTTTTAATCGAGCCTAATTATGCTGAATCGAGCAGAATTGAGGCAAATGGACCCGATTCAAGCCAAAGAGAGCTAAATGGAGCCGATTCAAGCCTAATCACATGGAATCGCGACGAAACGCATTGAATTGAATCGTATAGATTAGAGTAGAGGAGGGTAGGGTAGGAGAGGTTAGACTAGCACGGAACAGAATGCAATAGAAAGAATAAAATAGAATTAAGTAGAGTAGAGTAGGATAGAATAGAGTCAAATAGAGGTGAATAGACCGAAGAGCCGAAAAGAGCCGAACAGAGCTGAATACACCCGAATCGACCAAATTCGAGATGAATCGAGACGAATCATGTCGAATCGCTTTGAAATGTGTCGAACTGAATCAAATAGATTAGTGTAGGTGCAGGTAAGGTTAGGGTAGAGTACGGTCGAATCGAAGAGAACAGAAAGAATAGAGTGGAGTGGAGAGGAGTAGACTAGAGTCAAATAGAGTCGAATACTGCCGATCAGAGCTGAATAGAGCAGAAAAGAGCCGAGTAGAACTGAATCGAGTCTAATGGAGCAGAAAGGAGCTGAATCGAGCCGATACGACCCGAATCAGCTCGAATCGCGTTCAAGTGTTTCGAATTGAATCGAACAGATTGCAGTAGGGTAAGCAAGGGTAGGGTAGGGTAGAATAGAATGTAGTAGAACAGAATAGAACAGAACAGAACTGAACTGAAAGAATAGAAGAGGGTCGAGTAGAGTATCAAAGACTAGAGTAGAATAGAGTCCAATATTGCCAAACAGAGCCAAATAGAGCTAAAATTAGCTGAACCGATAGAAATCAAGACGAATCACGCCGAATCCCTCAGAACCGTGCCGTATAGCGTCGAATCCCGTCGAATTGCATTGAATCCCAACAATTCAAGTCAAATCCAATCCAATCGATTCGAATTGACTACTACTCTAATAAAACACATTTTTCGTTTAGAGTAGGGTAGACTACTATGCAATATAACAGAGAATAGAGTAGGATGAAGTAGAATTCTGTAGAATGGAGTTGACTGGAGTCGAATGGAGTCAAATGGAGTTGAAAAGAGATAATAGAGTTGAGTAGAGTCTAATAAAGACGAGTAGAGGTTATTAGAGCCGAATAGAGCCGAATCGAAGCTCTTCGAGACAAATGGGGATGAATGGAGTGGAATGGAGCCGATTTGAGCCAATCGCATTGAAATGCATGCGACTGAATCCAGCAACATATATTAGAGTACTTTATGATAGAATAGATTAGAATAGAATTGAACACGGTAGAACGGAATAGAAAGAACACAATAGAATGGAGTAGATAAAAGTAGAGTAGAGCAGAATAATGTAGAGGAGAGTAGCGTAGAATAGAGTCGAATCGAGCCGAATGGAGATGAAAGGAGACAAATTGCATGGAATCCCACCGAATCAATTACAGTAAATTAGAGTAGGGTAGAGTAGAATAGTGTAGAATGGAGTAGAATGGTGTGCAATGGAATTGAATGGAGTCGAATAGAGTAGAAAAGAGCCGAATAGAGCCAAATAGTGCTGAATAGGTCCAAAGAGGGCCGAATCGAGCTCATTTGAGCCTAATGAATTCGAATCGAGCCAAATTCATTGAATCGAGTCTAATGGAGCTGAATCAAGCCGAATCTATTCTGTTCGAGCCAAGCGGACACGAATCGAACCGATTCGATCTGAATTGTGTCAAAATTCGTCAACTCAAATTGAATAGATTGGAGTAGGGGATGTTCGCGTATGGTAGGGTAGGGTAGACTAGAGTAGAATAGAATCAGACAGAATAGAATAGAACAGAACATTACAGAAAGAATACAGAAAAGAGTAGACTAGAGTATAGTAGAAGGGGAATAGAGTAGAATAGAGCCAAATCGAGCTGAATCACTTCAAAATGGGTCGAATCGAATCCAATCAAATGGAGTAGAATAGATTAGAGTTGGGATAGCATAGGGTACAGTACAGTGGAGTAGAATAGAACAGAACAGAATCGCAAACATACAATAGAATAGAAGAGAGTAGACTAGACTAGACTACAGAAGAGTAGACTAGAGTACAATAGAGTAGAGTAGCATCGAGTCGAATAGAGCTGAATGTAGCAGGATGGGGATAAAAGGAGATGAATCGCATCAGAGAGATTAGAGTCAATTAGAGTAGGGTAGGGTAGGGTAGAGCAGAATAGAGTCGAATTGTGTGGAATGAATAGAATGGAGTGAAATAGAGACGAATAGAGTAGAAAAGAGTGGAATCGAGCTGAATAGGGACGACAAAGGCTGAACAGAGCCGAATCAAGTGGAAACGAGGATAATCGAGCTGAATCGAGCTAATGGTGCTGAATCGAGCCGAATCGAGCAGCTTCGAGCATAGTCGCGTCCAATGGCATCGAAATGCTTTGAATCGAATCAAATCAAACAGATTAGAAGGGTTATGGCACCGGAGTTTCTGATAGGGTGGACTAGGGTAGACTAAGGTAGACTAGAGTAGAGTAGACAAGAGAAGGCTAGAGTAGTAGCCTAGACTAGTAACCCAGCCAAGTCAGCTAGAATAGTGGCATAGATCAGTAGCCTCGACAAGTAGCCTTGAATAGTACCCTTGTCTTGACAAGTACCCTGAATTAGGACCCCAAACTGGTACCCTTGCCTTAACTAGGAGCCATAACTAGTGCCCCTGCCTTAATTAGTACCCTGAACTAGTAGCCTTGCCTTAAGTAGTGCCCTGCCTTATGTAGCAGCCCTAACAGTACCCTTGCCTTAACCGGTAGCCCTAACTAGGTGCCTTGCCTTCACTAGTAAACTGGCCTGACGAGTAACCCTAACTTGTACCCTTACCTTAACTAGTACCCCTAACTAGTAGCCCTGCCTTAACTAGTAAACTGGCCTGAACGAGTAACCCTATCTTGTAAACTTACCTTAACTAGTAGCCTTGCCTGAACCAGTCAACTGGCCTTAACTAGTCACCCGAACTTGTATCTGTACCTTAACATGTACCCCTAACTAGGACCCTTCTCTTAAACAGTAGCAATTTACAGTAACCTTGACTAAAACAGTACCCGCAACAAGGACTTGTGTCTGAACTAGGACCCTTCACTAGTACCCTGGCATTCACTAATACCCCTTACTAGTGAATCTTAGCTCAACTAGTAGCCTTATCTAGTGCCCTGGCTTCAACTAGTAGCCTGAACTAGTAACCTTGTGTTAATCATTACCCTTGCCACAACTAGTACCCTTAATTAGTACCCTTATTAAGTACTCCCAATGACTAGGTGGGGTAGCATAGGGTAGGGTAGCATGCGGTGGAACAAAGAAAATAGAATAAAAAGAATAGAATGACATACTTCAGTGTAGGTTATGGTAGTGTATCATAGGATGAAATAGAGAAAATAGAAAAAGAGAATAGAATACCACAGAAGAGAAGAGAAAATAAAAGACTCGATTAGGATAGGGTGGGGTGGGTTAGGGTTCTGCAGAATAGGATAGTGTAGAATGGAGTAGAATGGTGTGGAATGGAGTCGAATGGAGTCGGACAGAGATGACTAGAGTAGAAAAGAGTGGAATAGAGCTGAAGAGCACCGAATAGGGCCAAATAGGGCCGAATCGAGCCGAATCAAGGCAAATTGCGTCGAATCGAGTCAAATCGACCATATTCGAGCTGAAAGTAGCCGAATGGAGCTGAAAAGAGCCAACTAGAGACAAACAAAATGAACCGAGCTAAATCGAGATAAAACACACCTGATCGCATCCCACTGCATCGAATTTCGTCCAATTCCATGAAATCCAACCAAAACCTGTTGAAACTCGTGGAATTTCACCGAAACCCTTTGAACTGTGTCTAAGAGGGTAGAATAGTATTGAATTGAATGAAATCGAATTAAATTGAATAGATTAGAGTAGTGTAGGTTAGGGAGGGATTCAGTGGGTAAGGCACAGTACAATTGAATAGAGCAGAACAGAAGAGAATACAAAGAGTAGAATGGAGTAGAGATGAGTAGAGTAGAATCGTCAGAGTGGAGTAGTGCAGAATATGGATGAAAAGACCCAGTTCAAGCCGAATCGAGTCGAGTGGAGAGGAAATGAGACGAATCGCGATGAATCGAATCGATTAGAATAGATTAGAGTAGGGTAGAACAGAATAGAATAGTGTAGAATGGAGTGGACTGGTGTGGAATGGAGTCGAATGGAGCCAAATAGAGACAAATATAGTAGAAAAGAGCTGAATAGAGCTCAATAAGTTTTAATCGAGCCTAATTATGCTGAATCGAGCAGAATTGAGGCGAATGGACCCGATTCAAGCCAAAGAGAGCTAAATGGAGCCGATTCAAGCCTAATCACATGGAATCGCGACGAAACGCATTGAATTGAATCGTATAGATTAGAGTAGAGGAGGGTAGGGTAGGAGAGGTTAGACTAGCACGGAACAGAATGCAATAGAAAGAATAAAATAGAATTAAGTAGAGTAGAGTAGAATAGAATAGAGTCAAATAGAGGTGAATAGACCGAATAGCCGAAAAGAGCCGAACAGAGCTGAATACACCCGAATCGACCAAATTCGAGATGAATCGAGACGAATCATGTCGAATCGCTTTGAAATGTGTCGAACTGAATCAAATAGATTAGTGTAGGTGCAGGTAAGGTTAGGGTAGAGTACGGTCGAATCGAAGAGAACAGAAAGAATAGAGTGGAGTGGAGAGGAGTAGACTAGAGTCAAATAGAGTCGAATACTGCCGATCAGAGCTGAATAGAGCAGAAAAGAGCCGAGTAGAACTGAATCGAGTCTAATGGAGCAGAAAGGAGCTGAATCGAGCCGATACGACCCGAATCAGCTCGAATCGCGTTCAAGTGTTTCGAATTGAATCGAACAGATTGCAGTAGGGTAAGCAAGGGTAGGGTAGGGTAGAATAGAATGTAGTAGAACAGAATAGAACAGAACAGAACTGAACTGAAAGAATAGAAGAGGGTCGAGTAGAGTATCAAAGACTAGAGTAGAATAGAGTCCAATATTGCCAAACAGAGCCAAATAGAGCTAAAATTAGCTGAACCGATAGAAATCAAGACGAATCACGCCGAATCCCTCAGAACCGTGCCGTATAGCGTCGAATCCCGTCGAATTGCATTGAATCCCAACAATTCAAGTCAAATCCAATCCAATCGATTCGAATTGACTACTACTCTAATAAAACACATTTTTCGTTTAGAGTAGGGTAGACTACTATGCAATATAACAGAGAATAGAGTAGGATGAAGTAGAATTCTGTAGAATGGAGTTGACTGGAGTCGAATGGAGTCAAATGGAGTTGAAAAGAGATAATAGAGTTGAGTAGAGTCTAATAAAGACGAGTAGAGGTTATTAGAGCCGAATAGAGCCGAATCGAAGCTCTTCGAGACAAATGGAGATGAATGGAGTGGAATGGAGCCGATTTGAGCCAATCGCATTGAAATGCATGCGACTGAATCCAGCAACATATATTAGAGTACTTTATGATAGAATAGATTAGAATAGAATTGAACACGGTAGAACGGAATAGAAAGAACACAATAGAATGGAGTAGATAAAAGTAGAGTAGAGCAGAATAATGTAGAGGAGAGTAGCGTAGAATAGAGTCGAATCGAGCCGAATGGAGATGAAAGGAGACAAATTGCATGGAATCCCACCGAATCAATTACAGTAAATTAGAGTAGGGTAGAGTAGAATAGTGTAGAATGGAGTAGAATGGTGTGCAATGGAATTGAATGGAGTCGAATAGAGTAGAAAAGAGCCGAATAGAGCCAAATAGTGCTGAATAGGTCCAAAGAGGGCCGAATCGAGCTCATTTGAACCTAATGAATTCGAATCGAGCCAAATTCATTGAATCGAGTCTAATGGAGCTGAATCAAGCCGAATCTATTCTGTTCGAGCCAAGCGGACACGAATCGAACCGATTCGATCTGAATTGTGTCAAAATTCGTCAACTCAAATTGAATAGATTGGAGTAGGGGATGTTCGCGTATGGTAGGGTAGGGTAGACTAGAGTAGAATAGAATCAGACAGAATAGAATAGAACAGAACATTACAGAAAGAATACAGAAAAGAGTAGACTAGAGTATAGTAGAAGGGGAATAGAGTAGAATAGAGCCAAATCGAGCTGAATCACTTCAAAATGGGTCGAATCGAATCCAATCAAATGGAGTAGAATAGATTAGAGTTGGGATAGCATAGGGTACAGTACAGTGGAGTAGAATAGAACAGAACAGAATCGCAAACATACAATAGAATAGAAGAGAGTAGACTAGACTAGACTACAGAAGAGTAGACTAGAGTACAATAGAGTAGAGTAGCATCGAGTCGAATAGAGCTGAATATAGCAGGATGGGGATAAAAGGAGATGAATCGCATCAGAGAGATTAGAGTCAATTAGAGTAGGGTAGGGTAGGGTAGAGCAGAATAGAGTCGAATTGTGTGGAATGAATAGAATGGAGTGAAATAGAGACGAATAGAGTAGAAAAGAGTGGAATCGAGCTGAATAGGGACGACAAAGGCTGAACAGAGCCGAATCAAGTGGAAACGAGGATAATCGAGCTGAATCGAGCTAATGGTGCTGAATCGAGCCGAATCGAGCAGCTTCGAGCATAGTCGCGTCCAATGGCATCGAAATGCTTTGAATCGAATCAAATCAAACAGATTAGAAGGGTTATGGCACCGGAGTTTCTGATAGGGTGGACTAGGGTAGACTAAGGTAGACTAGAGTAGAGTAGACAAGAGAAGGCTAGAGTAGTAGCCTAGACTAGTAACCCAGCCAAGTCAGCTAGAATAGTGGCATAGATCAGTAGCCTCGACAAGTAGCCTTGAATAGTACCCTTGTCTTGACAAGTACCCTGAATTAGGACCCCAAACTGGTACCCTTGCCTTAACTAGGAGCCATAACTAGTGCCCCTGCCTTAATTAGTACCCTGAACTAGTAGCCTTGCCTTAACTAGTGCCCTGCCTTATGTAGCAGCCCTAACAGTACCCTTGCCTTAACCGGTAGCCCTAACTAGGTGCCTTGCCTTAACTAGTAAACTGGCCTGACGAGTAACCCTAACTTGTACCCTTACCTTAACTAGTACCCCTAACTAGTCGCCTTGCCTTAACTAGTAAACTGGCCTGAACGAGTAACCCTATCTTGTAAACTTACCTTAACTAGTAGCCTTGCCTGAACCAGTCAACTGGCCTTAACTAGTCACCCTAACTTGTACCCGTACCTTAACATGTACCCCTAACTAGGACCCTTCTCTTAAACAGTAGCAATTTACAGTAACCTTGACTAAAACAGTACCCTCAACAAGGACTTGTGTCTGAACTAGGACCCTTCACTAGTACCCTGGCATTGACTAATACCCCTAACTAGTGAATCTTAGCTCAACTAGTAGCCTTATCTAGTGCCCTGGCTTCAACTAGTAGCCTGAACTAGTAACCTTGTGTTAATCATTACCCTTGCCATAACTAGTACCCTTAATTAGTACCCTTATTAAGTACTCCCAATGACTAGGTGGGGTAGCATAGGGTAGGGTAGCATGCGGTGGAACAAAGAAAATAGAATAAAAAGAATAGAATGACATACTTCAGTGTAGGTTATGGTAGTGTATCATAGGATGAAATAGAGAAAATAGAAAAAGAAAATAGAATACCACAGAAGAGAAGAGAAAATAAAAGACTCGATTAGGATAGGGTGGGGTGGGTTAGGGTTCTGCAGAATAGGATAGTGTAGAATGGAGTAGAATGGTGTGGAATGGAGTCAAATGGAGTCGGACAGAGATGACTAGAGTACAAAAGAGTGGAATAGAGCTGAAGAGCACCGAATAGGGCCAAATAGGGCCGAATCGAGCCGAATCAAGGCAAATTGCGTCGAATCGAGTCAAATCGACCATATTCGAACTGAAAGTAGCCGAATGCAGCTGAAAAGAGCCAACTAGAGACAAACAAAATGAACCGAGCTAAATCGAGATAAAACACACCTGATCGCATCCCACTGCATCGAATTTCGTCCAATTCCATGAAATCCAACCAAAACCTGTCGAAACTCGTGGAATTTCACCGAATCCCTTTGAACTGTGTCTAAGAGGGTAGAATAGTATTGAATTGAATGAAATCGAATGAAATTGAATAGATTAGAGTAGTGTAGGTTAGGGAGGGATTCAGTGGGTAAGGCACAGTACAATTGAATAGAGCAGAACAGAAGAGAATACAAAGAGTAGAATGGAGTAGAGATGAGTAGAGTAGAATCGTCAGAGTGGAGTAGTGCAGAATATGGATGAAAAGACCCAGTTCAAGCCGAATCGAGTCAAGTGGAGAGGAAATGAGACGAATCGCGATGAATCGAATCGATTAGAATAGATTAGAGTAGGGTAGAACAGAATAGAATAGTGTAGAATGGAGTGGACTGGTGTGGAATGGAGTCGAATGGAGCCAAATAGAGACAAATATAGTAGAAAAGAGCTGAATAGAGCTCAATAAGTTTTAATCGAGCCTAATTATGCTGAATCGAGCAGAATTGAGGCGAATTGACCCGATTCAAGCCAAAGAGAGCTAAATGGAGCCGATTCAAGCCTAATCACATGGAATCGCGACGAAACGCATTGAATTGAATCGTATAGATTAGAGTAGAGGAGGGTAGGGTAGGAGAGGTTAGACTAGCACGGAACAGAATGCAATAGAAAGAATAAAATAGAATTAAGTAGAGTAGAGTAGAATAGAATAGAGTCAAATAGAGGTGAATAGACCGAAGAGCCGAAAAGAGCCGAACAGAGCTGAATACACCCGAATCGACCAAATTCGAGATGCATCGAGACGAATCATGTCGAATCGCATTGAAATGTGTCGAGCTGAATCAAATAGATTAGTGTAGGTGCAGGTAAGGTTAGGGTAGGGTACGGTCGAATCGAAGAGAACAGAAAGAATAGAGTGGAGTGGAGAGGAGTAGACTAGAGTCAAATAGAGTGGAATACTGCCGATCAGAGCTGAATAGAGCAGAAAAGAGCCGAGTAGAACTGAATCGAGTCTAATGGAGCAGAAAGGAGCTGAATCGAGCCGATACGACCCGAATCAGCTCGAATCGCGTTCAAGTGTTTCGAATAGAATCGAACAGATTACAGTAGGGTAAGCAAGGGTAGGGTAGGGTAGAATAGAATGTAGTAGAACAGAATAGAACAGAACAGAACTGAACTGAAAGAATAGAAGAGGGTCGAGTAGAGTATCAAAGACTAGAGTAGAATAGAGTCCAATATTGCCAAACAGAGCCAAATAGAGCTAAAATTAGCTGAACCGATAGAAATCAAGACGAATCACGCCGAATCCCTCAGAACCGTGCCGTATAGCGTCGAATCCCGTCGAATTGCATTGAATCCCAACAATTCAAGTCAAATCCAATCCAATCGATTCGAATTGACTACTACTCTAATAAAACACATTTTTCGTTTAGAGTAGGGTAGACTACTATGCAATATAACAGAGAATAGAGTAGGATGAAGTAGAATTCTGTAGAATGGAGTTGACTGGAGTCGAATGGAGTCAAATGGAGTTGAAAAGAGATAATAGAGTTGAGTAGAGTCTAATAAAGACGAGTAGAGGTTATTAGAGCCGAATAGAGCCGAATCGAAGCTCTTCGAGACAAATGGGGATGAATGGAGTGGAATGGAGCCGATTTGAGCCAATCGCATTGAAATGCATGCGACTGAATCCAGCAACATATATTAGAGTACTTTATGATAGAATAGATTAGAATAGAATTGAACATGGTAGAACGGAATAGAAGAACACAATAGAATGGAGTAGATAAAAGTAGAGTAGAGCAGAATAATGTAGAGGAGAGTAGCGTAGAATAGAGTCGAATCGAGCCGAATGGAGATGAAAGGAGACAAATTGCATGGAATCCCACCGAATCAATTACAGTAAATTAGAGTAGGGTAGAGTAGAATAGTGTAGAATGGAGTAGAATGGTGTGCAATGGAATTGAATGGAGTCGAATAGAGTAGAAAAGAGCCGAATAGAGCCAAATAGTGCTGAATAGGTCCAAAGAGGGCCGAATCGAGCTCATTTGAGCCTAATGAATTCGAATCGAGCCAAATTCATTGAATCGAGTCTAATGGAGCTGAATCAAGCCGAATCTATTCTGTTCGAGCCAAGCGGACACGAATCGAACCGATTCGATCTGAATTGTGTCAAAATTCGTCAACTCAAATTGAATAGATTGGAGTAGGGGATGTTCGCGTATGGTAGGGTAGGGTAGACTAGAGTAGAATAGAATCAGACAGAATAGAATAGAACAGAACATTACAGAAAGAATACAGAAAAGAGTAGACTAGAGTATAGTAGAAGGGGAATAGAGTAGAATAGAGCCAAATCGAGCTGAATCACTTCAAAATGGGTCGAATCGAATCCAATCAAATGGAGTAGAATAGATTAGAGTTGGGATAGCATAGGGTACAGTACAGTGGAGTAGAATAGAACAGAACAGAATCGCAAACATACAATAGAATAGAAGAGAGTAGACTAGACTAGACTACAGAAGAGTAGACTAGAGTACAATAGAGTAGAGTAGCATCGAGTCGAGAAGAGAGCTGAATATAGCAGGATGGGGATAAAAGGAGATGAATCGCATCAGAGAGATTAGAGTCAATTAGAGTAGGGTAGGGTAGGGTAGAGCAGAATAGAGTCGAATTGTGTGGAATGAATAGAATGGAGTGAAATAGAGACGAATAGAGTAGAAAAGAGTGGAATCGAGCTGAATAGGGACGACAAAGGCTGAACAGAGCCGAATCAAGTGGAAACGAGGATAATCGAGCTGAATCGAGCTAATGGTGCTGAATCGAGCCGAATCGAGCAGCTTCGAGCATAGTCGCGTCCAATGGCATCGAAATGCTTTGAATCGAATCAAATCAAACAGATTAGAAGGGTTATGGCACCGGAGTTTCTGATAGGGTGGACTAGGGTAGACTAAGGTAGACTAGAGTAGAGTAGACAAGAGAAGGCTAGAGTAGTAGCCTAGACTAGTAACCCAGCCAAGTCAGCTAGAATAGTGGCATAGATCAGTAGCCTAGACAAGTAGCCTTGAATAGTACCCTTGTCTTGACAAGTACCCTGAATTAGGACCCCAAACTGGTACCCTTGCCTTAACTAGGAGCCATAACTAGTGCCCCTGCCTTAATTAGTACCCTGAACTAGTAGCCTTGCCTTAACTAGTGCCCTGCCTTATGTAGCAGCCCTAACAGTACCCTTACCTTAACCGGTAGCCCTAACTAGGTGCCTTGCCTTAACTAGTAAACTGGCCTGACGAGTAACCCTAACTTGTACCCTTACCTTAACTAGTACCCCTAACTAGTCGCCTTGCCTTAACTAGTAAACTGGCCTGAACGAGTAACCCTATCTTGTAAACTTACCTTAACTAGTAGCCTTGCCTGAACCAGTCAACTGGCCTTAACTAGTCACCCTAACTTGTACCCGTACCTTAACATGTACCCCTAACTAGGACCCTTCTCTTAAACAGTAGCAATTTACAGTAACCTTGACTAAAACAGTACCCTCAACAAGGACTTGTGTCTGAACTAGGACCCTTCACTAGTACCCTGGCATTGACTAATACCCCTAACTAGTGAATCTTAGCTCAACTAGTAGCCTTATCTAGTGCCCTGGCTTCAACTAGTAGCCTGAACTAGTAACCTTGTGTTAATCATTACCCTTGCCATAACTAGTACCCTTAATTAGTACCCTTATTAAGTACTCCCAATGACTAGGTGGGGTAGCATAGGGTAGGGTAGCATGCGGTGGAACAAAGAAAATAGAATAAAAAGAATAGAATGACATACTTCAGTGTAGGTTATGGTAGTGTATCATAGGATGAAATAGAGAAAATAGAAAAAGAAAATAGAATACCACAGAAGAGAAGAGAAAATAAAAGACTCGATTAGGATAGGGTGGGGTGGGTTAGGGTTCTGCAGAATAGGATAGTGTAGAATGGAGTAGAATGGTGTGGAATGGAGTCAAATGGAGTCGGACAGAGATGACTAGAGTACAAAAGAGTGGAATAGAGCTGAAGAGCACCGAATAGGGCCAAATAGGGCCGAATCGAGCCGAATCAAGGCAAATTGCGTCGAATCGAGTCAAATCGACCATATTCGAACTGAAAGTAGCCGAATGCAGCTGAAAAGAGCCAACTAGAGACAAACAAAATGAACCGAGCTAAATCGAGATAAAACACACCTGATCGCATCCCACTGCATCGAATTTCGTCCAATTCCATGAAATCCAACCAAAACCTGTCGAAACTCGTGGAATTTCACCGAATCCCTTTGAACTGTGTCTAAGAGGGTAGAATAGTATTGAATTGAATGAAATCGAATGAAATTGAATAGATTAGAGTAGTGTAGGTTAGGGAGGGATTCAGTGGGTAAGGCACAGTACAATTGAATAGAGCAGAACAGAAGAGAATACAAAGAGTAGAATGGAGTAGAGATGAGTAGAGTAGAATCGTCAGAGTGGAGTAGTGCAGAATATGGATGAAAAGACCCAGTTCAAGCCGAATCGAGTCAAGTGGAGAGGAAATGAGACGAATCGCGATGAATCGAATCGATTAGAATAGATTAGAGTAGGGTAGAACAGAATAGAATAGTGTAGAATGGAGTGGACTGGTGTGGAATGGAGTCGAATGGAGCCAAATAGAGACAAATATAGTAGAAAAGAGCTGAATAGAGCTCAATAAGTTTTAATCGAGCCTAATTATGCTGAATCGAGCAGAATTGAGGCGAATTGACCCGATTCAAGCCAAAGAGAGCTAAATGGAGCCGATTGAAGCCTAATCACATGGAAGCGCGACGAAACGCATTGAATTGAATCGTATAGATTAGAGTAGAGGAGGGTAGGGTAGGAGAGGTTAGACTAGCACGGAACAGAATGCAATAGAAAGAATAAAATAGAATTAAGTAGAGTAGAGTAGGATAGAATAGAGTCAAATAGAGGTGAATAGACCGAAGAGCCGAAAAGAGCCGAACAGAGCTGAATACACCCGAATCGACCAAATTCGAGATGCATCGAGACGAATCATGTCGAATCGCTTTGAAATGTGTCGAGCTGAATCAAATAGATTAGTGTAGGTGCAGGTAAGGTTAGGGTAGAGTACGGTCGAATCGAAGAGAACAGAAAGAATAGAGTGGAGTGGAGAGGAGTAGACTAGAGTCAAATAGAGTCGAATACTGCCGATCAGAGCTGAATAGAGCAGAAAAGAGCCGAGTAGAACTGAATCGAGTCTAATGGAGCAGAAAGGAGCTGAATCGAGCCGATACGACCCGAATCAGCTCGAATCGCGTTCAAGTGTTTCGAATAGAATCGAACAGATTGCAGTAGGGTAAGCAAGGGTAGGGTAGGGTAGAATAGAATGTAGTAGAACAGAATAGAACAGAACAGAACTGAACTGAAAGAATAGAAGAGGGTCGAGTAGAGTATCAAAGACTAGAGTAGAATAGAGTCCAATATTGCCAAACAGAGCCAAATAGAGCTAAAATTAGCTGAACCGATAGAAATCAAGACGAATCACGCCGAATCCCTCAGAACCGTGCCGTATAGCGTCGAATCCCGTCGAATTGCATTGAATCCCAACAATTCAAGTCAAATCCAGTCCAATCGATTCGAATTGACTACTACTCTAATAAAACACATTTTTCGTTTAGAGTAGGATAGACTACTATGCAATATAACAGAGAATAGAGTAGGATGAAGTAGAATTCTGTAGAATGGAGTTGACTGGAGTCGAATGGAGTCAAATGGAGTTGAAAAGAGATAATAGAGTTGAGTAGAGTCTAATAAAGACGAGTAGAGGTTATTAGAGCCGAATAGAGCCGAATCGAAGCTCTTCGAGACAAATGGGGATGAATGGAGTGGAATGGAGCCGATTTGAGCCAATCGCATTGAAATGCATGCGACTGAATCCAGCAACATATATTAGAGTACTTTATGATAGAATAGATTAGAATAGAATTGAACACGGTAGAACGGAATAGAAAGAACACAATAGAATGGAGTAGATAAAAGTAGAGTAGAGCAGAATAATGTAGAGGAGAGTAGCGTAGAATAGAGTCGAATCGAGCCGAATGGAGATGAAAGGAGACAAATTGCATGGAATCCCACCGAATCAATTACAGTAAATTAGAGTAGGGTAGAGTAGAATAGTGTAGAATGGAGTAGAATGGTGTGCAATGGAATTGATTGGAGTCGAATAGAGTAGAAAAGAGCCGAATAGAGCCAAATAGTGCTGAATAGGTCCAAAGAGGGCCGAATCGAGCTCATTTGAGCCTAATGAATTCGAATCGAGCCAAATTCATTGAATCGAGTCTAATGGAGCTGAATCAAGCCGAATCTATTCTGTTCGAGCCAAGCGGACACGAATCGAACCGATTCGATCTGAATTGTGTCAAAATTCGTCAACTCAAATTGAATAGATTGGAGTAGGGGATGTTCGCGTATGGTAGGGTAGGGTAGACTAGAGTAGAATAGAATCAAACAGAATAGAATAGAACAGAACATTACAGAAAGAATACAGAAAAGAGTAGACTAGAGTATAGTAGAAGGGGAATAGAGTAGAATAGAGCCAAATCGAGCTGAATCACTTCAAAATGGGTCGAATCGAATCCAATCAAATGGAGTAGAATAGATTAGAGTTGGGATAGCATAGGGTAGAGTACAGTGGAGTAGAATAGAACAGAACAGAATCGCAAACATACAATAGAATAGAAGAGAGTAGACTAGACTAGACTACAGAAGAGTAGACTAGAGTACAATAGAGTAGAGTAGCATCGAGTCGAATAGAGCTGAATGTAGCAGGATGGGGATAAAAGGAGATGAATCGCATCAGAGAGATTAGAGTCAATTAGAGTAGGGTAGGGTAGGGTAGAGCAGAATAGAGTCGAATTGTGTGGAATGAATAGAATGGAGTGAAATAGAGACGAATAGAGTAGAAAAGAGTGGAATCGAGCTGAATAGGGACGACAAAGGCTGAACAGAGCCGAATCAAGTGGAAACGAGGATAATCGAGCTGAATCGAGCTAATGGTGCTGAATCGAGCCGAATCGAGCAGCTTCGAGCATAGTCGCGTCCAATGGCATCGAAATGCTTTGAATCGAATCAAATCAAACAGATTAGAAGGGTTATGGCACCGGAGTTTCTGATAGGGTGGACTAGGGTAGACTAAGGTAGACTAGAGTAGAGTAGACAAGAGAAGGCTAGAGTAGTAGCCTAGACTAGTAACCCAGCCAAGTCAGCTCGAATAGTGGCATAGATCAGTAGCCTCGACAAGTAGCCTTGAATAGTACCCTTGTCTTGACAAGTACCCTGAATTAGGACCCCAAACTGGTACCCTTGCCTTAACTAGGAGCCATAACTAGTGCCCCTGCCTTAATTAGTACCCTGAACTAGTAGCCTTGCCTTAACTAGTACCCTGCCTTATGTAGCAGCCCTAACAGTACCCTTGCCTTAACCGGTAGCCCTAACTAGGTGCCTTGCCTTAACTAGTAAACTGGCCTGACGAGTAACCCTAACTTGTACCCTTACCTTAACTAGTACCCCTAACTAGTCGCCTTGCCTTAACTAGTAAACTGGCCTGAACGAGTAACCCTATCTTGTAAACTTGCCTTAACTAGTAGCCTTGCCTGAACCAGTCAACTGGCCTTAACTAGTCACCCTAACTTGTACCCGTACCTTAACATGTACCCCTAACTAGGACCCTTCTCTTAAACAGTAGCAATTTACAGTAACCTTGACTAAAACAGTACCCGCAACAAGGACTTGTGTCTGAACTAGGACCCTTCACTAGTACCCTGGCATTCACTAATACCCCTAACTAGTGAATCTTAGCTCAACTAGTAGCCTTATCTAGTGCCCTGGCTTCAACTAGTAGCCTGAACTAGTAACCTTGTGTTAATCATTACCCTTGCCATAACTAGTACCCTTAATTAGTACCCTTATTAAGTACTCCCAATGACTAGGTGGGGTAGCATAGGGTAGGGTAGCATGCGGTGGAACAAAGAAAATAGAATAAAAAGAATAGAATGACATACTTCAGTGTAGGTTATGGTAGTGTATCATAGGATGAAATAGAGAAAATAGAAAAAGAAAATAGAATACCACAGAAGAGAAGAGAAAATAAAAGACTCGATTAGGATAGGGTGGGGTGGGTTAGGGTTCTGCAGAATAGGATAGTGTAGAATGGAGTAGAATGGTGTGGAATGGAGTCGAATGGAGTCGGACAGAGATGACTAGAGTAGAAAAGAGTGGAATAGAGCTGAAGAGCACCGAATAGGCCCAAATAGGGCCGAATCGAGCCGAATCAAGGCAAATTGCGTCGAATCGAGTCAAATCGACCATATTCGAACTGAAAGTAGCCGAATGGAGCTGAAAAGAGCCAACTAGAGACAAACAAAATGAACCGAGCTAAATCGAGATAAAACACACCTGATCGCATCCCACTGCATCGAATTTCGTCCAATTCCATGAAATCCAACCAAAACCTGTCGAAACTCGTGGAATTTCACCGAATCCCTTTGAACTGTGTCTAAGAGGGTAGAATAGTATTGAATTGAATGAAATCGAATGAAATTGAATAGATTAGAGTAGTGTAGGTTAGGGAGGGATTCAGTGGGTAAGGCACAGTACAATTGAATAGAGCAGAACAGAAGAGAATACAAAGAGTAGAATGGAGTAGAGATGAGTAGAGTAGAATCGTCAGAGTGGAGTAGTGCAGAATATGGATGAAAAGACCCAGTTCAAGCCGAATCGAGTCAAGTGGAGAGGAAATGAGACGAATCGCGATGAATCGAATCGATTAGAATAGATTAGAGTAGGGTAGAACAGAATAGAATAGTGTAGAATGGAGTGGACTGGTGTGGAA
The DNA here is from genome assembly GCF_030014295.1 of Loxodonta africana. NCBI lineage: Eukaryota > Metazoa > Chordata > Mammalia > Proboscidea > Elephantidae > Loxodonta > Loxodonta africana. The sequence goes on along the minus strand of NC_087361.1, from coordinate 81,270,156 downwards.
TGGAGTCGAATGGAGCCAAATAGAGACAAATATAGTAGAAAAGAGCTGAATAGAGCTCAATAAGTTTTAATCGAGCCTAATTATGCTGAATCGAGCAGAATTGAGGCGAATTGACCCGATTCAAGCCAAAGAGAGCTAAATGGAGCCGATTCAAGCCTAATCACATGGAATCGCGACGAAACGCATTGAATTGAATCGTATAGATTAGAGTAGAGGAGGGTAGGGTAGGAGAGGTTAGACTAGCACGGAACAGAATGCAATAGAAAGAATAAAATAGAATTAAGTAGAGTAGAGTAGAATAGAATAGAGTCAAATAGAGGTGAATAGACCGAAGAGCCGAAAAGAGCCGAACAGAGCTGAATACACCCGAATCGACCAAATTCGAGATGAATCGAGACGAATCATGTCGAATCGCATTGAAATGTGTCGAGCTGAATCAAATAGATTAGTGTAGGTGCAGGTAAGGTTAGGGTAGAGTACGGTCGAATCGAAGAGAACAGAAAGAATAGAGTGGAGTGGAGAGGAGTAGACTAGAGTCAAATAGAGTCGAATACTGCCGATCAGAGCTGAATAGAGCAGAAAAGAGCCGAGTAGAACTGAATCGAGTCTAATGGAGCAGAAAGGAGCTGAATCGAGCCGATACGACCCGAATCAGCTCGAATCGCGTTCAAGTGTTTCGAATAGAATCGAACAGATTGCAGTAGGGTAAGCAAGGGTAGGGTAGGGTAGAATAGAATGTAGTAGAACAGAATAGAACAGAACAGAACTGAACTGAAAGAATAGAAGAGGGTCGAGTAGAGTATCAAAGACTAGAGTAGAATAGAGTCCAATATTGCCAAACAGAGCCAAATAGAGCTAAAATTAGCTGAACCGATAGAAATCAAGACGAATCACGCCGAATCCCTCAGAACCGTGCCGTATAGCGTCGAATCCCGTCGAATTGCATTGAATCCCAACAATTCAAGTCAAATCCAATCCAATCGATTCGAATTGACTACTACTCTAATAAAACACATTTTTCGTTTAGAGTAGGGTAGACTACTATGCAATATAACAGAGAATAGAGTAGGATGAAGTAGAATTCTGTAGAATGGAGTTGACTGGAGTCGAATGGAGTCAAATGGAGTTGAAAAGAGATAATAGAGTTGAGTAGAGTCTAATAAAGACGAGTAGAGGCTATTAGAGCCGAATAGAGCCGAATCGAAGCTCTTCGAGACAAATGGGGATGAATGGAGTGGAATGGAGCCGATTTGAGCCAATCGCATTGAAATGCATGCAACTGAATCCAGCAACATATATTAGAGTACTTTATGATAGAATAGATTAGAATAGAATTGAACACGGTAGAACGGAATAGAAAGAACACAATAGAATGGAGTAGATAAAAGTAGAGTAGAGCAGAATAATGTAGAGGAGAGTAGCGTAGAATAGAGTCGAATCGAGCCGAATGGAGATGAAAGGAGACAAATTGCATGGAATCCCACCGAATCAATTACAGTAAATTAGAGTAGGGTAGAGTAGAATAGTGTAGAATGGAGTAGAATGGTGTGCAATGGAATTGAATGGAGTCGAATAGAGTAAAAAAGAGCCGAATAGAGCCAAATAGTGCTGAATAGGTCCAAAGAGGGCCGAATCGAGCTCATTTGAACCTAATGAATTCGAATCGAGCCAAATTCATTGAATCGAGTCTAATGGAGCTGAATCAAGCCGAATCTATTCTGTTCGAGCCAAGCGGACACGAATCGAACCGATTCGATCTGAATTGTGTCAAAATTCGTCAACTCAAATTGAATAGATTGGAGTAGGGGATGTTCGCGTATGGTAGGGTAGGGTAGACTAGAGTAGAATAGAATCAAACAGAATAGAATAGAACAGAACATTACAGAAAGAATACAGAAAAGAGTAGACTAGAGTATAGTAGAAGGGGAATAGAGTAGAATAGAGCCAAATCGAGCTGAATCACTTCAAAATGGGTCGAATCGAATCCAATCAAATGGAGTAGAATAGATTAGAGTTGGGATAGCATAGGGTAGAGTACAGTGGAGTAGAATAGAACAGAACAGAATCGCAAACATACAATAGAATAGAAGAGAGTAGACTAGACTAGACTACAGAAGAGTAGACTAGAGTACAATAGAGTAGAGTAGCATCGAGTCGAATAGAGCTGAATGTAGCAGGATGGGGATAAAAGGAGATGAATCGCATCAGAGAGATTAGAGTCAATTAGAGTAGGGTAGGGTAGGGTAGAGCAGAATAGAGTCGAATTGTGTGGAATGAATAGAATGGAGTGAAATAGAGACGAATAGAGTAGAAAAGAGTGGAATCGAGCTGAATAGGGACGACAAAGGCTGAACAGAGCCGAATCAAGTGGAAACGAGGATAATCGAGCTGAATCGAGCTAATGGTGCTGAATCGAGCCGAATCGAGCAGCTTCGAGCATAGTCGCGTCCAATGGCATCGAAATGCTTTGAATCGAATCAAATCAAACAGATTAGAAGGGTTATGGCACCGGAGTTTCTGATAGGGTGGACTAGGGTAGACTAAGGTAGACTAGAGTAGAGTAGACAAGAGAAGGCTAGAGTAGTAGCCTAGACTAGTAACCCAGCCAAGTCAGCTAGAATAGTGGCATAGATCAGTAGCCTAGACAAGTAGCCTTGAATAGTACCCTTGTCTTGACAAGTACCCTGAATTAGGACCCCAAACTGGTACCCTTGCCTTAACTAGGAGCCATAACTAGTGCCCCTGCCTTAATTAGTACCCTGAACTAGTAGCCTTGCCTTAACTAGTGCCCTGCCTTATGTAGCAGCCCTAACAGTACCCTTGCCTTAACCGGTAGCCCTAACTAGGTGCCTTGCCTTAACTAGTAAACTGGCCTGACGAGTAACCCTAACTTGTACCCTTACCTTAACTAGTACCCCTAACTAGTCGCCTTGCCTTAACTAGTAGACAGGCCTGAACGAGTAACCCTATCTTGTAAACTTGCCTTAACTAGTAGCCTTGCCTGAACCAGTCAACTGGCCTTAACTAGTCACCCTAACTTGTACCCGTACCTTAACATGTACCCCTAACTAGGACCCTTCTCTTAAACAGTAGCAATTTACAGTAACCTTGACTAAAACAGTACCCTCAACAAGGACTTGTGTCTGAACTAGGACCCTTCACTAGTACCCTGGCATTCACTAATACCCCTAACTAGTGAATCTTAGCTCAACTAGTAGCCTTATCTAGTGCCCTGGCTTCAACTAGTAGCCTGAACTAGTAACCTTGTGTTAATCATTACCCTTGCCACAACTAGTACCCTTATTAAGTACTCCCAAAGACTAGGTGGGGTAGCATAGGGTAGGGTAGCATGCGGTGGAACAAAGAAAATAGAATAAAAAGAATAGAATGACATACTTCAGTGTAGGTTATGGTAGTGTATCATAGGATGAAATAGAGAAAATAGAAAAAGAGAATAGAATACCACAGAAGAGAAGAGAAAATAAAAGACTCGATTAGGATAGGGTGGGGTGGGTTAGGGTTCTGCAGAATAGGATAGTGTAGAATGGAGTAGAATGGTGTGGAATGGAGTCGAATGGAGTCGGACAGAGATGACTAGAGTAGAAAAGAGTGGAATAGAGCTGAAGAGCACCGAATAGGGCCAAATAGGGCCGAATCGAGCCGAATCAAGGCAAATTGAGTCGAATCGAGTCAAATCGACCATATTCGAGCTGAAAGTAGCCGAATGGAGCTGAAAAGAGCCAACTAGAGACAAACAAAATGAACCGAGCTAAATCGAGATAAAACACACCTGATCACATCCCACTGCATCGAATTTCGTCCAATTCCATGAAATCCAACCAAAACCTGTCGAAACTCGTGGAATTTCACCGAATCCCTTTGAACTGTGTCTAAGAGGGTAGAATAGTATTGAATTGAATGAAATCGAATGAAATTGAATAGATTAGAGTAGTGTAGGTTAGGGAGGGATTCAGTGGGTAAGGCACAGTACAATTGAATAGAGCAGAACAGAAGAGAATACAAAGAGTAGAATGGAGTAGAGATGAGTAGAGTAGAATCGTCAGAGTGGAGTAGTGCAGAATATGGATGAAAAGACCCAGTTCAAGCCGAATCGAGTCGAGTGGAGAGGAAATGAGACGAATCGCGATGAATCGAATCGATTAGAATAGATTAGAGTAGGGTAGAACAGAATAGAATAGTGTAGAATGGAGTGGACTGGTGTGGAATGGAGTCGAATGGAGACAAATAGAGACAAATATAGTAGAAAAGAGCTGAATAGAGCTCAATAAGTTTTAATCGAGCCTAATTATGCTGAATCGAGCAGAATTGAGGCGAATTGACCCGATTCAAGCCAAAGAGAGCTAAATGGAGCCGATTCAAGCCTAATCACATGGAATCGCGACGAAACGCATTGAATTGAATCGTATAGATTAGAGTAGAGGAGGGTAGGGTAGGAGAGGTTAGACTAGCACGGAACAGAATGCAATAGAAAGAATAAAATAGAATTAAGTAGAGTAGAGTAGGATAGAATAGAGTCAAATAGAGGTGAATAGACCGAATAGCCGAAAAGAGCCGAACAGAGCTGAATACACCCGAATCGACCAAATTCGAGATGAATCGAGACGAATCATGTCGAATCGCTTTGAAATGTGTCGAACTGAATCAAATAGATTAGTGTAGGTGCAGGTAAGGTTAGGGTAGAGTACGGTCGAATCGAAGAGAACAGAAAGAATAGAGTGGAGTGGAGAGGAGTAGACTAGAGTCAAATAGAGTCGAATACTGCCGATCAGAGCTGAATAGAGCAGAAAAGAGCCGAGTAGAACTGAATCGAGTCTAATGGAGCAGAAAGGAGCTGAATCGAGCCGATACGACCCGAATCAGCTCGAATCGCGTTCAAGTGTTTCGAATAGAATCGAACAGATTGCAGTAGGGTAAGCAAGGATAGGGTAGGGTAGAATAGAATGTAGTAGAACAGAATAGAACAGAACAGAACTGAACTGAAAGAATAGAAGAGGGTCGAGTAGAGTATCAAAGACTAGAGTAGAATAGAGTCCAATATTGCCAAACAGAGCCAAATAGAGCTAAAATTAGCTGAACCGATAGAAATCAAGACGAATCACGCCGAATCCCTCAGAACCGTGCCGTATAGCGTCGAATCCCGTCGAATTGCATTGAATCCCAACAATTCAAGTCAAATCCAATCCAATCGATTCGAATTGACTACTACTCTAATAAAACACATTTTTCGTTTAGAGTAGGGTAGACTACTATGCAATATAACAGAGAATAGAGTAGGATGAAGTAGAATTCTGTAGAATGGAGTTGACTGGAGTCGAATGGAGTCAAATGGAGTTGAAAAGAGATAATAGAGTTGAGTAGAGTCTAATAAAGACGAGTAGAGGCTATTAGAGCCGAATAGAGCCGAATCGAAGCTCTTCGAGACAAATGGGGATGAATGGAGTGGAATGGAGCCGATTTGAGCCAATCGCATTGAAATGCATGCAACTGAATCCAGCAACATATATTAGAGTACTTTATGATAGAATAGATTAGAATAGAATTGAACACGGTAGAACGGAATAGAAAGAACACAATAGAATGGAGTAGATAAAAGTAGAGTAGAGCAGAATAATGTAGAGGAGAGTAGCGTAGAATAGAGTCGAATCGAGCCGAATGGAGATGAAAGGAGACAAATTGCATGGAATCCCACCGAATCAATTACAGTAAATTAGAGTAGGGTAGAGTAGAATAGTGTAGAATGGAGTAGAATGGTGTGCAATGGAATTGAATGGAGTCGAATAGAGTAAAAAAGAGCCGAATAGAGCCAAATAGTGCTGAATAGGTCCAAAGAGGGCCGAATCGAGCTCATTTGAACCTAATGAATTCGAATCGAGCCAAATTCATTGAATCGAGTCTAATGGAGCTGAATCAAGCCGAATCTATTCTGTTCGAGCCAAGCGGACACGAATCGAACCGATTCGATCTGAATTGTGTCAAAATTCGTCAACTCAAATTGAATAGATTGGAGTAGGGGATGTTCGCGTATGGTAGGGTAGGGTAGACTAGAGTAGAATAGAATCAAACAGAATAGAATAGAACAGAACATTACAGAAAGAATACAGAAAAGAGTAGACTAGAGTATAGTAGAAGGGGAATAGAGTAGAATAGAGCCAAATCGAGCTGAATCACTTCAAAATGGGTCGAATCGAATCCAATCAAATGGAGTAGAATAGATTAGAGTTGGGATAGCATAGGGTAGAGTACAGTGGAGTAGAATAGAACAGAACAGAATCGCAAACATACAATAGAATAGAAGAGAGTAGACTAGACTAGACTACAGAAGAGTAGACTAGAGTACAATAGAGTAGAGTAGCATCGAGTCGAATAGAGCTGAATGTAGCAGGATGGGGATAAAAGGAGATGAATCGCATCAGAGAGATTAGAGTCAATTAGAGTAGGGTAGGGTAGGGTAGAGCAGAATAGAGTCGAATTGTGTGGAATGAATAGAATGGAGTGAAATAGAGACGAATAGAGTAGAAAAGAGTGGAATCGAGCTGAATAGGGACGACAAAGGCTGAACAGAGCCGAATCAAGTGGAAACGAGGATAATCGAGCTGAATCGAGCTAATGGTGCTGAATCGAGCCGAATCGAGCAGCTTCGAGCATAGTCGCGTCCAATGGCATCGAAATGCTTTGAATCGAATCAAATCAAACAGATTAGAAGGGTTATGGCACCGGAGTTTCTGATAGGGTGGACTAGGGTAGACTAAGGTAGACTAGAGTAGAGTAGACAAGAGAAGGCTAGAGTAGTAGCCTAGACTAGTAACCCAGCCAAGTCAGCTAGAATAGTGGCATAGATCAGTAGCCTAGACAAGTAGCCTTGAATAGTACCCTTGTCTTGACAAGTACCCTGAATTAGGACCCCAAACTGGTACCCTTGCCTTAACTAGGAGCCATAACTAGTGCCCCTGCCTTAATTAGTACCCTGAACTAGTAGCCTTGCCTTAACTAGTGCCCTGCCTTATGTAGCAGCCCTAACAGTACCCTTGCCTTAACCGGTAGCCCTAACTAGGTGCCTTGCCTTAACTAGTAAACTGGCCTGACGAGTAACCCTAACTTGTACCCTTACCTTAACTAGTACCCCTAACTAGTCGCCTTGCCTTAACTAGTAGACAGGCCTGAACGAGTAACCCTATCTTGTAAACTTGCCTTAACTAGTAGCCTTGCCTGAACCAGTCAACTGGCCTTAACTAGTCACCCTAACTTGTACCCGTACCTTAACATGTACCCCTAACTAGGACCCTTCTCTTAAACAGTAGCAATTTACAGTAACCTTGACTAAAACAGTACCCTCAACAAGGACTTGTGTCTGAACTAGGACCCTTCACTAGTACCCTGGCATTCACTAATACCCCTAACTAGTGAATCTTAGCTCAACTAGTAGCCTTATCTAGTGCCCTGGCTTCAACTAGTAGCCTGAACTAGTAACCTTGTGTTAATCATTACCCTTGCCACAACTAGTACCCTTATTAAGTACTCCCAAAGACTAGGTGGGGTAGCATAGGGTAGGGTAGCATGCGGTGGAACAAAGAAAATAGAATAAAAAGAATAGAATGACATACTTCAGTGTAGGTTATGGTAGTGTATCATAGGATGAAATAGAGAAAATAGAAAAAGAGAATAGAATACCACAGAAGAGAAGAGAAAATAAAAGACTCGATTAGGATAGGGTGGGGTGGGTTAGGGTTCTGCAGAATAGGATAGTGTAGAATGGAGTAGAATGGTGTGGAATGGAGTCGAATGGAGTCGGACAGAGATGACTAGAGTAGAAAAGAGTGGAATAGAGCTGAAGAGCACCGAATAGGGCCAAATAGGGCCGAATCGAGCCGAATCAAGGCAAATTGAGTCGAATCGAGTCAAATCGACCATATTCGAGCTGAAAGTAGCCGAATGGAGCTGAAAAGAGCCAACTAGAGACAAACAAAATGAACCGAGCTAAATCGAGATAAAACACACCTGATCACATCCCACTGCATCGAATTTCGTCCAATTCCATGAAATCCAACCAAAACCTGTCGAAACTCGTGGAATTTCACCGAATCCCTTTGAACTGTGTCTAAGAGGGTAGAATAGTATTGAATTGAATGAAATCGAATGAAATTGAATAGATTAGAGTAGTGTAGGTTAGGGAGGGATTCAGTGGGTAAGGCACAGTACAATTGAATAGAGCAGAACAGAAGAGAATACAAAGAGTAGAATGGAGTAGAGATGAGTAGAGTAGAATCGTCAGAGTGGAGTAGTGCAGAATATGGATGAAAAGACCCAGTTCAAGCCGAATCGAGTCGAGTGGAGAGGAAATGAGACGAATCGCGATGAATCGAATCGATTAGAATAGATTAGAGTAGGGTAGAACAGAATAGAATAGTGTAGAATGGAGTGGACTGGTGTGGAATGGAGTCGAATGGAGACAAATAGAGACAAATATAGTAGAAAAGAGCTGAATAGAGCTCAATAAGTTTTAATCGAGCCTAATTATGCTGAATCGAGCAGAATTGAGGCGAATTGACCCGATTCAAGCCAAAGAGAGCTAAATGGAGCCGATTCAAGCCTAATCACATGGAATCGCGACGAAACGCATTGAATTGAATCGTATAGATTAGAGTAGAGGAGGGTAGGGTAGGAGAGGTTAGACTAGCACGGAACAGAATGCAATAGAAAGAATAAAATAGAATTAAGTAGAGTAGAGTAGGATAGAATAGAGTCAAATAGAGGTGAATAGACCGAATAGCCGAAAAGAGCCGAACAGAGCTGAATACACCCGAATCGACCAAATTCGAGATGAATCGAGACGAATCATGTCGAATCGCTTTGAAATGTGTCGAACTGAATCAAATAGATTAGTGTAGGTGCAGGTAAGGTTAGGGTAGAGTACGGTCGAATCGAAGAGAACAGAAAGAATAGAGTGGAGTGGAGAGGAGTAGACTAGAGTCAAATAGAGTCGAATACTGCCGATCAGAGCTGAATAGAGCAGAAAAGAGCCGAGTAGAACTGAATCGAGTCTAATGGAGCAGAAAGGAGCTGAATCGAGCCGATACGACCCGAATCAGCTCGAATCGCGTTCAAGTGTTTCGAATAGAATCGAACAGATTGCAGTAGGGTAAGCAAGGATAGGGTAGGGTAGAATAGAATGTAGTAGAACAGAATAGAACAGAACAGAACTGAACTGAAAGAATAGAAGAGGGTCGAGTAGAGTATCAAAGACTAGAGTAGAATAGAGTCCAATATTGCCAAACAGAGCCAAATAGAGCTAAAATTAGCTGAACCGATAGAAATCAAGACGAATCACGCCGAATCCCTCAGAACCGTGCCGTATAGCGTCGAATCCCGTCGAATTGCATTGAATCCCAACAATTCAAGTCAAATCCAATCCAATCGATTCGAATTGACTACTACTCTAATAAAACACATTTTTCGTTTAGAGTAGGGTAGACTACTATGCAATATAACAGAGAATAGAGTAGGATGAAGTAGAATTCTGTAGAATGGAGTTGACTGGAGTCGAATGGAGTCAAATGGAGTTGAAAAGAGATAATAGAGTTGAGTAGAGTCTAATAAAGACAAGTAGAGGTTATTAGAGCCGAATAGAGCCAAATCGAAGCTCTTCGAGACAAATGGGGATGAATGGAGTGGAATGGAGCCGATTTGAGCCAATCGCATTGAAATGCATGCGACTGAATCCAGCAACATATATTAGAGTACTTTATGATAGAATAGATTAGAATAGAATTGAACACGGTAGAACGGAATAGAAGAACACAATAGAATGGAGTAGATAAAAGTAGAGTAGAGCAGAATAATGTAGAGGAGAGTAGCGTAGAATAGAGTCGAATCGAGCCGAATGGAGATGAAAGGAGACAAATTGCATGGAATCCCACCGAATCAATTACAGTAAATTAGAGTAGGGTAGAGTAGAATAGTGTAGAATGGAGTAGAATGGTGTGCAATGGAATTGAATGGAGTCGAATAGAGTAGAAAAGAGCCGAATAGAGCCAAATAGTGCTGAATAGGTCCAAAGAGGGCCGAATCGAGCTCATTTGAGCCTAATGAATTCGAATCGAGCCAAATTCATTGAATCGAGTCTAATGGAGCTGAATCAAGCCGAATCTATTCTGTTCGAGCCAAGCGGACACGAATCGAACCGATTCGATCTGAATTGTGTCAAAATTCGTCAACTCAAATTGAATAGATTGGAGTAGGGGATGTTCGCGTATGGTAGGGTAGGGTAGACTAGAGTAGAATAGAATCAGACAGAATAGAATAGAACAGAACATTACAGAAAGAATACAGAAAAGAGTAGACTAGAGTATAGTAGAAGGGGAATAGAGTAGAATAGAGCCAAATCGAGCTGAATCACTTCAAAATGGGTCGAATCGAATCCAATCAAATGGAGTAGAATAGATTAGAGTTGGGATAGCATAGGGTACAGTACAGTGGAGTAGAATAGAACAGAACAGAATCGCAAACATACAATAGAATAGAAGAGAGTAGACTAGACTAGACTACAGAAGAGTAGACTAGAGTACAATAGAGTAGAGCAGCATCGAGTCGAATAGAGCTGAATATAGCAGGATGGGGATAAAAGGAGATGAATCGCATCAGAGAGATTAGAGTCAATTAGAGTAGGGTAGGGTAGGGTAGAGCAGAATAGAGTCGAATTGTGTGGAATGAATAGAATGGAGTGAAATAGAGACGAATAGAGTAGAAAAGAGTGGAATCGAGCTGAATAGGGACGACAAAGGCTGAACAGAGCCGAATCAAGTGGAAACGAGGATAATCGAGCTGAATCGAGCTAATGGTGCTGAATCGAGCCGAATCGAGCAGCTTCGAGCATAGTCGCGTCCAATGGCATCGAAATGCTTTGAATCGAATCAAATCAAACAGATTAGAAGGGTTATGGCACCGGAGTTTCTGATAGGGTGGACTAGGGTAGACTAAGGTAGACTAGAGTAGAGTAGAAAAGAGAAGGCTAGAGTAGTAGCCTAGACTAGTAACCCAGCCAAGTCAGCTAGAATAGTGGCATAGATCAGTAGCCTAGACAAGTAGCCTTGAATAGTACCCTTGTCTTGACAAGTACCCTGAATTAGGACCCAAACTGGTACCCTTGCCTTAACTAGGAGCCATAACTAGTGCCCCTGCCTTAATTAGTACCCTGAACTAGTAGCCTTGCCTTAAGTAGTGCCCTGCCTTATGTAGCAGCCCTAACAGTACCCTTGCCTTAACCGGTAGCCCTAACTAGGTGCCTTGCCTTAACTAGTAAACTGGCCTGACGAGTAACCCTAACTTGTACCCTTACCTTAACTAGTACCCCTAACTAGTCGCCTTGCCTTAACTAGTAAACTGGCCTGAACGAGTAACCCTATCTTGTAAACTTACCTTAACTAGTAGCCTTGCCTGAACCAGTCAACTGGCCTTAACTAGTCACCCTAACTTGTACCCGTACCTTAACATGTACCCCTAACTAGGACCCTTCTCTTAAACAGTAGCAATTTACAGTAACCTTGACTAAAACAGTACCCTCAACAAGGACTTGTGTCTGAACTAGGACCCTTCACTAGTACCCTGGCATTCACTAATACCCCTAACTAGTGAATCTTAGCTCAACTAGTAGCCTTATCTAGTGCCCTGGCTTCAACTAGTAGCCTGAACTAGTAACCTTGTGTTAATCATTACCCTTGCCATAACTAGTACCCTTAATTAGTACCCTTATTAAGTACTCCCAATGACTAGGTGGGGTAGCATAGGGTAGGGTAGCATGCGGTGGAACAAAGAAAATAGAATAAAAAGAATAGAATGACATACTTCAGTGTAGGTTATGGTAGTGTATCATAGGATGAAATAGAGAAAATAGAAAAAGAAAATAGAATACCACAGAAGAGAAGAGAAAATAAAAGACTCGATTAGGATAGGGTGGGGTGGGTTAGGGTTCTGCAGAATAGGATAGTGTAGAATGGAGTAGAATGGTGTGGAATGGAGTCGAATGGAGTCGGACAGAGATGACTAGAGTAGAAAAGAGTGGAATAGAGCTGAAGAGCACCGAATAGGGCCAAATAGGGCCGAATCGAGCCGAATCAAGGCAAATTGCGTCGAATCGAGTCAAATCGACCATATTCGAACTGAAAGTAGCCGAATGGAGCTGAAAAGAGCCAACTAGAGACAAACAAAATGAACCGAGCTAAATCGAGATAAAACACACCTAATCGCATCCCACTGCATCGAATTTCGTCCAATTCCATGAAATCCAACCAAAACCTGTCGAAACTCGTGGAATTTCACCGAATCCCTTTGAAATGTGTCTAAGAGGGTAGAATAGTATTGAATTGAATGAAATCGAATGAAATTGAATAGATTAGAGTAGTGTAGGTTAGGGAGGGATTCAGTGGGTAAGGCACAGTACAATTGAATAGAGCAGAACAGAAGAGAATACAAAGAGTAGAATGGAGTAGAGATGAGTAGAGTAGAATCGTCAGAGTGGAGTAGTGCAGAATATGGATGAAAAGACCCAGTTCAAGCCGAATCGAGTCGAGTGGAGAGGAAATGAGACGAATCGCGATGAATCGAATCGATTAGAATAGATTAGAGTAGGGTAGAACAGAATAGAATAGTGTAGAATGGAGTGGACTGGTGTGGAATGGAGTCGAATGGAGCCAAATAGAGACAAATATAGTAGAAAAGAGCTGAATAGAGCTCAATAAGTTTTAATCGAGCCTAATTATGCTGAATCGAGCAGAATTGAGGCGAATTGACCCGATTCAAGCCAAAGAGAGCTAAATGGAGCCGATTCAAGCCTAATCACATGGAATCGCGACGAAACGCATTGAATTGAATCGTATAGATTAGAGTAGAGGAGGGTAGGGTAGGAGAGGTTAGACTAGCACGGAACAGAATGCAATAGAAAGAATAAAATAGAATTAAGTAGAGTAGAGTAGAATAGAATAGAGTCAAATAGAGGTGAATAGACCGAAGAGCCGAAAAGAGCCGAACAGAGCTGAATACACCCGAATCGACCAAATTCGAGATGAATCGAGACGAATCATGTCGAATCGCATTGAAATGTGTCGAGCTGAATCAAATAGATTAGTGTAGGTGCAGGTAAGGTTAGGGTAGAGTACGGTCGAATCGAAGAGAACAGAAAGAATAGAGTGGAGTGGAGAGGAGTAGACTAGAGTCAAATAGAGTCGAATACTGCCGATCAGAGCTGAATAGAGCAGAAAAGAGCCGAGTAGAACTGAATCGAGTCTAATGGAGCAGAAAGGAGCTGAATCGAGCCGATACGACCCGAATCAGCTCGAATCGCGTTCAAGTGTTTCGAATAGAATCGAACAGATTGCAGTAGGGTAAGCAAGGGTAGGGTAGGGTAGAATAGAATGTAGTAGAACAGAATAGAACAGAACAGAACTGAACTGAAAGAATAGAAGAGGGTCGAGTAGAGTATCAAAGACTAGAGTAGAATAGAGTCCAATATTGCCAAACAGAGCCAAATAGAGCTAAAATTAGCTGAACCGATAGAAATCAAGACGAATCACGCCGAATCCCTCAGAACCGTGCCGTATAGCGTCGAATCCCGTCGAATTGCATTGAATCCCAACAATTCAAGTCAAATCCAATCCAATCGATTCGAATTGACTACTACTCTAATAAAACACATTTTTCGTTTAGAGTAGGGTAGACTACTATGCAATATAACAGAGAATAGAGTAGGATGAAGTAGAATTCTGTAGAATGGAGTTGACTGGAGTCGAATGGAGTCAAATGGAGTTGAAAAGAGATAATAGAGTTGAGTAGAGTCTAATAAAGACGAGTAGAGGTTATTAGAGCCGAATAGAGCCGAATCGAAGCTCTTCGAGACAAATGGGGATGAATGGAGTGGAATGGAGCCGATTTGAGCCAATCGCATTGAAATGCATGCAACTGAATCCAGCAACATATATTAGAGTACTTTATGATAGAATAGATTAGAATAGAATTGAACACGGTAGAACGGAATAGAAAGAACACAATAGAATGGAGTAGATAAAAGTAGAGTAGAGCAGAATAATGTAGAGGAGAGTAGCGTAGAATAGAGTCGAATCGAGCCGAATGGAGATGAAAGGAGACAAATTGCATGGAATCCCACCGAATCAATTACAGTAAATTAGAGTAGGGTAGAGTAGAATAGTGTAGAATGGAGTAGAATGGTGTGCAATGGAATTGAATGGAGTCGAATAGAGTAGAAAAGAGCCGAATAGAGCCAAATAGTGCTGAATAGGTCCAAAGAGGGCCGAATCGAGCTCATTTGAACCTAATGAATTCGAATCGAGCCAAATTCATTGAATCGAGTCTAATGGAGCTGAATCAAGCCGAATCTATTCTGTTCGAGCCAAGCGGACACGAATCGAACCGATTCGATCTGAATTGTGTCAAAATTCGTCAACTCAAATTGAATAGATTGGAGTAGGGGATGTTCGCGTATGGTAGGGTAGGGTAGACTAGAGTAGAATAGAATCAAACAGAATAGAATAGAACAGAACATTACAGAAAGAATACAGAAAAGAGTAGACTAGAGTATAGTAGAAGGGGAATAGAGTAGAATAGAGCCAAATCGAGCTGAATCACTTCAAAATGGATCGAATCGAATCCAATCAAATGGAGTAGAATAGATTAGAGTTGGGATAGCATAGGGTACAGTACAGTGGAGTAGAATAGAACAGAACAGAATCGCAAACATACAATAGAATAGAAGAGAGTAGACTAGACTAGACTACAGAAGACTAGACTAGAGTACAATAGAGTAGAGTAGCATCGAGTCGAATAGAGCTGAATGTAGCAGGATGGGGATAAAAGGAGATGAATCGCATCAGAGAGATTAGAGTCAATTAGAGTAGGGTAGGGTAGGGTAGAGCAGAATAGAGTCGAATTGTGTGGAATGAATAGAATGGAGTGAAATAGAGACGAATAGAGTAGAAAAGAGTGGAATCGAGCTGAATAGGGACGACAAAGGCTGAACAGAGCCGAATCAAGTGGAAACGAGGATAATCGAGCTGAATCGAGCTAATGGTGCTGAATCGAGCCGAATCGAGCAGCTTCGAGCATAGTCGCGTCCAATGGCATCGAAATGCTTTGAATCGAATCAAATCAAACAGATTAGAAGGGTTATGGCACCGGAGTTTCTGATAGGGTGGACTAGGGTAGACTAAGGTAGACTAGAGTAGAGTAGACAAGAGAAGGCTAGAGTAGTAGCCTAGACTAGTAACCCAGCCAAGTCAGCTAGAATAGTGGCATAGATCAGTAGCCTAGACAAGTAGCCTTGAATAGTACCCTTGTCTTGACAAGTACCCTGAATTAGGACCCCAAACTGGTACCCTTGCCTTAACTAGGAGCCATAACTAGTGCCCCTGCCTTAATTAGTACCCTGAACTAGTAGCCTTGCCTTAACTAGTGCCCTGCCTTATGTAGCAGCCCTAACAGTACCCTTGCCTTAACCGGTAGCCCTAACTAGTAGCCTTGCCTTAACTAGTAAACGGGCCTGAACGAGCAACCCTATCTTGCAAACTTACCTTAACTAGTAGCCTTGCCTGAACCAGTCAACTGGCCTTAACTAGTCACCCCAACTTGTACCCGTACCTTAACATGTACCCCTAACTAGGACCCTTCTCTTAAACAGGAGCAATTTACAGTAACCTTGACTAAAACAGTACCCTCAACAAGGACTTGTGTCTGAACTAGGACCCTTCACTAGTACCCTGGCATTCACTAATACCCCTAACTAGTGAATCTTAGCTCAACTAGTAGCCTTATCTAGTGCCCTGGCTTCAACTAGTAGCCTGAACTAGTAACCTTGTGTTAATCATTACCCTTGCCATAACTAGTACCCTTAATTAGTACCCTTATTAAGTACTCCCAATGACTAGGTGGGGTAGCATAGGGTAGGGTAGCATGCGGTGGAACAAAGAAAATAGAATAAAAAGAATAGAATGACATACTTCAGTGTAGGTTATGGTAGTGTATCATAGGATGAAATAGAGAAAATAGAAAAAGAAAATAGAATACCACAGAAGAGAAGAGAAAATAAAAGACTCGATTAGGATAGGGTGGGGTGGGTTAGGGTTCTGCAGAATAGGATAGTGTAGAATGGAGTAGAATGGTGTGGAATGGAGTCGAATGGAGTCGGACAGAGATGACTAGAGTAGAAAAGAGTGGAATAGAGCTGAAGAGCACCGAATAGGGCCAAATAGGGCCGAATCGAGCCGAATCAAGGCAAATTGCGTCGAATCGAGTCAAATCGACCATATTCGAACTGAAAGTAGCCGAATGGAGCTGAAAAGAGCCAACTAGAGACAAACAAAATGAACCGAGCTAAATCGAGATAAAACACACCTGATCGCATCCCACTGCATCGAATTTCGTCCAATTCCATGAAATCCAACCAAAACCTGTCGAAACTCGTGGAATTTCACCGAATCCCTTTGAACTGTGTCTAAGAGGGTAGAATAGTATTGAATTGAATGAAATCGAATGAAATTGAATAGATTAGAGTAGTGTAGGTTAGGGAGGGATTCAGTGGGTAAGGCACAGTACAATTGAATAGAGCAGAACAGAAGAGAATACAAAGAGTAGAATGGAGTAGAGATGAGTAGAGTAGAATCGTCAGAGTGGAGTAGTGCAGAATATGGATGAAAAGACCCAGTTCAAGCCGAATCGAGTCAAGTGGAGAGGAAATGAGACGAATCGCGATGAATCGAATCGATTAGAATAGATTAGAGTAGGGTAGAACAGAATAGAATAGTGTAGAATGGAGTGGACTGGTGTGGAATGGAGTCGAATGGAGACAAATAGAGACAAATATAGTAGAAAAGAGCTGAATAGAGCTCAATAAGTTTTAATCGAGCCTAATTATGCTGAATCGAGCAGAATTGAGGCGAATTGACCCGATTCAAGCCAAAGAGAGCTAAATGGAGCCGATTCAAGCCTAATCACATGGAATCGCGACGAAACGCATTGAATTGAATCGTATAGATTAGAGTAGAGGAGGGTAGGGTAGGAGAGGTTAGACTAGCACGGAACAGAATGCAATAGAAAGAATAAAATAGAATTAAGTAGAGTAGAGTAGAATAGAATAGAGTCAAATAGAGGTGAATAGACCGAAGAGCCGAAAAGAGCCGAACAGAGCTGAATACACCCGAATCGACCAAATTCGAGATGAATCGAGACGAATCATGTCGAATCGCATTGAAATGTGTCGAGCTGAATCAAATAGATTAGTGTAGGTGCAGGTAAGGTTAGGGTAGAGTACGGTCGAATCGAAGAGAACAGAAAGAATAGAGTGGAGTGGAGAGGAGTAGACTAGAGTCAAATAGAGTCGAATACTGCCGATCAGAGCTGAATAGAGCAGAAAAGAGCCGAGTAGAACTGAATCGAGTCTAATGGAGCAGAAAGGAGCTGAATCGAGCCGATACGACCCGAATCAGCTCGAATCGCGTTCAAGTGTTTCGAATAGAATCGAACAGATTGCAGTAGGGTAAGCAAGGGTAGGGTAGGGTAGAATAGAATGTAGTAGAACAGAATAGAACAGAACAGAACTGAACTGAAAGAATAGAAGAGGGTCGAGTAGAGTATCAAAGACTAGAGTAGAATAGAGTCCAATATTGCCAAACAGAGCCAAATAGAGCTAAAATTAGCTGAACCGATAGAAATCAAGACGAATCACGCCGAATCCCTCAGAACCGTGCCGTATAGCGTCGAATCCCGTCGAATTGCATTGAATCCCAACAATTCAAGTCAAATCCAATCCAATCGATTCGAATTGACTACTACTCTAATAAAACACATTTTTCGTTTAGAGTAGGGTAGACTACTATGCAATATAACAGAGAATAGAGTAGGATGAAGTAGAATTCTGTAGAATGGAGTTGACTGGAGTCGAATGGAGTCAAATGGAGTTGAAAAGAGATAATAGAGTTGAGTAGAGTCTAATAAAGACGAGTAGAGGCTATTAGAGCCGAATAGAGCCGAATCGAAGCTCTTCGAGACAAATGGGGATGAATGGAGTGGAATGGAGCCGATTTGAGCCAATCGCATTGAAATGCATGCAACTGAATCCAGCAACATATATTAGAGTACTTTATGATAGAATAGATTAGAATAGAATTGAACACGGTAGAACGGAATAGAAAGAACACAATAGAATGGAGTAGATAAAAGTAGAGTAGAGCAGAATAATGTAGAGGAGAGTAGCGTAGAATAGAGTCGAATCGAGGCGAATGGAGATGAAAGGAGACAAATTGCATGAAATCCCACCGAATCAATTACAGTAAATTAGAGTAGGGTAGAGTAGAATAGTGTAGAATGGAGTAGAATGGTGTGCAATGGAATTGAATGGAGTCGAATAGAGTAGAAAAGAGCCGAATAGAGCCAAATAGTGCTGAATAGGTCCAAAGAGGGCCGAATCGAGCTCATTTGAGCCTAATGAATTCGAATCGAGCCAAATTCATTGAATCGAGTCTAATGGAGCTGAATCAAGCCGAATCTATTCTGTTCGAGCCAAGCGGACACGAATCGAACCGATTCGATCTGAATTGTGTCAAAATTCGTCAACTCAAATTGAATAGATTGGAGTAGGGGATGTTCGCGTATGGTAGGGTAGGGTAGACTAGAGTAGAATAGAATCAGACAGAATAGAATAGAACAGAACATTACAGAAAGAATACAGAAAAGAGTAGACTAGAGTATAGTAGAAGGGGAATAGAGTAGAATAGAGCCAAATCGAGCTGAATCACTTCAAAATGGGTCGAATCATACCCAATCAAATGGAGTAGAATAGATTAGAGTCGGATAGCATAGGGTACGGTACAATAGAGTAGAATAGAACAGAGCAGAATCGCAAACATACAATAGAATAGAAGAGAGTAGACTAGACTAGACTACAGAAGAGTAGACTAGAGTACAATAGAGTAGAGTAGCATCGAGTCGAATAGAGCTGAATATAGCAGGATGGGGATAAAAGGAGATGAATCGCATCAGAGAGATTAGAGTCAATTAGAGTAGGGTAGGGTAGGGTAGAGCAGAATAGAGTCGAATTGTGTGGAATGAATAGAATGGAGTGAAATAGAGACGAATAGAGTAGAAAAGAGTGGAATCGAGCTGAATAGGGACGACAAAGGCTGAACAGAGCCGAATCAAGTGGAAACGAGGATAATCGAGCTGAATCGAGCTAATGGTGCTGAATCGAGCCGAATCGAGCTGCTTCGAGCCTAGTCGCGTCCAATGGCATCGAAATGCTTTGAATCGAATCAAATCAAACAGATTAGAAGGGTTATGGCACCGGAGTTTCTGATAGGGTGGACTAGGGTAGACTAAGGTAGACTAGAGTAGAGTAGACAAGAGAAGGCTAGAGTAGTAGCCTAGACTAGTAACCCAGCCAAGTCAGCTAGAATAGTGGCATAGATCAGTAGCTTAGACAAGTAGCCTTGAATAGTACCCTTGTCTTGACAAGTACCCTGAATTAGGACCCAAACTGGTACCCTTGCCTTGACTAGGAGCCATAACTAGTGCCCCTGCCTTAATTAGTACCCTGAACTAGTAGCCTTGCCTTAACTAGTGCCCTGCCTTATGTAGCAGCCCTAACAGTACCCTTGCCTTAACCAGTAGCCCTAACTAGTAGCCTTGCCTTCACTAGTAAACTGGCCTGAACGAGTAACCCTATCTTGTAAACTTACCTTAACTAGTACCCCTAACTAGTTGCCTTGCCTTAACTAGTAAACGGGCCTGAACGAGTAACCCTATCTTGCAAACTTACCTTAACTAGTAGCCTTGCCTGAACCAGTCAACTGGCCTTAACTAGTCACCCTAACTTGTACCCGTACCTTAACATGTACCCCTAACTAGGACCCTTCTCTTAAATAGGAGCAATTTACAGTAACCTTGACTAAAACAGTACCCTCAACAAGGACTTGTGTCTGAACTAGGACCCTTCACTAGTACCCTGGCATTCACTAATACCCCTAACTAGTGAATCTTAGCTCAACTAGTAGCCTTATCTAGTGCCCTGGCTTCAACTAGTAGCCTGAACTAGTAACCTTGTGTTAATCATTACCCTTGCCACAACTAGTACCCTTAATTAGTACCCTTATTAAGTACTCCCAATGACTAGGTGGGGTAGCATAGGGTAGGGTAGCATGCGGTGGAACAAAGAAAATAGAATAAAAAGAATAGAATGACATACTTCAGTGTAGGTTATGGTAGTGTATCATAGGATGAAATAGAGAAAATAGAAAAAGAGAATAGAATACCACAGAAGAGAAGAGAAAATAAAAGACTCGATTAGGATAGGGTGGGGTGGGTTAGGGTTCTGCAGAATAGGATAGTGTAGAATGGTGTGGAATGGAGTCGAATGGAGTCGAATGGAGTCGGACAGAGATGACTAGAGTAGAAAAGAGTGGAATAGAGCTGAAGAGCACTGAATAGGGCCAAATAGGGCCGAATCGAGCCGAATCAAGGCAAATTGAGTCGAATCGAGTCAAATCGACCATATTCGAGCTGAAAGTAGCCGAATGGAGCTGAAAAGAGCCAACTAGAGACAAACAAAATGAACCGAGCTAAATCGAGATAAAACACACCTAATCGCATCCTACTGCATCGAATTTCGTCCAATTCCATGAAATCCAACCAAAACCTGTCGAAACTCGTGGAATTTCACCGAATCCCTTTGAACTGTGTCTAAGAGGGTAGAATAGTATTGAATTGAATGAAATCGAATGAAATTGAATAGATTAGAGTAGTGTAGGTTAGGGAGGGATTCAGTGGGTAAGGCACAGTACAATTGAATAGAGCAGAACAGAAGAGAATACAAAGAGTAGAATGGAGTAGAGATGAGTAGAGTAGAATCGTCAGAGTGGAGTAGTGCAGAATATGGATGAAAAGACCCAATTCAAGCCGAATCGAGTCGAGTGGAGAGGAAATGAGACGAATCGCGATGAATCGAATCGATTAGAATAGATTAGAGTAGGGTAGAACAGAATAGAATAGTGTAGAATGGAGTGGACTGGTGTGGAATGGAGTCGAATGGAGCCAAATAGAGACAAATATAGTAGAAAAGAGCTGAATAGAGCTCAATAAGTTTTAATCGAGCCTAATTATGCTGAATCGAGCAGAATTGAGGCGAATGGACCCGATTCAAGCCAAAGAGAGCTAAATGGAGCCGATTCAAGCCTAATCACACGGAATCGCGACGAAACGCATTGAATTGAATCGTATAGATTAGAGTAGAGGAGGGTAGGGTAGGAGAGGTTAGACTAGCACGGAACAGAATGCAATAGAAAGAATAAAATAGAATTAAGTAGAGTAGAGTAGAATAGAATAGAGTCAAATAGAGGTGAATAGACCGAATAGCCGAAAAGAGCCGAACAGAGCTGAATACACCCGAATCGACCAAATTCGAGATGAATCGAGACGAATCATGTCGAATCGCATTGAAATGTGTCGAGCTGAATCAAATAGATTAGTGTAGGTGCAGGTAAGGTTAGGGTAGAGTACGGTCGAATCGAAGAGAACAGAAAGAATAGAGTGGAGTGGAGAGGAGTAGACCAGAGTCAAATAGAGTCGAATACTGCCGATCAGAGCTGAATAGAGCAGAAAAGAGCCGAGTAGAACTGAATCGAGTCTAATGGAGCAGAAAGGAGCTGAATCGAGCCGATACGACCCGAATCAGTTCGAATCGCGTTCAAGTGTTTCGAATAGAATCGAACAGATTACAGTAGGGTAAGCAAGGGTAGGGTAGGGTAGAATAGAATGTAGTAGAACAGAATAGAATAGAACAGAACTGAACTGAAAGAATAGAAGAGGGTCGAGTAGAGTATCAAAGACTAGAGTAGAATAGAGTCCAATATTGCCAAACAGAGCCAAATAGAGCTAAAATTAGCTGAATCGACAGAAATCAAGACGACTCACGCCGAATCCCTCAGAACCGTGCCGTATAGCGTCGAGTCCCGTCGAATTGCATTGAATCCCAACAATTCAAGTCAAATCCAATCCAATCGATTCGAATTGACTACTACTCTAATAAAACACATTTTTCGTTTAGAGTAGGGTAGACTACTATGCAATATAACAGAGAATGGAGTAGGATGAAGTAGAATTCTGTAGAATGGAGTTGACTGGAGTCGAATGGAGTCAAATGGAGTTGAAAAGAGATAATAGAGTGGAGTAGAGTCTCATAAAGTCGAGTAGAGGCTATTAGAGCCGAATAGAGCCGAATGGAAGCACTTCGAGACGAATGGGGATGAATGGAGTGGAATGGAGCCGATTTGAGCCAATCGCATTGAAATGAATGCAACTGAATCCAGCAACATATATTAGAGTACTTTATGATAGAATAGATTAGAATAGAATTGAACACGGTAGAACGGAATAGAAAGAACACAATAGAATGGAGTAGATAAAAGTAGAGTAGAGCAGAATAATGTAGAGGAGAGTAGCGTAGAATAGAGTCGAATCGAGGCGAATGGAGATGAAAGGAGACAAATTGCATGAAATCCCACCGAATCAATTACAGTAAATTAGAGTAGGGTAGAGTAGAATAGTGTAGAATGGAGTAGAATGGT
Source organism: Loxodonta africana (assembly GCF_030014295.1). Classification (NCBI taxonomy): domain Eukaryota; kingdom Metazoa; phylum Chordata; class Mammalia; order Proboscidea; family Elephantidae; genus Loxodonta; species Loxodonta africana. The sequence continues at coordinate 81,247,522 of NC_087361.1, read as the reverse complement.
GTGCAATGGAATTGAATGGAGTCGAATAGAGTAGAAAAGAGCCGAATAGAGCCAAATAGTGCTGAATAGGTCCAAAGAGGGCCGAATCGAGCTCATTTGAGCCTAATGAATTCGAATCGAGCCAAATTCATTGAATCGAGTCTAATGGAGCTGAATCAAGCCGAATCTATTCTGTTCGAGCCAAGCGGACACGAATCGAACCGATTCGATCTGAATTGTGTCAAAATTCGTCAACTCAAATTGAATAGATTGGAGTAGGGGATGTTCGCGTATGGTAGGGTAGGGTAGACTAGAGTAGAATAGAATCAGACAGAATAGAATAGAACAGAACATTACAGAAAGAATACAGAAAAGAGTAGACTAGAGTATAGTAGAAGGGGAATAGAGTAGAATAGAGCCAAATCGAGCTGAATCACTTCAAAATGGGTCGAATCATACCCAATCAAATGGAGTAGAATAGATTAGAGTCGGATAGCATAGGGTACGGTACAATAGAGTAGAATAGAACAGAGCAGAATCGCAAACATACAATAGAATAGAAGAGAGTAGACTAGACTAGACTACAGAAGAGTAGACTAGAGTACAATAGAGTAGAGTAGCATCGAGTCGAATAGAGCTGAATATAGCAGGATGGGGATAAAAGGAGATGAATCGCATCAGAGAGATTAGAGTCAATTAGAGTAGGGTAGGGTAGGGTAGAGCAGAATAGAGTCGAATTGTGTGGAATGAATAGAATGGAGTGAAATAGAGACGAATAGAGTAGAAAAGAGTGGAATCGAGCTGAATAGGGACGACAAAGGCTGAACAGAGCCGAATCAAGTGGAAACGAGGATAATCGAGCTGAATCGAGCTAATGGTGCTGAATCGAGCCGAATCGAGCTGCTTCGAGCCTAGTCGCGTCCAATGGCATCGAAATGCTTTGAATCGAATCAAATCAAACAGATTAGAAGGGTTATGGCACCGGAGTTTCTGATAGGGTGGACTAGGGTAGACTAAGGTAGACTAGAGTAGAGTAGACAAGAGAAGGCTAGAGTAGTAGCCTAGACTAGTAACCCAGCCAAGTCAGCTAGAATAGTGGCATAGATCAGTAGCTTAGACAAGTAGCCTTGAATAGTACCCTTGTCTTGACAAGTACCCTGAATTAGGACCCAAACTGGTACCCTTGCCTTGACTAGGAGCCATAACTAGTGCCCCTGCCTTAATTAGTACCCTGAACTAGTAGCCTTGCCTTAACTAGTGCCCTGCCTTATGTAGCAGCCCTAACAGTACCCTTGCCTTAACCAGTAGCCCTAACTAGTAGCCTTGCCTTCACTAGTAAACTGGCCTGAACGAGTAACCCTATCTTGTAAACTTACCTTAACTAGTACCCCTAACTAGTTGCCTTGCCTTAACTAGTAAACGGGCCTGAACGAGTAACCCTATCTTGCAAACTTACCTTAACTAGTAGCCTTGCCTGAACCAGTCAACTGGCCTTAACTAGTCACCCTAACTTGTACCCGTACCTTAACATGTACCCCTAACTAGGACCCTTCTCTTAAATAGGAGCAATTTACAGTAACCTTGACTAAAACAGTACCCTCAACAAGGACTTGTGTCTGAACTAGGACCCTTCACTAGTACCCTGGCATTCACTAATACCCCTAACTAGTGAATCTTAGCTCAACTAGTAGCCTTATCTAGTGCCCTGGCTTCAACTAGTAGCCTGAACTAGTAACCTTGTGTTAATCATTACCCTTGCCACAACTAGTACCCTTAATTAGTACCCTTATTAAGTACTCCCAATGACTAAGTGGGGTAGCATAGGGTAGGGTAGCATGCGGTGGAACAAAGAAAATAGAATAAAAAGAATAGAATGACATACTTCAGTGTAGGTTATGGTAGTGTATCATAGGATGAAATAGAGAAAATAGAAAAAGAGAATAGAATACCACAGAAGAGAAGAGAAAATAAAAGACTCGATTAGGATAGGGTGGGGTGGGTTAGGGTTCTGCAGAATAGGATAGTGTAGAATGGTGTGGAATGGAGTCGAATGGAGTCGAATGGAGTCGGACAGAGATGACTAGAGTAGAAAAGAGTGGAATAGAGCTGAAGAGCACTGAATAGGGCCAAATAGGGCCGAATCGAGCCGAATCAAGGCAAATTGAGTCGAATCGAGTCAAATCGACCATATTCGAGCTGAAAGTAGCCGAATGGAGCTGAAAAGAGCCAACTAGAGACAAACAAAATGAACCGAGCTAAATCGAGATAAAACACACCTAATCGCATCCTACTGCATCGAATTTCGTCCAATTCCATGAAATCCAACCAAAACCTGTCGAAACTCGTGGAATTTCACCGAATCCCTTTGAACTGTGTCTAAGAGGGTAGAATAGTATTGAATTGAATGAAATCGAATGAAATTGAATAGATTAGAGTAGTGTAGGTTAGGGAGGGATTCAGTGGGTAAGGCACAGTACAATTGAATAGAGCAGAACAGAAGAGAATACAAAGAGTAGAATGGAGTAGAGATGAGTAGAGTAGAATCGTCAGAGTGGAGTAGTGCAGAATATGGATGAAAAGACCCAATTCAAGCCGAATCGAGTCGAGTGGAGAGGAAATGAGACGAATCGCGATGAATCGAATCGATTAGAATAGATTAGAGTAGGGTAGAACAGAATAGAATAGTGTAGAATGGAGTGGACTGGTGTGGAATGGAGTCGAATGGAGCCAAATAGAGACAAATATAGTAGAAAAGAGCTGAATAGAGCTCAATAAGTTTTAATCGAGCCTAATTATGCTGAATCGAGCAGAATTGAGGCGAATGGACCCGATTCAAGCCAAAGAGAGCTAAATGGAGCCGATTCAAGCCTAATCACACGGAATCGCGACGAAACGCATTGAATTGAATCGTATAGATTAGAGTAGAGGAGGGTAGGGTAGGAGAGGTTAGACTAGCACGGAACAGAATGCAATAGAAAGAATAAAATAGAATTAAGTAGAGTAGAGTAGAATAGAATAGAGTCAAATAGAGGTGAATAGACCGAATAGCCGAAAAGAGCCGAACAGAGCTGAATACACCCGAATCGACCAAATTCGAGATGAATCGAGACGAATCATGTCGAATCGCATTGAAATGTGTCGAGCTGAATCAAATAGATTAGTGTAGGTGCAGGTAAGGTTAGGGTAGAGTACGGTCGAATCGAAGAGAACAGAAAGAATAGAGTGGAGTGGAGAGGAGTAGACCAGAGTCAAATAGAGTCGAATACTGCCGATCAGAGCTGAATAGAGCAGAAAAGAGCCGAGTAGAACTGAATCGAGTCTAATGGAGCAGAAAGGAGCTGAATCGAGCCGATACGACCCGAATCAGTTCGAATCGCGTTCAAGTGTTTCGAATAGAATCGAACAGATTACAGTAGGGTAAGCAAGGGTAGGGTAGGGTAGAATAGAATGTAGTAGAACAGAATAGAATAGAACAGAACTGAACTGAAAGAATAGAAGAGGGTCGAGTAGAGTATCAAAGACTAGAGTAGAATAGAGTCCAATATTGCCAAACAGAGCCAAATAGAGCTAAAATTAGCTGAATCGACAGAAATCAAGACGACTCACGCCGAATCCCTCAGAACCGTGCCGTATAGCGTCGAGTCCCGTCGAATTGCATTGAATCCCAACAATTCAAGTCAAATCCAATCCAATCGATTCGAATTGACTACTACTCTAATAAAACACATTTTTCGTTTAGAGTAGGGTAGACTACTATGCAATATAACAGAGAATGGAGTAGGATGAAGTAGAATTCTGTAGAATGGAGTTGACTGGAGTCGAATGGAGTCAAATGGAGTTGAAAAGAGATAATAGAGTGGAGTAGAGTCTCATAAAGTCGAGTAGAGGCTATTAGAGCCGAATAGAGCCGAATGGAAGCACTTCGAGACGAATGGGGATGAATGGAGTGGAATGGAGCCGATTTGAGCCAATCGCATTGAAATGAATGCAACTGAATCCAGCAACATATATTAGAGTACTTTATGATAGAATAGATTAGAATAGAATTGAACACGGTAGAACGGAATAGAAGAACACAATAGAATGGAGTAGATAAAAGTAGGGTAGAGCAGAATAATGTAGAGGAGCGTAGCGTAGAATAGAGTCGAATCGAGCCGAATGGAGATGAAAGGAGACAAATTGCATGGAATCCCACCGAATCAATTACAGTAAATTAGAGTAGGGTAGAGTAGAATAGTGTAGAATGGAGTAGAATGGTGTGCAATGGAATTGAATGGAGTCGAATAGAGTAGAAAAGAGCCGAATAGAGCCAAATAGTGCTGAATAGGTCCAAAGAGGGCCGAATCGAGCTCATTTGAGCCTAATGAATTCGAATCGAGCCAAATTCATTGAATCGAGTCTAATGGAGCTGAATCAAGCCGAATCTATTCTGTTCGAGCCAAGCGGACACGAATCGAACCGATTCGATCTGAATTGTGTCAAAATTCGTCAACTCAAATTGAATAGATTGGAGTAGGGGATGTTCGCGTATGGTAGGGTAGGGTAGACTAGAGTAGAATAGAATCAGACAGAATAGAATAGAACAGAACATTACAGAAAGAATACAGAAAAGAGTAGACTAGAGTATAGTAGAAGGGGAATAGAGTAGAATAGAGCCAAATCGAGCTGAATCACTTCAAAATGGGTCGAATCATACCCAATCAAATGGAGTAGAATAGATTAGAGTCGGATAGCATAGGGTACGGTACAATAGAGTAGAATAGAACAGAGCAGAATCGCAAACATACAATAGAATAGAAGAGAGTAGACTAGACTAGACTACAGAAGAGTAGACTAGAGTACAATAGAGTAGAGTAGCATCGAGTCGAATAGAGCTGAATATAGCAGGATGGGGATAAAAGGAGATGAATCGCATCAGAGAGATTAGAGTCAATTAGAGTAGGGTAGGGTAGGGTAGAGCAGAATAGAGTCGAATTGTGTGGAATGAATAGAATGGAGTGAAATAGAGACGAATAGAGTAGAAAAGAGTGGAATCGAGCTGAATAGGGACGACAAAGGCTGAACAGAGCCGAATCAAGTGGAAACGAGGATAATCGAGCTGAATCGAGCTAATGGTGCTGAATCGAGCCGAATCGAGCTGCTTCGAGCCTAGTCGCGTCCAATGGCATCGAAATGCTTTGAATCGAATCAAATCAAACAGATTAGAAGGGTTATGGCACCGGAGATTCTGATAGGGTGGACTAGGGTAGACTAAGGTAGACTAGAGTAGAGTAGACAAGAGAAGGCTAGAGTAGTAGCCTAGACTAGTAACCCAGCCAAGTCAGCTAGAATAGTGGCATAGATCAGTAGCCTAGACAAGTAGCCTTGAATAGTACCCTTGTCTTGACAAGTACCCTGAATTAGGACCCCAAACTGGTACCCTTGCCTTAACTAGGAGCCATAACTAGTGCCCCTGCCTTAATTAGTACCCTGAACTAGTAGCCTTGCCTTAACTAGTGCCCTGCCTTATGTAGCAGCCCTAACAGTACCCTTGCCTTAACCAGTAGCCCTAACTAGTAGCCTTGCCTTCACTAGTAAACTGGCCTGAACGAGTAACCCTATCTTGTAAACTTACCTTAACTAGTACCCCTAACTAGTAGCCTTGCCTTAACTAGTAAATGGGCCTGAACGAGTAACCCTATCTTGCAAACTTACCTTAACTAGTATCCTTGCCTGAACCAGTCAACTGGCCTTAACTAGTCACCCTAACTTGTACCCGTACCTTAACATGTACCCCTAACTAGGACCCTTCTCTTAAACAGGAGCAATTTACAGTAACCTTGACTAAAACAGTACCCTCAACAAGGACTTGTGTCTGAACTAGGACCCTTCACTAGTACCCTGGCATTCACTAATACCCCTAACTAGTGAATCTTAGCTCAACTAGTAGCCTTATCTAGTGCCCTGGCTTCAACTAGTAGCCTGAACTAGTAACCTTGTGTTAATTATTACCCTTGCCATAACTAGTACCCTTAATTAGTACCCTTATTAAGTACTCCCAATGACTAGGTGGGGTAGCATAGGGTAGGGTAGCATGCGGTGGAACAAAGAAAATAGAATAAAAAGAATAGAATGACATACTTCAGTGTAGGTTATGGTAGTGTATCATAGGATGAAATAGAGAAAATAGAAAAAGAGAATAGAATACCACAGAAGAGAAGAGAAAATAAAAGACTCGATTAGGATAGGGTGGGGTGGGTTAGGGTTCTGCAGAATAGGATAGTGTAGAATGGTGTGGAATGGAGTCGAATGGAGTCGAATGGAGTCGGACAGAGATGACTAGAGTAGAAAAGAGTGGAATAGAGCTGAAGAGCACCGAATAGGGCCAAATAGGGCCGAATCGAGCCGAATCAAGGCAAATTGAGTCGAATCGAGTCAAATCGACCATATTCGAGCTGAAAGTAGCCGAATGGAGCTGAAAAGAACCAACTAGAGACAAACAAAATGAACCGAGCTAAATCGAGATAAAACACACCTAATCGCATCCTACTGCATCGACTTTCGTCCAATTCCATGAAATCCAACCCAAACCTGTCGAAACTCGTGGAATTTCACCGAATCCCTTTGAACTGTGTCTAAGAGGGTAGAATAGTATTGAATTGAATGAAATCGAATGAAATTGAATAGATTAGAGTAGTGTAGGTTAGGGAGGGATTCAGTGGGTAAGGCACAGTACAATTGAATAGAGCAGAACAGAAGAGAATACAAAGAGTAGAATGGAGTAGAGATGAGTAGAGTAGAATCGTCAGAGTGGAGTAGTGCAGAATATGGATGAAAAGACCCAATTCAAGCCGAATCGAGTCGAGTGGAGAGGAAATGAGACGAATCGCGATGAATCGAATCGATTAGAATAGATTAGAGTAGGGTAGAACAGAATAGAATAGTGTAGAATGGAGTGGACTGGTGTGGAATGGAGTCGAATGGAGCCAAATAGAGACAAATATAGTAGAAAAGAGCTGAATAGAGCTCAATAAGTTTTAATCGAGCCTAATTATGCTGAATCGAGCAGAATTGAGGCGAATGGACCCGATTCAAGCCAAAGAGAGCTAAATGGAGCCGATTCAAGCCTAATCACACGGAATCGCGACGAAACGCATTGAATTGAATCGTATAGATTAGAGTAGAGGAGGGTAGGGTAGGAGAGGTTAGACTAGCACGGAACAGAATGCAATAGAAAGAATAAAATAGAATTAAGTAGAGTAGAGTAGAATAGAATAGAGTCAAATAGAGGTGAATAGACCGAATAGCCGAAAAGAGCCGAACAGAGCTGAATACACCCGAATCGACCAAATTCGAGATGAATCGAGACGAATCATGTCGAATCGCATTGAAATGTGTCGAGCTGAATCAAATAGATTAGTGTAGGTGCAGGTAAGGTTAGGGTAGAGTACGGTCGAATCGAAGAGAACAGAAAGAATAGAGTGGAGTGGAGAGGAGTAGACCAGAGTCAAATAGAGTCGAATACTGCCGATCAGAGCTGAATAGAGCAGAAAAGAGCCGAGTAGAACTGAATCGAGTCTAATGGAGCAGAAAGGAGCTGAATCGAGCCGATACGACCCGAATCAGTTCGAATCGCGTTCAAGTGTTTCGAATAGAATCGAACAGATTACAGTAGGGTAAGCAAGGGTAGGGTAGGGTAGAATAGAATGTAGTAGAACAGAATAGAATAGAACAGAACTGAACTGAAAGAATAGAAGAGGGTCGAGTAGAGTATCAAAGACTAGAGTAGAATAGAGTCCAATATTGCCAAACAGAGCCAAATAGAGCTAAAATTAGCTGAATCGACAGAAATCAAGACGACTCACGCCGAATCCCTCAGAACCGTGCCGTATAGCGTCGAGTCCCGTCGAATTGCATTGAATCCCAAAAATTCAAGTCAAATCCAATCCAATCGATTCGAATTGACTACTACTCTAATAAAACACATTTTTCGTTTAGAGTAGGGTAGACTACTATGCAATATAACAGAGAATAGAGTAGGATGAAGTAGAATTCTGTAGAATGGAGTTGACTGGAGTCGAATGGAGTCAAATGGAGTTGAAAAGAGATAATAGAGTGGAGTAGAGTCTCATAAAGTCGAGTAGATTCTATTAGAGCCGAATAGAGCCGAATGGAAGCGCTTCGAGACGAATGGGGATGAATGGAGTGGAATGGAGCCGATTTGAGCCAATCGCATTGAAATGAATGCAACTGAATCCAGCAACATATATTAGAGTACTTTATGATAGAATAGATTAGAATAGAATTGAACACGGTAGAACGGAATAGAAGAACACAATAGAATGGAGTAGATAAAAGTAGGGTAGAGCAGAATAATGTAGAGGAGCGTAGCGTAGAATAGAATCGAATCGAGCCGAATGGAGATGAAAGGAGACAAATTGCATGGAATCCCACCGAATCAATTACAGTAAATTAGAGTAGGGTAGAGTAGAATAGTGTAGAATGGAGTAGAATGGTGTGCAATGGAATTGAATGGAGTCGAATAGAGTAGAAAAGAGCCGAATAGAGCCAAATAGTGCTGAATAGGTCCAAAGAGGGCCGAATCGAGCTCATTTGAGCCTAATGAATTCGAATCGAGCCAAATTCATTGAATCGAGTCTAATGGAGCTGAATCAAGCCGAATCTATTCTGTTCGAGCCAAGCGGACACGAATCGAACCGATTCGATCTGAATTGTGTCAAAATTCGTCAACTCAAATTGAATAGATTGGAGTAGGAGATGTTCGCGTATGGTAGGGTAGGGTAGACTAGAGTAGAATAGAATCAGACAGAATAGAATAGAACAGAACATTACAGAAAGAATACAGAAAAGAGTAGACTAGAGTATAGTAGAAGGGGAATAGAGTAGAATAGAGCCAAATCGAGCTGAATCACTTCAAAATGGGTCGAATCGTACCCAATCAAATGGAGTAGAATAGATTAGAGTCGGATAGCATAGGGTACGGTACAATAGAGTAGAATAGAACAGAGCAGAATCGCAAACATACAATAGAATAGAAGAGAGTAGACTAGACTAGACTACAGAAGAGTAGACTAGAGTACAATAGAGTAGAGTAGCATCGAGTCGAATAGAGCTGAATATAGCAGGATGGGGATAAAAGGAGATGAATCGCATCAGAGAGATTAGAGTCAATTAGAGTAGGGTAGGGTAGGGTAGAGCAGAATAGAGTCGAATTGTGTGGAATGAATAGAATGGAGTGAAATAGAGACGAATAGAGTAGAAAAGAGTGGAATCGAGCTGAATAGGGACGACAAAGGCTGAACAGAGCCGAATCAAGTGGAAACGAGGATAATCGAGCTGAATCGAGCTAATGGTGCTGAATCGAGCCAAATCGAGCTGCTTCGAGCCTAGTCGCGTCCAATGGCATCGAAATGCTTTGAATCGAATCAAATCAAACAGATTAGAAGGGTTATGGCACCGGAGTTTCTGATAGGGTGGACTAGGGTAGACTAAGGTAGACTAGAGTAGAGTAGACAAGAGAAGGCTAGAGTAGTAGCCTAGACTAGTAACCCAGCCAAGTCAGCTAGAATAGTGGCATAGATCAGTAGCCTAGACAAGTAGCCTTGAATAGTACCCTTGTCTTGACAAGTACCCTGAATTAGGACCCAAACTGGTACCCTTGCCTTGACTAGGAGCCATAACTAGTGCCCCTGCCTTAATTAGTACCCTGAACTAGTAGCCTTGCCTTAACTAGTGCCCTGCCTTATGTAGCAGCCCTAACAGTACCCTTGCCTTAACCAGTAGCCCTAACTAGTAGCCTTGCCTTCACTAGTAAACTGGCCTGAACGAGTAACCCTATCTTGTAAACTTACCTTAACTAGTACCCCTAACTAGTTGCCTTGCCTTAACTAGTAAACGGGCCTGAACGAGTAACCCTATCTTGCAAACTTACCTTAACTAGTAGCCTTGCCTGAACCAGTCAACTGGCCTTAACTAGTCACCCTAACTTGTACCCGTACCTTAACATGTACCCCTAACTAGGACCCTTCTCTTAAACAGGAGCAATTTACAGTAACCTTGACTAAAACAGTACCCTCAACAAGGACTTGTGTCTGAACTAGGACCCTTCACTAGTACCCTGGCATTCACTAATACCCCTAACTAGTGAATCTTAGCTCAACTAGTAGCCTTATCTAGTGCCCTGGCTTCAACTAGTAGCCTGAACTAGTAACCTTGTGTTAATTATTACCCTTGCCATAACTAGTACCCTTAATTAGTACCCTTATTAAGTACTCCCAATGACTAGGTGGGGTAGCATAGGGTAGGGTAGCATGCGGTGGAACAAAGAAAATAGAATAAAAAGAATAGAATGACATACTTCAGTGTAGGTTATGGTAGTGTATCATAGGATGAAATAGAGAAAATAGAAAAAGAGAATAGAATACCACAGAAGAGAAGAGAAAATAAAAGACTCGATTAGGATAGGGTGGGGTGGGTTAGGGTTCTGCAGAATAGGATAGTGTAGAATGGTGTGGAATGGAGTCGAATGGAGTCGAATGGAGTCGGACAGAGATGACTAGAGTAGAAAAGAGTGGAATAGAGCTGAAGAGCACCGAATAGGGCCAAATAGGGCCGAATCGAGCCGAATCAAGGCAAATTGAGTCGAATCGAGTCAAATCGACCATATTCGAGCTGAAAGTAGCCGAATGGAGCTGAAAAGAACCAACTAGAGACAAACAAAATGAACCGAGCTAAATCGAGATAAAACACACCTAATCGCATCCTACTGCATCGAATTTCGTCCAATTCCATGAAATCCAACCAAAACCTGTCGAAACTCGTGGAATTTCACCGAATCCCTTTGAACTGTGTCTAAGAGGGTAGAATAGTATTGAATTGAATGAAATCGAATGAAATTGAATAGATTAGAGTAGTGTAGGTTAGGGAGGGATTCAGTGGGTAAGGCACAGTACAATTGAATAGAGCAGAACAGAAGAGAATACAAAGAGTAGAATGGAGTAGAGATGAGTAGAGTAGAATCGTCAGAGTGGAGTAGTGCAGAATATGGATGAAAAGACCCAATTCAAGCCGAATCGAGTCGAGTGGAGAGGAAATGAGACGAATCGCGATGAATCGAATCGATTAGAATAGATTAGAGTAGGGTAGAACAGAATAGAATAGTGTAGAATGGAGTGGACTGGTGTGGAATGGAGTCGAATGGAGCCAAATAGAGACAAATATAGTAGAAAAGAGCTGAATAGAGCTCAATAAGTTTTAATCGAGCCTAATTATGCTGAATCGAGCAGAATTGAGGCGAATGGACCCGATTCAAGCCAAAGAGAGCTAAATGGAGCCGATTCAAGCCTAATCACACGGAATCGCGACGAAATGCATTGAATTGAATCGTATAGATTAGAGTAGAGGAGGGTAGGGTAGGAGAGGTTAGACTAGCACGGAACAGAATGCAATAGAAAGAATAAAATAGAATTAAGTAGAGTAGAGTAGAATAGAATAGAGTCAAATAGAGGTGAATAGACCGAATAGCCGAAAAGAGCCGAACAGAGCTGAATACACCCGAATCGACCAAATTCGAGATGAATCGAGACGAATCATGTCGAATCGCATTGAAATGTGTCGAGCTGAATCAAATAGATTAGTGTAGGTGCAGGTAAGGTTAGGGTAGAGTACGGTCGAATCGAAGAGAACAGAAAGAATAGAGTGGAGTGGAGAGGAGTAGACCAGAGTCAAATAGAGTCGAATACTGCCGATCAGAGCTGAATAGAGCAGAAAAGAGCCGAGTAGAACTGAATCGAGTCTAATGGAGCAGAAAGGAGCTGAATCGAGCCGATACGACCCGAATCAGTTCGAATCGCGTTCAAGTGTTTCGAATAGAATCGAACAGATTACAGTAGGGTAAGCAAGGGTAGGGTAGGGTAGAATAGAATGTAGTAGAACAGAATAGAATAGAACAGAACTGAACTGAAAGAATAGAAGAGGGTCGAGTAGAGTATCAAAGACTAGAGTAGAATAGAGTCCAATATTGCCAAACAGAGCCAAATAGAGCTAAAATTAGCTGAATCGACAGAAATCAAGACGACTCACGCCGAATCCCTCAGAACCGTGCCGTATAGCGTCGAGTCCCGTCGAATTGCATTGAATCCCAACAATTCAAGTCAAATCCAATCCAATCGATTCGAATTGACTACTACTCTAATAAAACACATTTTTCGTTTAGAGTAGGGTAGACTACTATGCAATATAACAGAGAATAGAGTAGGATGAAGTAGAATTCTGTAGAATGGAGTTGACTGGAGTCGAATGGAGTCAAATGGAGTTGAAAAGAGATAATAGAGTGGAGTAGAGTCTCATAAAGTCGAGTAGATTCTATTAGAGCCGAATAGAGCCGAATGGAAGCGCTTCGAGACGAATGGGGATGAATGGAGTGGAATGGAGCCGATTTGAGCCAATCGCATTGAAATGAATGCAACTGAATCCAGCAACATATATTAGAGTACTTTATGATAGAATAGATTAGAATAGAATTGAACACGGTAGAACGGAATAGAAGAACACAATAGAATGGAGTAGATAAAAGTAGGGTAGAGCAGAATAATGTAGAGGAGCGTAGCGTAGAATAGAATCGAATCGAGCCGAATGGAGATGAAAGGAGACAAATTGCATGGAATCCCACCGAATCAATTACAGTAAATTAGAGTAGGGTAGAGTAGAATAGTGTAGAATGGAGTAGAATGGTGTGCAATGGAATTGAATGGAGTCGAATAGAGTAGAAAAGAGCCGAATAGAGCCAAATAGTGCTGAATAGGTCCAAAGAGGGCCGAATCGAGCTCATTTGAGCCTAATGAATTCGAATCGAGCCAAATTCATTGAATCGAGTCTAATGGAGCTGAATCAAGCCGAATCTATTCTGTTCGAGCCAAGCGGACACGAATCGAACCGATTCGATCTGAATTGTGTCAAAATTCGTCAACTCAAATTGAATAGATTGGAGTAGGGGATGTTCGCGTATGGTAGGGTAGGGTAGACTAGAGTAGAATAGAATCAGACAGAATAGAATAGAACAGAACATTACAGAAAGAATACAGAAAAGAGTAGACTAGAGTATAGTAGAAGGGGAATAGAGTAGAATAGAGCCAAATCGAGCTGAATCACTTCAAAATGGGTCGAATCGAATCCAATCAAATGGAGTAGAATAGATTAGAGTTGGGATAGCATAGGGTACAGTACAGTGGAGTAGAATAGAACAGAACAGAATCGCAAACATACAATAGAATAGAAGAGAGTAGACTAGACTAGACTACAGAAGAGTAGACTAGAGTACAATAGAGTAGAGCAGCATCGAGTCGAATAGAGCTGAATATAGCAGGATGGGGATAAAAGGAGATGAATCGCATCAGAGAGATTAGAGTCAATTAGAGTAGGGTAGGGTAGGGTAGAGCAGAATAGAGTCGAATTGTGTGGAATGAATAGAATGGAGTGAAATAGAGACGAATAGAGTAGAAAAGAGTGGAATCGAGCTGAATAGGGACGACAAAGGCTGAACAGAGCCGAATCAAGTGGAAACGAGGATAATCGAGCTGAATCGAGCTAATGGTGCTGAATCGAGCCAAATCGAGCTGCTTCGAGCCTAGTCGCGTCCAATGGCATCGAAATGCTTTGAATCGAATCAAATCAAACAGATTAGAAGGGTTATGGCACCGGAGTTTCTGATAGGGTGGACTAGGGTAGACTAAGGTAGACTAGAGTAGAGTAGACAAGAGAAGGCTAGAGTAGTAGCCTAGACTAGTAACCCAGCCAAGTCAGCTAGAATAGTGGCATAGATCAGTAGCCTAGACAAGTAGCCTTGAATAGTACCCTTGTCTTGACAAGTACCCTGAATTAGGACCCAAACTGGTACCCTTGCCTTGACTAGGAGCCATAACTAGTGCCCCTGCCTTAATTAGTACCCTGAACTAGTAGCCTTGCCTTAACTAGTGCCCTGCCTTATGTAGCAGCCCTAACAGTACCCTTGCCTTAACCAGTAGCCCTAACTAGTAGCCTTGCCTTCACTAGTAAACTGGCCTGAACGAGTAACCCTATCTTGTAAACTTACCTTAACTAGTACCCCTAACTAGTTGCCTTGCCTTAACTAGTAAACGGGCCTGAACGAGTAACCCTATCTTGCAAACTTACCTTAACTAGTAGCCTTGCCTGAACCAGTCAACTGGCCTTAACTAGTCACCCTAACTTGTACCCGTACCTTAACATGTACCCCTAACTAGGATCCTTCTCTTAAACAGTAGCAATTTACAGTAACCTTGACTAAAACAGTACCCTCAACAAGGACTTGTGTCTGAACTAGGACCCTTCACTAGTACCCTGGCATTCACTAATACCCCTAACTAGTGAATCTTAGCTCAACTAGTAGCCTTATCTAGTGCCCTGGCTTCAACTAGTAGCCTGAACTAGTAACCTTGTGTTAATTATTACCCTTGCCATAACTAGTACCCTTAATTAGTACCCTTATTAAGTACTCCCAATGACTAGGTGGGGTAGCATAGGGTAGGGTAGCATGCGGTGGAACAAAGAAAATAGAATAAAAAGAATAGAATGACATACTTCAGTGTAGGTTATGGTAGTGTATCATAGGATGAAATAGAGAAAATAGAAAAAGAGAATAGAATACCACAGAAGAGAAGAGAAAATAAAAGACTCGATTAGGATAGGGTGGGGTGGGTTAGGGTTCTGCAGAATAGGATAGTGTAGAATGGTGTGGAATGGAGTCGAATGGAGTCGAATGGAGTCGGACAGAGATGACTAGAGTAGAAAAGAGTGGAATAGAGCTGAAGAGCACCGAATAGGGCCAAATAGGGCCGAATCGAGCCGAATCAAGGCAAATTGAGTCGAATCGAGTCAAATCGACCATATTCGAGCTGAAAGTAGCCGAATGGAGCTGAAAAGAACCAACTAGAGACAAACAAAATGAACCGAGCTAAATCGAGATAAAACACACCTAATCGCATCCTACTGCATCGAATTTCGTCCAATTCCATGAAATCCAACCAAAACCTGTCGAAACTCGTGGAATTTCACCGAATCCCTTTGAACTGTGTCTAAGAGGGTAGAATAGTATTGAATTGAATGAAATCGAATGAAATTGAATAGATTAGAGTAGTGTAGGTTAGGGAGGGATTCAGTGGGTAAGGCACAGTACAATTGAATAGAGCAGAACAGAAGAGAATACAAAGAGTAGAATGGAGTAGAGATGAGTAGAGTAGAATCGTCAGAGTGGAGTAGTGCAGAATATGGATGAAAAGACCCAATTCAAGCCGAATCGAGTCGAGTGGAGAGGAAATGAGACGAATCGCGATGAATCGAATCGATTAGAATAGATTAGAGTAGGGTAGAACAGAATAGAATAGTGTAGAATGGAGTGGACTGGTGTGGAATGGAGTCGAATGGAGCCAAATAGAGACAAATATAGTAGAAAAGAGCTGAATAGAGCTCAGTAAGTTTTAATCGAGCCTAATTATGCTGAATCGAGCAGAATTGAGGCGAATGGACCCGATTCAAGCCAAAGAGAGCTAAATGGAGCCGATTCAAGCCTAATCACATGGAATCGCGACGAAATGCATTGAATTGAATCGTATAGATTAGAGTAGAGGAGGGTAGGGTAGGAGAGGTTAGACTAGCACGGAACAGAATGCAATAGAAAGAATAAAATAGAATTAAGTAGAGTAGAGTAGAATAGAATAGAGTCAAATAGAGGTGAATAGACCGAATAGCCGAAAAGAGCCGAACAGAGCTGAATACACCCGAATCGACCAAATTCGAGATGAATCGAGACGAATCATGTCGAATCGCATTGAAATGTGTCGAGCTGAATCAAATAGATTAGTGTAGGTGCAGGTAAGGTTAGGGTAGAGTACGGTAGAATCGAAGAGAACAGAAAGAATAGAGTGGAGTGGAGAGGAGTAGACCAGAGTCAAATAGAGTCGAATACTGCCGATCAGAGCTGAATAGAGCAGAAAAGAGCCGAGTAGAACTGAATCGAGTCTAATGCAGCAGAAAGGAGCTGAATCGAGCCGATACGACCCGAATCAGTTCGAATCGCGTTCAAGTGTTTCGAATAGAATCGAACAGATTACAGTAGGGTAAGCAAGGGTAGGGTAGGGTAGAATAGAATGTAGTAGAATAGAATAGAATAGAACAGAACTGAACTGAAAGAATAGAAGAGGGTCGAGTAGAGTATCAAAGACTAGAGTAGAATAGAGTCCAATATTGCCAAACAGAGCCAAATAGAGCTAAAATTAGCTGAATCGACAGAAATCAAGACGAATCACGCCGAATCCCTCAGAACCGTGCCGTATAGCGTCGAGTCCCGTCGAATTGCATTGAATCCCAACAATTCAAGTCAAATCCAATCCAATCGATTCGAATTGACTACTACTCTAATAAAACACATTTTTCGTTTAGAGTAGGGTAGACTACTATGCAATATAACAGAGAATAGAGTAGGATGAAGTAGAATTCTGTAGAATGGAGTTGACTGGAGTCGAATGGAGTCAAATGGAGTTGAAAAGAGATAATAGAGTGGAGTAGAGTCTCATAAAGTCGAGTAGAGGCTATTAGAGCCGAATAGAGCCGAATGGAAGCGCTTCGAGACGAATGGGGATGAATGGAGTGGAATGGAGCCGATTTGAGCCAATCGCATTGAAATGAATGCAACTGAATCCAGCAACATATATTAGAGTACTTTATGATAGAATAGATTAGAATAGAATTGAACACGGTAGAACGGAATAGAAGAACACAATAGAATGGAGTAGATAAAAGTAGGGTAGAGCAGAATAATGTAGAGGAGCGTAGCGTAGAATAGAATCGAATCGAGCCGAATGGAGATGAAAGGAGACAAATTGCATGGAATCCCACCGAATCAATTACAGTAAATTAGAGTAGGGTAGAGTAGAATAGTGTAGAATGGAGTAGAATGGTGTGCAATGGAATTGAATGGAGTCGAATAGAGTAGAAAAGAGCCGAATAGAGCCAAATAGTGCTGAATAGGTCCAAAGAGGGCCGAATCGAGCTCATTTGAGCCTAATGAATTCGAATCGAGCCAAATTCATTGAATCGAGTCTAATGGAGCTGAATCAAGCCGAATCTATTCTGTTCGAGCCAAGCGGACACGAATCGAACCGATTCGATCTGAATTGTGTCAAAATTCGTCAACTCAAATTGAATAGATTGGAGTAGGGGATGTTCGCATATGGTAGGGTAGGGTAGACTAGAGTAGAATAGAATCAGACAGAATAGAATAGAACAGAACATTACAGAAAGAATACAGAAAAGAGTAGACTAGAGTATAGTAGAAGGGGAATAGAGTAGAATAGAGCCAAATCGAGCTGAATCACTTCAAAATGGGTCGAATCATACCCAATCAAATGGAGTAGAATAGATTAGAGTCGGATAGCATAGGGTACGGTACAATAGAGTAGAATAGAACAGAGCAGAATCGCAAACATACAATAGAATAGAAGAGAGTAGACTAGACTAGACTACAGAAGAGTAGACTAGAGTACAATAGAGTAGAGTAGCATCGAGTCGAATAGAGCTGAATATAGCAGGATGGGGATAAAAGGAGATGAATCGCATCAGAGAGATTAGAGTCAATTAGAGTAGGGTAGGGTAGGGTAGAGCAGAATAGAGTCGAATTGCGTGGAATGAATAGAATGGAGTGAGATAGAGACGAATAGAGTAGAAAAGAGTGGAATCGAGCTGAATAGGGACGACAAAGGCTGAACAGAGCCGAATCAAGTGGAAACGAGGATAATCGAGCTGAATCGAGCTAATGGTGCTGAATCGAGCCGAATCGAGCTGCTTCGAGCCTAGTCGCGTCCAATGGCATCGAAATGCTTTGAATCGAATCAAATCAAACAGATTAGAAGGGTTATGGCACCGGAGTTTCTGATAGGGTGGACTAGGGTAGACTAAGGTAGACTAGAGTAGAGTAGACAAGAGAAGGCTAGAGTAGTAGCCTAGACTAGTAACCCAGCCAAGTCAGCTAGAATAGTGGCATAGATCAGTAGCCTAGACAAGTAGCCTTGAATAGTACCCTTGTCTTGACAAGTACCCTGAATTAGGACCCCAAACTGGTACCCTTGCCTTGACTAGGAGCCATAACTAGTGCCCCTGCCTTAATTAGTACCCTGAACTAGTAGCCTTGCCTTAACTAGTGCCCTGCCTTATGTAGCAGCCCTAACAGTACCCTTGCCTTAACCAGTAGCCCTAACTAGTAGCCTTGCCTTCACTAGTAAACTGGCCTGAACGAGTAACCCTATCTTGTAAACTTACCTTAACTAGTACCCCTAACTAGTTGCCTTGCCTTAACTAGTAAACGGGCCTGAACGAGTAACCCTATCTTGCAAACTTACCTTAACTAGTAGCCTTGCCTGAACCAGTCAACTGGCCTTAACTAGTCACCCTAACTTGTACCCGTACCTTAACATGTACCCCTAACTAGGACCCTTCTCTTAAACAGGAGCAATTTACAGTAACCTTGACTAAAACAGTACCCTCAACAAGGACTTGTGTCTGAACTAGGACCCTTCACTAGTACCCTGGCATTCACTAATACCCCTAACTAGTGAATCTTAGCTCAACTAGTAGCCTTATCTAGTGCCCTGGCTTCAACTAGTAGCCTGAACTAGTAACCTTGTGTTAATTATTACCCTTGCCATAACTAGTACCCTTAATTAGTACCCTTATTAAGTACTCCCAATGACTAGGTGGGGTAGCATAGGGTAGGGTAGCATGCGGTGGAACAAAGAAAATAGAATAAAAAGAATAGAATGACATACTTCAGTGTAGGTTATGGTAGTGTATCATAGGATGAAATAGAGAAAATAGAAAAAGAGAATAGAATACCACAGAAGAGAAGAGAAAATAAAAGACTCGATTAGGATAGGGTGGGGTGGGTTAGGGTTCTGCAGAATAGGATAGTGTAGAATGGTGTGGAATGGAGTCGAATGGAGTCGAATGGAGTCGGACAGAGATGACTAGAGTAGAAAAGAGTGGAATAGAGCTGAAGAGCACCGAATAGGGCCAAATAGGGCCGAATCGAGCCGAATCAAGGCAAATTGAGTCGAATCGAGTCAAATCGACCATATTCGAGCTGAAAGTAGCCGAATGGAGCTGAAAAGAACCAACTAGAGACAAACAAAATGAACCGAGCTAAATCGAGATAAAACACACCTAATCGCATCCTACTGCATCGAATTTCGTCCAATTCCATGAAATCCAACCAAAACCTGTCGAAACTCGTGGAATTTCACCGAATCCCTTTGAACTGTGTCTAAGAGGGTAGAATAGTATTGAATTGAATGAAATCGAATGAAATTGAATAGATTAGAGTAGTGTAGGTTAGGGAGGGATTCAGTGGGTAAGGCACAGTACAATTGAATAGAGCAGAACAGAAGAGAATACAAAGAGTAGAATGGAGTAGAGATGAGTAGAGTAGAATCGTCAGAGTGGAGTAGTGCAGAATATGGATGAAAAGACCCAATTCAAGCCGAATCGAGTCGAGTGGAGAGGAAATGAGACGAATCGCGATGAATCGAATCGATTAGAATAGATTAGAGTAGGGTAGAACAGAATAGAATAGTGTAGAATGGAGTGGACTGGTGTGGAATGGAGTCGAATGGAGCCAAATAGAGACAAATATAGTAGAAAAGAGCTGAATAGAGCTCAATAAGTTTTAATCGAGCCTAATTATGCTGAATCGAGCAGAATTGAGGCGAATGGACCCGATTCAAGCCAAAGAGAGCTAAATGGAGCCGATTCAAGCCTAATCACACGGAATCGCGACGAAATGCATTGAATTGAATCGTATAGATTAGAGTAGAGGAGGGTAGGGTAGGAGAGGTTAGACTAGCACGGAACAGAATGCAATAGAAAGAATAAAATAGAATTAAGTAGAGTAGAGTAGAATAGAATAGAGTCAAATAGAGGTGAATAGACCGAATAGCCGAAAAGAGCCGAACAGAGCTGAATACACCCGAATCGACCAAATTCGAGATGAATCGAGACGAATCATGTCGAATCGCATTGAAATGTGTCGAGCTGAATCAAATAGATTAGTGTAGGTGCAGGTAAGGTTAGGGTAGAGTACGGTCGAATCGAAGAGAACAGAAAGAATAGAGTGGAGTGGAGAGGAGTAGACCAGAGTCAAATAGAGTCGAATACTGCCGATCAGAGCTGAATAGAGCAGAAAAGAGCCGAGTAGAACTCAATCGAGTCTAATGGAGCAGAAAGGAGCTGAATCGAGCCGATACGACCCGAATCAGTTCGAATCGCGTTCAAGTGTTTCGAATAGAATCGAACAGATTACAGTAGGGTAAGCAAGGGTAGGGTAGGGTAGAATAGAATGTAGTAGAACAGAATAGAATAGAACAGAACTGAACTGAAAGAATAGAAGAGGGTCGAGTAGAGTATCAAAGACTAGAGTAGAATAGAGTCCAATATTGCCAAACAGAGCCAAATAGAGCTAAAATTAGCTGAATCGACAGAAATCAAGACGACTCACGCCGAATCCCTCAGAACCGTGCCGTATAGCGTCGAGTCCCGTCGAATTGCATTGAATCCCAACAATTCAAGTCAAATCCAATCCAATCGATTCGAATTGACTACTACTCTAATAAAACACATTTTTCGTTTAGAGTAGGGTAGACTACTATGCAATATAACAGAGAATAGAGTAGGATGAAGTAGAATTCTGTAGAATGGAGTTGACTGGAGTCGAATGGAGTCAAATGGAGTTGAAAAGAGATAATAGAGTGGAGTAGAGTCTCATAAAGTCGAGTAGATTCTATTAGAGCCGAATAGAGCCGAATGGAAGCGCTTCGAGACGAATGGGGATGAATGGAGTGGAATGGAGCCGATTTGAGCCAATCGCATTGAAATGAATGCAACTGAATCCAGCAACATATATTAGAGTACTTTATGATAGAATAGATTAGAATAGAATTGAACACGGTAGAACGGAATAGAAGAACACAATAGAATGGAGTAGATAAAAGTAGGGTAGAGCAGAATAATGTAGAGGAGCGTAGCGTAGAATAGAATCGAATCGAGCCGAATGGAGATGAAAGGAGACAAATTGCATGGAATCCCACCGAATCAATTACAGTAAATTAGAGTAGGGTAGAGTAGAATAGTGTAGAATGGAGTAGAATGGTGTGCAATGGAATTGAATGGAGTCGAATAGAGTAGAAAAGAGCCGAATAGAGCCAAATAGTGCTGAATAGGTCCAAAGAGGGCCGAATCGAGCTCATTTGAGCCTAATGAATTCGAATCGAGCCAAATTCATTGAATCGAGTCTAATGGAGCTGAATCAAGCCGAATCTATTCTGTTCGAGCCAAGCGGACACGAATCGAACCGATTCGATCTGAATTGTGTCAAAATTCGTCAACTCAAATTGAATAGATTGGAGTAGGGGATGTTCGCGTATGGTAGGGTAGGGTAGACTAGAGTAGAATAGAATCAGACAGAATAGAATAGAACAGAACATTACAGAAAGAATACAGAAAAGAGTAGACTAGAGTATAGTAGAAGGGGAATAGAGTAGAATAGAGCCAAATCGAGCTGAATCACTTCAAAATGGGTCGAATCGAATCCAATCAAATGGAGTAGAATAGATTAGAGTTGGGATAGCATAGGGTACAGTACAGTGGAGTAGAATAGAACAGAACAGAATCGCAAACATACAATAGAATAGAAGAGAGTAGACTAGACTAGACTACAGAAGAGTAGACTAGAGTACAATAGAGTAGAGCAGCATCGAGTCGAATAGAGCTGAATATAGCAGGATGGGGATAAAAGGAGATGAATCGCATCAGAGAGATTAGAGTCAATTAGAGTAGGGTAGGGTAGGGTAGAGCAGAATAGAGTCGAATTGTGTGGAATGAATAGAATGGAGTGAAATAGAGACGAATAGAGTAGAAAAGAGTGGAATCGAGCTGAATAGGGACGACAAAGGCTGAACAGAGCCGAATCAAGTGGAAACGAGGATAATCGAGCTGAATCGAGCTAATGGTGCTGAATCGAGCCAAATCGAGCTGCTTCGAGCCTAGTCGCGTCCAATGGCATCGAAATGCTTTGAATCGAATCAAATCAAACAGATTAGAAGGGTTATGGCACCGGAGTTTCTGATAGGGTGGACTAGGGTAGACTAAGGTAGACTAGAGTAGAGTAGACAAGAGAAGGCTAGAGTAGTAGCCTAGACTAGTAACCCAGCCAAGTCAGCTAGAATAGTGGCATAGATCAGTAGCCTAGACAAGTAGCCTTGAATAGTACCCTTGTCTTGACAAGTACCCTGAATTAGGACCCAAACTGGTACCCTTGCCTTGACTAGGAGCCATAACTAGTGCCCCTGCCTTAATTAGTACCCTGAACTAGTAGCCTTGCCTTAACTAGTGCCCTGCCTTATGTAGCAGCCCTAACAGTACCCTTGCCTTAACCAGTAGCCCTAACTAGTAGCCTTGCCTTCACTAGTAAACTGGCCTGAACGAGTAACCCTATCTTGTAAACTTACCTTAACTAGTACCCCTAACTAGTTGCCTTGCCTTAACTAGTAAACGGGCCTGAACGAGTAACCCTATCTTGCAAACTTACCTTAACTAGTAGCCTTGCCTGAACCAGTCAACTGGCCTTAACTAGTCACCCTAACTTGTACCCGTACCTTAACATGTACCCCTAACTAGGATCCTTCTCTTAAACAGTAGCAATTTACAGTAACCTTGACTAAAACAGTACCCTCAACAAGGACTTGTGTCTGAACTAGGACCCTTCACTAGTACCCTGGCATTCACTAATACCCCTAACTAGTGAATCTTAGCTCAACTAGTAGCCTTATCTAGTGCCCTGGCTTCAACTAGTAGCCTGAACTAGTAACCTTGTGTTAATTATTACCCTTGCCATAACTAGTACCCTTAATTAGTACCCTTATTAAGTACTCCCAATGACTAGGTGGGGTAGCATAGGGTAGGGTAGCATGCGGTGGAACAAAGAAAATAGAATAAAAAGAATAGAATGACATACTTCAGTGTAGGTTATGGTAGTGTATCATAGGATGAAATAGAGAAAATAGAAAAAGAGAATAGAATACCACAGAAGAGAAGAGAAAATAAAAGACTCGATTAGGATAGGGTGGGGTGGGTTAGGGTTCTGCAGAATAGGATAGTGTAGAATGGTGTGGAATGGAGTCGAATGGAGTCGAATGGAGTCGGACAGAGATGACTAGAGTAGAAAAGAGTGGAATAGAGCTGAAGAGCACCGAATAGGGCCAAATAGGGCCGAATCGAGCCGAATCAAGGCAAATTGAGTCGAATCGAGTCAAATCGACCATATTCGAGCTGAAAGTAGCCGAATGGAGCTGAAAAGAACCAACTAGAGACAAACAAAATGAACCGAGCTAAATCGAGATAAAACACACCTAATCGCATCCTACTGCATCGAATTTCGTCCAATTCCATGAAATCCAACCAAAACCTGTCGAAACTCGTGGAATTTCACCGAATCCCTTTGAACTGTGTCTAAGAGGGTAGAATAGTATTGAATTGAATGAAATCGAATGAAATTGAATAGATTAGAGTAGTGTAGGTTAGGGAGGGATTCAGTGGGTAAGGCACAGTACAATTGAATAGAGCAGAACAGAAGAGAATACAAAGAGTAGAATGGAGTAGAGATGAGTAGAGTAGAATCGTCAGAGTGGAGTAGTGCAGAATATGGATGAAAAGACCCAATTCAAGCCGAATCGAGTCGAGTGGAGAGGAAATGAGACGAATCGCGATGAATCGAATCGATTAGAATAGATTAGAGTAGGGTAGAACAGAATAGAATAGTGTAGAATGGAGTGGACTGGTGTGGAATGGAGTCGAATGGAGCCAAATAGAGACAAATATAGTAGAAAAGAGCTGAATAGAGCTCAGTAAGTTTTAATCGAGCCTAATTATGCTGAATCGAGCAGAATTGAGGCGAATGGACCCGATTCAAGCCAAAGAGAGCTAAATGGAGCCGATTCAAGCCTAATCACATGGAATCGCGACGAAATGCATTGAATTGAATCGTATAGATTAGAGTAGAGGAGGGTAGGGTAGGAGAGGTTAGACTAGCACGGAACAGAATGCAATAGAAAGAATAAAATAGAATTAAGTAGAGTAGAGTAGAATAGAATAGAGTCAAATAGAGGTGAATAGACCGAATAGCCGAAAAGAGCCGAACAGAGCTGAATACACCCGAATCGACCAAATTCGAGATGAATCGAGACGAATCATGTCGAATCGCATTGAAATGTGTCGAGCTGAATCAAATAGATTAGTGTAGGTGCAGGTAAGGTTAGGGTAGAGTACGGTAGAATCGAAGAGAACAGAAAGAATAGAGTGGAGTGGAGAGGAGTAGACCAGAGTCAAATAGAGTCGAATACTGCCGATCAGAGCTGAATAGAGCAGAAAAGAGCCGAGTAGAACTGAATCGAGTCTAATGCAGCAGAAAGGAGCTGAATCGAGCCGATACGACCCGAATCAGTTCGAATCGCGTTCAAGTGTTTCGAATAGAATCGAACAGATTACAGTAGGGTAAGCAAGGGTAGGGTAGGGTAGAATAGAATGTAGTAGAATAGAATAGAATAGAACAGAACTGAACTGAAAGAATAGAAGAGGGTCGAGTAGAGTATCAAAGACTAGAGTAGAATAGAGTCCAATATTGCCAAACAGAGCCAAATAGAGCTAAAATTAGCTGAATCGACAGAAATCAAGACGAATCACGCCGAATCCCTCAGAACCGTGCCGTATAGCGTCGAGTCCCGTCGAATTGCATTGAATCCCAACAATTCAAGTCAAATCCAATCCAATCGATTCGAATTGACTACTACTCTAATAAAACACATTTTTCGTTTAGAGTAGGGTAGACTACTATGCAATATAACAGAGAATAGAGTAGGATGAAGTAGAATTCTGTAGAATGGAGTTGACTGGAGTCGAATGGAGTCAAATGGAGTTGAAAAGAGATAATAGAGTGGAGTAGAGTCTCATAAAGTCGAGTAGAGGCTATTAGAGCCGAATAGAGCCGAATGGAAGCGCTTCGAGACGAATGGGGATGAATGGAGTGGAATGGAGCCGATTTGAGCCAATCGCATTGAAATGAATGCAACTGAATCCAGCAACATATATTAGAGTACTTTATGATAGAATAGATTAGAATAGAATTGAACACGGTAGAACGGAATAGAAGAACACAATAGAATGGAGTAGATAAAAGTAGGGTAGAGCAGAATAATGTAGAGGAGCGTAGCGTAGAATAGAATCGAATCGAGCCGAATGGAGATGAAAGGAGACAAATTGCATGGAATCCCACCGAATCAATTACAGTAAATTAGAGTAGGGTAGAGTAGAATAGTGTAGAATGGAGTAGAATGGTGTGCAATGGAATTGAATGGAGTCGAATAGAGTAGAAAAGAGCCGAATAGAGCCAAATAGTGCTGAATAGGTCCAAAGAGGGCCGAATCGAGCTCATTTGAGCCTAATGAATTCGAATCGAGCCAAATTCATTGAATCGAGTCTAATGGAGCTGAATCAAGCCGAATCTATTCTGTTCGAGCCAAGCGGACACGAATCGAACCGATTCGATCTGAATTGTGTCAAAATTCGTCAACTCAAATTGAATAGATTGGAGTAGGGGATGTTCGCATATGGTAGGGTAGGGTAGACTAGAGTAGAATAGAATCAGACAGAATAGAATAGAACAGAACATTACAGAAAGAATACAGAAAAGAGTAGACTAGAGTATAGTAGAAGGGGAATAGAGTAGAATAGAGCCAAATCGAGCTGAATCACTTCAAAATGGGTCGAATCATACCCAATCAAATGGAGTAGAATAGATTAGAGTCGGATAGCATAGGGTACGGTACAATAGAGTAGAATAGAACAGAGCAGAATCGCAAACATACAATAGAATAGAAGAGAGTAGACTAGACTAGACTACAGAAGAGTAGACTAGAGTACAATAGAGTAGAGTAGCATCGAGTCGAATAGAGCTGAATATAGCAGGATGGGGATAAAAGGAGATGAATCGCATCAGAGAGATTAGAGTCAATTAGAGTAGGGTAGGGTAGGGTAGAGCAGAATAGAGTCGAATTGCGTGGAATGAATAGAATGGAGTGAGATAGAGACGAATAGAGTAGAAAAGAGTGGAATCGAGCTGAATAGGGACGACAAAGGCTGAACAGAGCCGAATCAAGTGGAAACGAGGATAATCGAGCTGAATCGAGCTAATGGTGCTGAATCGAGCCGAATCGAGCTGCTTCGAGCCTAGTCGCGTCCAATGGCATCGAAATGCTTTGAATCGAATCAAATCAAACAGATTAGAAGGGTTATGGCACCGGAGTTTCTGATAGGGTGGACTAGGGTAGACTAAGGTAGACTAGAGTAGAGTAGACAAGAGAAGGCTAGAGTAGTAGCCTAGACTAGTAACCCAGCCAAGTCAGCTAGAATAGTGGCATAGATCAGTAGCCTAGACAAGTAGCCTTGAATAGTACCCTTGTCTTGACAAGTACCCTGAATTAGGACCCCAAACTGGTACCCTTGCCTTAACTAGGAGCCATAACTAGTGCCCCTGCCTTAATTAGTACCCTGAACTAGTAGCCTTGCCTTAACTAGTGCCCTGCCTTATGTAGCAGCCCTAACAGTACCCTTGCCTTAACCAGTAGCCCTAACTAGTAGCCTTGCCTTCACTAGTAAACTGGCCTGAACGAGTAACCCTATCTTGTAAACTTACCTTAACTAGTACCCCTAACTAGTAGCCTTGCCTTAACTAGTAAATGGGCCTGAACGAGTAACCCTATCTTGCAAACTTACCTTAACTAGTAGCCTTGCCTGAACCAGTCAACTGGCCTTAACTAGTCACCCCAACTTGTACCCGTACCTTAACATGTACCCCTAACTAGGACCCTTCTCTTAAACAGGAGCAATTTACAGTAACCTTGACTAAAACAGTACCCTCAACAAGGACTTGTGTCTGAACTAGGACCCTTCACTAGTACCCTGGCATTCACTAATACCCCTAACTAGTGAATCTTAGCTCAACTAGTAGCCTTATCTAGTGCCCTGGCTTCAACTAGTAGCCTGAACTAGTAACCTTGTGTTAATTATTACCCTTGCCATAACTAGTACCCTTAATTAGTACCCTTATTAAGTACTCCCAATGACTAGGTGGGGTAGCATAGGGTAGGGTAGCATGCGGTGGAACAAAGAAAATAGAATAAAAAGAATAGAATGACATACTTCAGTGTAGGTTATGGTAGTGTATCATAGGATGAAATAGAGAAAATAGAAAAAGAGAATAGAATACCACAGAAGAGAAGAGAAAATAAAAGACTCGATTAGGATAGGGTGGGGTGGGTTAGGGTTCTGCAGAATAGGATAGTGTAGAATGGTGTGGAATGGAGTCGAATGGAGTCGAATGGAGTCGGACAGAGATGACTAGAGTAGAAAAGAGTGGAATAGAGCTGAAGAGCACCGAATAGGGCCAAATAGGGCCGAATCGAGCCGAATCAAGGCAAATTGAGTCGAATCGAGTCAAATCGACCATATTCGAGCTGAAAGTAGCCGAATGGAGCTGAAAAGAACCAACTAGAGACAAACAAAATGAACCGAGCTAAATCGAGATAAAACACACCTAATCGCATCCCACTGCATCGAATTTCGTCCAATTCCATGAAATCCAACCAAAACCTGTCGAAACTCGTGGAATTTCACCGAATCCCTTTGAACTGTGTCTAAGAGGGTAGAATAGTATTGAATTGAATGAAATCGAATGAAATTGAATAGATTAGAGTAGTGTAGGTTAGGGAGGGATTCAGTGGGTAAGGCACAGTACAATTGAATAGAGCAGAACAGAAGAGAATACAAAGAGTAGAATGGAGTAGAGATGAGTAGAGTAGAATCGTCAGAGTGGAGTAGTGCAGAATATGGATGAAAAGACCCAATTCAAGCCGAATCGAGTCGAGTGGAGAGGAAATGAGACGAATCGCGATGAATCGAATCGATTAGAATAGATTAGAGTAGGGTAGAACAGAATAGAATAGTGTAGAATGGAGTGGACTGGTGTGGAATGGAGTCGAATGGAGCCAAATAGAGACAAATATAGTAGAAAAGAGCTGAATAGAGCTCAATAAGTTTTAATCGAGCCTAATTATGCTGAATCGAGCAGAATTGAGGCGAATGGACCCGATTCAAGCCAAAGAGAGCTAAATGGAGCCGATTCAAGCCTAATCACATGGAATCGCGACGAAATGCATTGAATTGAATCGTATAGATTAGAGTAGAGGAGGGTAGGGTAGGAGAGGTTAGACTAGCACGGAACAGAATGCAATAGAAAGAATAAAATAGAATTAAGTAGAGTAGAGTAGAATAGAATAGAGTCAAATAGAGGTGAATAGACCGAATAGCCGAAAAGAGCCGAACAGAGCTGAATACACCCGAATCGACCAAATTCGAGATGAATCGAGACGAATCATGTCGAATCGCATTGAAATGTGTCGAGCTGAATCAAATAGATTAGTGTAGGTGCAGGTAAGGTTAGGGTAGAGTACGGTCGAATCGAAGAGAACAGAAAGAATAGAGTGGAGTGGAGAGGAGTAGACCAGAGTCAAATAGAGTCGAATACTGCCGATCAGAGCTGAATAGAGCAGAAAAGAGCCGAGTAGAACTGAATCGAGTCTAATGGAGCAGAAAGGAGCTGAATCGAGCCGATACGACCCGAATCAGTTCGAATCGCGTTCAAGTGTTTCCAATAGAATCGAACAGATTACAGTAGGGTAAGCAAGGGTAGGGTAGGGTAGAATAGAATGTAGTAGAACAGAATAGAATAGAATAGAACTGAACTGAAAGAATAGAAGAGGGTCGAGTAGAGTATCAAAGACTAGAGTAGAATAGAGTCCAATATTGCCAAACAGAGCCAAATAGAGCTAAAATTAGCTGAATCGACAGAAATCAAGACGAATCACGCCGAATCCCTCAGAACCGTGCCGTATAGCGTCGAGTCCCGTCGAATTGCATTGAATCCCAACAATTCAAGTCAAATCCAATCCAATCGATTCGAATTGACTACTACTCTAATAAAACACATTTTTCGTTTAGAGTAGGGTAGACTACTATGCAATATAACAGAGAATAGAGTAGGATGAAGTAGAATTCTGTAGAATGGAGTTGACTGGAGTCGAATGGAGTCAAATGGAGTTGAAAAGAGATAATAGAGTGGAGTAGAGTCTCATAAAGTCGAGTAGAGGCTATTAGAGCCGAATAGAGCCGAATGGAAGCGCTTCGAGACGAATGGGGATGAATGGAGTGGAATGGAGCCGATTTGAGCCAATCGCATTGAAATGAATGCAACTGAATCCAGCAACATATATTAGAGTACTTTATGATAGAATAGATTAGAATAGAATTGAACACGGTAGAACGGAATAGAAGAACACAATAGAATGGAGTAGATAAAAGCAGGGTAGAGCAGAATAATGTAGAGGAGCGTAGCGTAGAATAGAATCGAATCGAGCCGAATGGAGATGAAAGGAGACAAATTGCATGGAATCCCACCGAATCAATTACAGTAAATTAGAGTAGGGTAGAGTAGAATAGTGTAGAATGGAGTAGAATGGTGTGCAATGGAATTGAATGGAGTCGAATAGAGTAGAAAAGAGCCGAATAGAGCCAAATAGTGCTGAATAGGTCCAAAGAGGGCCGAATCGAGCTCATTTGAGCCTAATGAATTCGAATCGAGCCAAATTCATTGAATCGAGTCTAATGGAGCTGAATCAAGCCGAATCTATTCTGTTCGAGCCAAGCGGACACGAATCGAACCGATTCGATCTGAATTGTGTCAAAATTCGTCAACTCAAATTGAATAGATTGGAGTAGGGGATGTTCGCGTATGGTAGGGTAGGGTAGACTAGAGTAGAATAGAATCAGACAGAATAGAATAGAACAGAACATTACAGAAAGAATACAGAAAAGAGTAGACTAGAGTATAGTAGAAGGGGAATAGAGTAGAATAGAGCCAAATCGAGCTGAATCACTTCAAAATGGGTCGAATCATACCCAATCAAATGGAGTAGAATAGATTAGAGTCGGATAGCATAGGGTACGGTACAATAGAGTAGAATAGAACAGAGCAGAATCGCAAACATACAATAGAATAGAAGAGAGTAGACTAGACTAGACTACAGAAGAGTAGACTAGAGTACAATAGAGTAGCATCGAGTCGAATAGAGCTGAATATAGCAGGATGGGGATAAAAGGAGATGAATCGCATCAGAGAGATTAGAGTCAATTAGAGTAGGGTAGGGTAGGGTAGAGCAGAATAGAGTCGAATTGCGTGGAATGAATAGAATGGAGTGAGATAGAGACGAATAGAGTAGAAAAGAGTGGAATCGAGCTGAATAGGGACGACAAAGGCTGAACAGAGCCGAATCAAGTGGAAACGAGGATAATCGAGCTGAATCGAGCTAATGGTGCTGAATCGAGCCGAATCGAGCTGCTTCGAGCCTAGTCGCGTCCAATGGCATCGAAATGCTTTGAATCGAATCAAATCAAACAGATTAGAAGGGTTATGGCACCGGAGTTTCTGATAGGGTGGACTAGGGTAGACTAAGGTAGACTAGAGTAGAGTAGACAAGAGAAGGCTAGAGTAGTAGCCTAGACTAGTAACCCAGCCAAGTCAGCTAGAATAGTGGCATAGATCAGTAGCCTAGACAAGTAGCCTTGAATAGTACCCTTGTCTTGACAAGTACCCTGAATTAGGACCCCAAACTGGTAACCTTGCCTTAACTAGGAGCCATAACTAGTGCCCCTGCCTTAATTAGTACCCTGAACTAGTAGCCTTGCCTTAACTAGTGCCCTGCCTTATGTAGCAGCCCTAACAGTACCCTTGCCTTAACCAGTAGCCCTAACTAGTAGCCTTGCCTTCACTAGTAAACTGGCCTGAACGAGTAACCCTATCTTGTAAACTTACCTTAACTAGTACCCCTAACTAGTAGCCTTGCCTTAACTAGTAAATGGGCCTGAACGAGTAACCCTACCTTGCCA
Source organism: Loxodonta africana (assembly GCF_030014295.1). Lineage (NCBI taxonomy): Eukaryota > Metazoa > Chordata > Mammalia > Proboscidea > Elephantidae > Loxodonta > Loxodonta africana. The sequence goes on along the minus strand of NC_087361.1, from coordinate 81,216,433 downwards.
ACTTACCTTAACTAGTAGCCTTGCCTGAACCAGTCAACTGGCCTTAACTAGTCACCCCAACTTGTACCCGTACCTTAACATGTACCCCTAACTAGGACCCTTCTCTTAAACAGGAGCAATTTACAGTAACCTTGACTAAAACAGTACCCTCAACAAGGACTTGTGTCTGAACTAGGACCCTTCACTAGTACCCTGGCATTCACTAATACCCCTAACTAGTGAATCTTAGCTCAACTAGTAGCCTTATCTAGTGTCCTGGCTTCAACTAGTAGCCTGAACTAGTAACCTTGTGTTAATTATTACCCTTGCCATAACTAGTACCCTTAATTAGTACCCTTATTAAGTACTCCCAATGACTAGGTGGGGTAGCATAGGGTAGGGTAGCATGCGGTGGAACAAAGAAAATAGAATAAAAAGAATAGAATGACATACTTCAGTGTAGGTTATGGTAGTGTATCATAGGATGAAATAGAGAAAATAGAAAAAGAGAATAGAATACCACAGAAGAGAAGAGAAAATAAAAGACTCGATTAGGATAGGGTGGGGTGGGTTAGGGTTCTGCAGAATAGGATAGTGTAGAATGGTGTGGAATGGAGTCGAATGGAGTCGAATGGAGTCGGACAGAGATGACTAGAGTAGAAAAGAGTGGAATAGAGCTGAAGAGCACCGAATAGGGCCAAATAGGGCCGAATCGAGCCGAATCAAGGCAAATTGAGTCGAATCGAGTCAAATCGACCATATTCGAGCTGAAAGTAGCCGAATGGAGCTGAAAAGAACCAACTAGAGACAAACAAAATGAACCGAGCTAAATCGAGATAAAACACACCTAATCGCATCCTACTGCATCGAATTTCGTCCAATTCCATGAAATCCAACCAAAACCTGTCAAAACTCGTGGAATTTCACCGAATCCCTTTGAACTGTGTCTAAGAGGGTAGAATAGTATTGAATTGAATGAAATCGAATGAAATTGAATAGATTAGAGTAGTGTAGGTTAGGGAGGGATTCAGTGGGTAAGGCACAGTACAATTGAATAGAGCAGAACAGAAGAGAATACAAAGAGTAGAATGGAGTAGAGATGAGTAGAGTAGAATCGTCAGAGTGGAGTAGTGCAGAATATGGATGAAAAGACCCAGTTCAAGCCGAATCGAGTCGAGTGGAGAGGAAATGAGACGAATCGCGATGAATCGAATCGATTAGAATAGATTAGAGTAGGGTAGAACAGAATAGAATAGTGTAGAATGGAGTGGACTGGTGTGGAATGGAGTCGAATGGAGCCAAATAGAGACAAATATAGTAGAAAAGAGCTGAATAGAGCTCAATAAGTTTTAATCGAGCCTAATTATGCTGAATCGAGCAGAATTGAGGCGAATGGACCCGATTCAAGCCAAAGAGAGCTAAATGGAGCCGATTCAAGCCTAATCACATGGAATCGCGACGAAATGCATTGAATTGAATCGTATAGATTAGAGTAGAGGAGGGTAGGGTAGGAGAGGTTAGACTAGCACGGAACAGAATGCAATAGAAAGAATAAAATAGAATTAAGTAGAGTAGAGTAGAATAGAATAGAGTCAAATAGAGGTGAATAGACCGAATAGCCGAAAAGAGCCGAACAGAGCTGAATACACCCGAATCGACCAAATTCGAGATGAATCGAGACGAATCATGTCGAATCGCATTGAAATGTGTCGAGCTGAATCAAATAGATTAGTGTAGGTGCAGGTAAGGTTAGGGTAGAGTACGGTCGAATCGAAGAGAACAGAAAGAATAGAGTGGAGTGGAGAGGAGTAGACCAGAGTCAAATAGAGTCGAATACTGCCGATCAGAGCTGAATAGAGCAGAAAAGAGCCGAGTAGAACTGAATCGAGTCTAATGCAGCAGAAAGGAGCTGAATCGAGCCGATACGACCCGAATCAGTTCGAATCGCGTTCAAGTGTTTCGAATAGAATCGAACAGATTACAGTAGGGTAAGCAAGGGTAGGGTAGGGTAGAATAGAATGTAGTAGAACAGAATAGAATAGAACAGAACTGAACTGAAAGAATAGAAGAGGGTCGAGTAGAGTATCAAAGACTAGAGTAGAATAGAGTCCAATATTGCCAAACAGAGCCAAATAGAGCTAAAATTAGCTGAATCGACAGAAATCAAGACGAATCACGCCGAATCCCTCAGAACCGTGCCGTATAGCGTCGAGTCCCGTCGAATTGCATTGAATCCCAACAATTCAAGTCAAATCCAATCCAATCGATTCGAATTGACTACTACTCTAATAAAACACATTTTTCGTTTAGAGTAGGGTAGACTACTATGCAATATAACAGAGAATAGAGTAGGATGAAGTAGAATTCTGTAGAATGGAGTTGACTGGAGTCGAATGGAGTCAAATGGAGTTGAAAAGAGATAATAGAGTGGAGTAGAGTCTCATAAAGTCGAGTAGAGGCTATTAGAGCCGAATAGAGCCGAATGGAAGCGCTTCGAGACGAATGGGGATGAATGGAGTGGAATGGAGCCGATTTGAGCCAATCGCATTGAAATGAATGCAACTGAATCCAGCAACATATATTAGAGTACTTTATGATAGAATAGATTAGAATAGAATTGAACACGGTAGAACGGAATAGAAGAACACAATAGAATGGAGTAGATAAAAGCAGAGTAGAGCAGAATAATGTAGAGGAGCGTAGCGTAGAATAGAGTCGAATCGAGCCGAATGGAGATGAAAGGAGACAAATTGCATGGAATCCCACCGAATCAATTACAGTAAATTAGAGTAGGGTAGAGTAGAATAGTGTAGAATGGAGTAGAATGGTGTGCAATGGAATTGAATGGAGTCGAATAGAGTAGAAAAGAGCCGAATAGAGCCAAATAGTGCTGAATAGGTCCAAAGAGGGCCGAATCGAGCTCATTTGAGCCTAATGAATTCGAATCGAGCCAAATTCATTGAATCGAGTCTAATGGAGCTGAATCAAGCCGAATCTATTCTGTTCGAGCCAAGCGGACACGAATCGAACCGATTCGATCTGAATTGTGTCAAAATTCGTCAACCCAAATTGAATAGATTGGAGTAGGGGATGTTCGCGTATGGTAGGGTAGGGTAGACTAGAGTAGAATAGAATCAGACAGAATAGAATAGAACAGAACATTACAGAAAGAATACAGAAAAGAGTAGACTAGAGTATAGTAGAAGGGGAATAGAGTAGAATAGAGCCAAATCGAGCTGAATCACTTCAAAATGGGTCGAATCATACCCAATCAAATGGAGTAGAATAGATTAGAGTCGGATAGCATAGGGTACGGTACAATAGAGTAGAATAGAACAGAGCAGAATCGCAAACATACAATAGAATAGAAGAGAGTAGACTAGACTAGACTACAGAAGAGTAGACTAGAGTACAATAGAGTAGAGTAGCATCGAGTCGAATAGAGCTGAATATAGCAGGATGGGGATAAAAGGAGATGAATCGCATCAGAGAGATTAGAGTCAATTAGAGTAGGGTAGGGTAGGGTACAGCAGAATAGAGTCGAATTGTGTGGAATGAATAGAATGGAGTGAAATAGAGACGAATAGAGTAGAAAAGAGTGGAATCGAGCTGAATAGGGACGACAAAGGCTGAACAGAGCCGAATCAAGTGGAAACGAGGATAATCGAGCTGAATCGAGCTAATGGTGCTGAATCGAGCCAAATCGAGCTGCTTCGAGCCTAGTCGCGTCCAATGGCATCGAAATGCTTTGAATCGAATCAAATCAAACAGATTAGAAGGGTTATGGCACCGGAGTTTCTGATAGGGTGGACTAGGGTAGACTAAGGTAGACTAGAGTAGAGTAGAAAAGAGAAGGCTAGAGTAGTAGCCTAGACTAGTAACCCAGCCAAGTCAGCTAGAATAGTGGCATAGATCAGTAGCCTAGACAAGTAGCCTTGAATAGTACCCTTGTCTTGACAAGTACCCTGAATTAGGACCCCAAACTGGTACCCTTGCCTTGACTAGGAGCCATAACTAGTGCCCCTGCCTTAATTAGTACCCTGAACTAGTAGCCTTGCCTTAACTAGTGCCCTGCCTTATGTAGCAGCCCTAACAGTACCCTTGCCTTAACCAGTAGCCCTAACTAGTAGCCTTGCCTTCACTAGTAAACTGGCCTGAACGAGTAACCCTATCTAGTAAACTTACCTTAACTAGTACCCCTAACTAGTTGCCTTGCCTTAACTAGTAAACGGGCCTGAACGAGTAACCCTATCTTGCAAACTTACCTTAACTAGTAGCCTTGCCTGAACCAGTCAACTGGCCTTAACTAGTCACCCGAACTTGTACCCGTACCTTAACATGTACCCCTAACTAGGACCCTTCTCTTAAATAGGAGCAATTTACAGTAACCTTGACTAAAACAGTACCCTCAACAAGGACTTGTGTCTGAACTAGGACCCTTCACTAGTACCCTGGCATTCACTAATACCCCTAACTAGTGAATCTTAGCTCAACTAGTAGCCTTATCTAGTGCCCTGGCTTCAACTAGTAGCCTGAACTAGTAACCTTGTGTTAATTATTACCCTTGCCATAACTAGTACCCTTAATTAGTACCCTTATTAAGTACTCCCAATGACTAGGTGGGGTAGCATAGGGTAGGGTAGCATGCGGTGGAACAAAGAAAATAGAATAAAAAGAATAGAATGACATACTTCAGTGTAGGTTATGGTAGTGTATCATAGGATGAAATAGAGAAAATAGAAAAAGAGAATAGAATACCACAGAAGAGAAGAGAAAATAAAAGACTCGATTAGGATAGGGTGAGGTGGGTTAGGGTTCTGCAGAATAGGATAGTGTAGAATGGTGTGGAATGGAGTCGAATGGAGTCGAATGGAGTCGGACAGAGATGACTAGAGTAGAAAAGAGTGGAATAGAGCTGAAGAGCACCGAATAGGGCCAAATAGGGCCGAATCGAGCCGAATCAAGGCAAATTGAGTCGAATCGAGTCAAATCGACCATATTCGAGCTGAAAGTAGCCGAATGGAGCTGAAAAGAACCAACTAGAGACAAACAAAATGAACCGAGCTAAATCGAGATAAAACACACCTAATCGCATCCTACTGCATCGAATTTCGTCCAATTCCATGAAATCCAACCAAAACCTGTCGAAACTCGTGGAATTTCACCGAATCCCTTTGAACTGTGTCTAAGAGGGTAGAATAGTATTGAATTGAATGAAATCGAATGAAATTGAATAGATTAGAGTAGTGTAGGTTAGGGAGGGATTCAGTGGGTAAGGCACAGTACAATTGAATAGAGCAGAACAGAAGAGAATACAAAGAGTAGAATGGAGTAGAGATGAGTAGAGTAGAATCGTCAGAGTGGAGTAGTGCAGAATATGGATGAAAAGACCCAATTCAAGCCGAATCGAGTCGAGTGGAGAGGAAATGAGACGAATCGCGATGAATCGAATCGATTAGAATAGATTAGAGTAGGGTAGAACAGAATAGAATAGTGTAGAATGGAGTGGACTGGTGTGGAATGGAGTCGAATGGAGCCAAATAGAGACAAATATAGTAGAAAAGAGCTGAATAGAGCTCAGTAAGTTTTAATCGAGCCTAATTATGCTGAATCGAGCAGAATTGAGGCGAATGGACCCGATTCAAGCCAAAGAGAGCTAAATGGAGCCGATTCAAGCCTAATCACACGGAATCGCGACGAAATGCATTGAATTGAATCGTATAGATTAGAGTAGAGGAGGGTAGGGTAGGAGAGGTTAGACTAGCACGGAACAGAATGCAATAGAAAGAATAAAATAGAATTAAGTAGAGTAGAGTAGAATAGAATAGAGTCAAATAGAGGTGAATAGACCGAATAGCCGAAAAGAGCCGAACAGAGCTGAATACACCCGAATCGACCAAATTCGAGATGAATCGAGACGAATCATGTCGAATCGCATTGAAATGTGTCGAGCTGAATCAAATAGATTAGTGTAGGTGCAGGTAAGGTTAGGGTAGAGTACGGTCGAATCGAAGAGAACAGAAAGAATAGAGTGGAGTGGAGAGGAGTAGACCAGAGTCAAATAGAGTCGAATACTGCCGATCAGAGCTGAATAGAGCAGAAAAGAGCCGAGTAGAACTGAATCGAGTCTAATGCAGCAGAAAGGAGCTGAATCGAGCCGATACGACCCGAATCAGTTCGAATCGCGTTCAAGTGTTTCGAATAGAATCGAACAGATTACAGTAGGGTAAGCAAGGGTAGGGTAGGGTAGAATAGAATGTAGTAGAACAGAATAGAATAGAACAGAACTGAACTGAAAGAATAGAAGAGGGTCGAGTAGAGTATCAAAGACTAGAGTAGAATAGAGTCCAATATTGCCAAACAGAGCCAAATAGAGCTAAAATTAGCTGAATCGACAGAAATCAAGACGAATCACGCCGAATCCCTCAGAACCGTGCCGTACAGCGTCGAGTCCCGTCGAATTGCATTGAATCCCAACAATTCAAGTCAAATCCAATCCAATCGATTCGAATTGACTACTACTCTAATAAAACACATTTTTCGTTTAGAGTAGGGTAGACTACTATGCAATATAACAGAGAATAGAGTAGGATGAAGTAGAATTCTGTAGAATGGAGTTGACTGGAGTCGAATGGAGTCAAATGGAGTTGAAAAGAGATAATAGAGTGGAGTAGAGTCTCATAAAGTCGAGTAGAGGCTATTAGAGCCGAATAGAGCCGAATGGAAGCGCTTCGAGACGAATGGGGATGAATGGAGTGGAATGGAGCCGATTTGAGCCAATCGCATTGAAATGAATGCAACTGAATCCAGCAACATATATTAGAGTACTTTATGATAGAATAGATTAGAATAGAATTGAACACGGTAGAACGGAATAGAAGAACACAATAGAATGGAGTAGATAAAAGTAGGGTAGAGCAGAATAATGTAGAGGAGCGTAGCCTAGAATAGAATCGAATCGAGCCGAATGGAGATGAAAGGAGACAAATTGCATGGAATCCCACCGAATCAATTACAGTAAATTAGAGTAGGGTAGAGTAGAATAGTGTAGAATGGAGTAGAATGGTGTGCAATGGAATTGAATGGAGTCGAATAGAGTAGAAAAGAGCCGAATAGAGCCAAATAGTGCTGAATAGGTCCAAAGAGGGCCGAATCGAGCTCATTTGAGCCTAATGAATTCGAATCGAGCCAAATTCATTGAATCGAGTCTAATGGAGCTGAATCAAGCCGAATCTATTCTGTTCGAGCCAAGCGGACACGAATCGAACCGATTCGATCTGAATTGTGTCAAAATTCGTCAACTCAAATTGAATAGATTGGAGTAGGGGATGTTCGCGTATGGTAGGGTAGGGTAGACTAGAGTAGAATAGAATCAGACAGAATAGAATAGAACAGAACATTACAGAAAGAATACAGAAAAGAGTAGACTAGAGTATAGTAGAAGGGGAATAGAGTAGAATAGAGCCAAATCGAGCTGAATCACTTCAAAATGGGTCGAATCATACCCAATCAAATGGAGTAGAATAGATTAGAGTCGGATAGCATAGGGTACGGTACAATAGAGTAGAATAGAACAGAGCAGAATCGCAAACATACAATAGAATAGAAGAGAGTAGACTAGACTAGACTACAGAAGAGTAGACTAGAGTACAATAGAGTAGAGTAGCATCGAGTCGAATAGAGCTGAATATAGCAGGATGGGGATAAAAGGAGATGAATCGCATCAGAGAGATTAGAGTCAATTAGAGTAGGGTAGGGTAGGGTAGAGCAGAATAGAGTCGAATTGCGTGGAATGAATAGAATGGAGTGAGATAGAGACGAATAGAGTAGGAAAGAGTGGAATCGAGCTGAATAGGGACGACAAAGGCTGAACAGAGCCGAATCAAGTGGAAACGAGGATAATCGAGCTGAATCGAGCTAATGGTGCTGAATCGAGCCGAATCGAGCTGCTTCGAGCCTAGTCGCGTCCAATGGCATCGAAATGCTTTGAATCGAATCAAATCAAACAGATTAGAAGGGTTATGGCACCGGAGTTTCTGATAGGGTGGACTAGGGTAGACTAAGGTAGACTAGAGTAGAGTAGACAAGAGAAGGCTAGAGTAGTAGCCTAGACTAGTAACCCAGCCAAGTCAGCTAGAATAGTGGCATAGATCAGTAGCCTAGACAAGTAGCCTTGAATAGTACCCTTGTCTTGACAAGTACCCTGAATTAGGACCCCAAACTGGTACCCTTGCCTTAACTAGGAGCCATAACTAGTGCCCCTGCCTTAATTAGTACCCTGAACTAGTAGCCTTGCCTTAACTAGTGCCCTGCCTTATGTAGCAGCCCTAACAGTACCCTTGCCTTAACCAGTAGCCCTAACTAGTAGCCTTGCCTTCACTAGTAAACTGGCCTGAACGAGTAACCCTATCTTGTAAACTTACCTTAACTAGTACCCCTAACTAGTAGCCTTGCCTTAACTAGTAAATGGGCCTGAACGAGTAACCCTATCTTGCAAACTTACCTTAACTAGTAGCCTTGCCTGAACCAGTCAACTGGCCTTAACTAGTCACCCCAACTTGTACCCGTACCTTAACATGTACCCCTAACTAGGACCCTTCTCTTAAACAGGAGCAATTTACAGTAACCTTGACTAAAACAGTACCCTCAACAAGGACTTGTGTCTGAACTAGGACCCTTCACTAGTACCCTGGCATTCACTAATACCCCTAACTAGTGAATCTTAGCTCAACTAGTAGCCTTATCTAGTGCCCTGGCTTCAACTAGTAGCCTGAACTAGTAACCTTGTGTTAATTATTACCCTTGCCATAACTAGTACCCTTAATTAGTACCCTTATTAAGTACTCCCAATGACTAGGTGGGGTAGCATAGGGTAGGGTAGCATGCGGTGGAACAAAGAAAATAGAATAAAAAGAATAGAATGACATACTTCAGTGTAGGTTATGGTAGTGTATCATAGGATGAAATAGAGAAAATAGAAAAAGAGAATAGAATACCACAGAAGAGAAGAGAAAATAAAAGACTCGATTAGGATAGGGTGGGGTGGGTTAGGGTTCTGCAGAATAGGATAGTGTAGAATGGTGTGGAATGGAGTCGAATGGAGTCGAATGGAGTCGGACAGAGATGACTAGAGTAGAAAAGAGTGGAATAGAGCTGAAGAGCACCGAATAGGGCCAAATAGGGCCGAATCGAGCCGAATCAAGGCAAATTGAGTCGAATCGAGTCAAATCGACCATATTCGAGCTGAAAGTAGCCGAATGGAGCTGAAAAGAGCCAACTAGAGACAAACAAAATGAACCGAGCTAAATCGAGATAAAACACACCTAATCGCATCCTACTGCATCGAATTTCGTCCAATTCCATGAAATCCAACCCAAACCTGTCGAAACTCGTGGAATTTCACCGAATCCCTTTGAACTGTGTCTAAGAGGGTAGAATAGTATTGAATTGAATGAAATCGAATGAAATTGAATAGATTAGAGTAGTGTAGGTTAGGGAGGGATTCAGTGGGTAAGGCACAGTACAATTGAATAGAGCAGAACAGAAGAGAATACAAAGAGTAGAATGGAGTAGAGATGAGTAGAGTAGAATCGTCAGAGTGGAGTAGTGCAGAATATGGATGAAAAGACCCAATTCAAGCCGAATCGAGTCGAGTGGAGAGGAAATGAGACGAATCGCGATGAATCGAATCGATTAGAATAGATTAGAGTAGGGTAGAACAGAATAGAATAGTGTAGAATGGAGTGGACTGGTGTGGAATGGAGTCGAATGGAGCCAAATAGAGACAAATATAGTAGAAAAGAGCTGAATAGAGCTCAATAAGTTTTAATCGAGCCTAATTATGCTGAATCGAGCAGAATTGAGGCGAATGGACCCGATTCAAGCCAAAGAGAGCTAAATGGAGCCGATTCAAGCCTAATCACATGGAATCGCGACGAAATGCATTGAATTGAATCGTATAGATTAGAGTAGAGGAGGGTAGGGTAGGAGAGGTTAGACTAGCACGGAACAGAATGCAATAGAAAGAATAAAATAGAATTAAGTAGAGTAGAGTAGAATAGAATAGAGTCAAATAGAGGTGAATAGACCGAATAGCCGAAAAGAGCCGAACAGAGCTGAATACACCCGAATCGACCAAATTCGAGATGAATCGAGACGAATCATGTCGAATCGCATTGAAATGTGTCGAGCTGAATCAAATAGATTAGTGTAGGTGCAGGTAAGGTTAGGGTAGAGTACGGTAGAATCGAAGAGAACAGAAAGAATAGAGTGGAGTGGAGAGGAGTAGACCAGAGTCAAATAGAGTCGAATACTGCCGATCAGAGCTGAATAGAGCAGAAAAGAGCCGAGTAGAACTGAATCGAGTCTAATGGAGCAGAAAGGAGCTGAATCGAGCCGATACGACCCGAATCAGTTCGAATCGCGTTCAAGTGTTTCCAATAGAATCAAACAGATTACAGTAGGGTAAGCAAGGGTAGGGTAGGGTAGAATAGAATGTAGTAGAACAGAATAGAATAGAATAGAACTGAACTGAAAGAATAGAAGAGGGTCGAGTAGAGTATCAAAGACTAGAGTAGAATAGAGTCCAATATTGCCAAACAGAGCCAAATAGAGCTAAAATTAGCTGAATCGACAGAAATCAAGACGAATCACGCCGAATCCCTCAGAACCGTGCCGTATAGCGTCGAGTCCCGTCGAATTGCATTGAATCCCAACAATTCAAGTCAAATCCAATCCAATCGATTCGAATTGACTACTACTCTAATAAAACACATTTTTCGTTTAGAGTAGGGTAGACTACTATGCAATATAACAGAGAATAGAGTAGGATGAAGTAGAATTCTGTAGAATGGAGTTGACTGGAGTCGAATGGAGTCAAATGGAGTTGAAAAGAGATAATAGAGTGGAGTAGAGTCTCATAAAGTCGAGTAGAGGCTATTAGAGCCGAATAGAGCCGAATGGAAGCGCTTCGAGACGAATGGGGATGAATGGAGTGGAATGGAGCCGATTTGAGCCAATCGCATTGAAATGAATGCAACTGAATCCAGCAACATATATTAGAGTACTTTATGATAGAATAGATTAGAATAGAATTGAACACGGTAGAACGGAATAGAAGAACACAATAGAATGGAGTAGATAAAAGTAGAGTAGAGCAGAATAATGTAGAGGAGCGTAGCGTAGAATAGAGTCGAATCGAGCCGAATGGAGATGAAAGGAGACAAATTGCATGGAATCCCACCGAATCAATTACAGTAAATTAGAGTAGGGTAGAGTAGAATAGTGTAGAATGGAGTAGAATGGTGTGCAATGGAATTGAATGGAGTCGAATAGAGTAGAAAAGAGCCGAATAGAGCCAAATAGTGCTGAATAGGTCCAAAGAGGGCCGAATCGAGCTCATTTGAACCTAATCAATCCGAATCGAGCCAAATTCATTGAATCGAGTCTAATGGAGCCGAATCGACCCGAATCAAGCTGAATCTATTCTGTTCGAGCCAAGCGGACACGAATCGAACTGATTCGATCTGAATTGTGTCAAAATTCGTCAACTCAAATTGAATAGATTGGAGTAGGGGATGTTCGCGTATGGTAGGGTAGGGTAGACTAGAGTAGAATAGAATCAGACAGAATAGAATAGAACAGAACATTACAGAAAGAATACAGAAAAGAGTAGACTAGAGTATAGTAGAAGGGGAATAGAGTAGAATAGAGCCAAATCGAGCTGAATCACTTCAAAATGGGTCGAATCATACCCAATCAAATGGAGTAGAATAGATTAGAGTCGGATAGCATAGGGTACGGTACAATAGAGTAGAATAGAACAGAGCAGAATCGCAAACATACAATAGAATAGAAGAGAGTAGACTAGACTAGACTACAGAAGAGTAGACTAGAGTACAATAGAGTAGAGTAGCATCGAGTCGAATAGAGCTGAATATAGCAGGATGGGGATAAAAGGAGATGAATCGCATCAGAGAGATTAGAGTCAATTAGAGTAGGGTAGGGTAGGGTAGAGCAGAATAGAGTCGAATTGCGTGGAATGAATAGAATGGAGTGAGATAGAGACGAATAGAGTAGGAAAGAGTGGAATCGAGCTGAATAGGGACGACAAAGGCTGAACAGAGCCGAATCAAGTGGAAACGAGGATAATCGAGCTGAATCGAGCTAATGGTGCTGAATCGAGCCGAATCGAGCTGCTTCGAGCCTAGTCGCGTCCAATGGCATCGAAATGCTTTGAATCGAATCAAATCAAACAGATTAGAAGGGTTATGGCACCGGAGTTTCTGATAGGGTGGACTAGGGTAGACTAAGGTAGACTAGAGTAGAGTAGACAAGAGAAGGCTAGAGTAGTAGCCTAGACTAGTAACCCAGCCAAGTCAGCTAGAATAGTGGCATAGATCAGTAGCCTAGACAAGTAGCCTTGAATAGTACCCTTGTCTTGACAAGTACCCTGAATTAGGACCCCAAACTGGTACCCTTGCCTTAACTAGGAGCCATAACTAGTGCCCCTGCCTTAATTAGTACCCTGAACTAGTAGCCTTGCCTTAACTAGTGCCCTGCCTTATGTAGCAGCCCTAACAGTACCCTTGCCTTAACCAGTAGCCCTAACTAGTAGCCTTGCCTTCACTAGTAAACTGGCCTGAACGAGTAACCCTATCTTGTAAACTTACCTTAACTAGTACCCCTAACTAGTAGCCTTGCCTTAACTAGTAAATGGGCCTGAACGAGTAACCCTATCTTGCAAACTTACCTTAACTAGTAGCCTTGCCTGAACCAGTCAACTGGCCTTAACTAGTCACCCCAACTTGTACCCGTACCTTAACATGTACCCCTAACTAGGACCCTTCTCTTAAACAGGAGCAATTTACAGTAACCTTGACTAAAACAGTACCCTCAACAAGGACTTGTGTCTGAACTAGGACCCTTCACTAGTACCCTGGCATTCACTAATACCCCTAACTAGTGAATCTTAGCTCAACTAGTAGCCTTATCTAGTGCCCTGGCTTCAACTAGTAGCCTGAACTAGTAACCTTGTGTTAATTATTACCCTTGCCATAACTAGTACCCTTAATTAGTACCCTTATTAAGTACTCCCAATGACTAGGTGGGGTAGCATAGGGTAGGGTAGCATGCGGTGGAACAAAGAAAATAGAATAAAAAGAATAGAATGACATACTTCAGTGTAGGTTATGGTAGTGTATCATAGGATGAAATAGAGAAAATAGAAAAAGAGAATAGAATACCACAGAAGAGAAGAGAAAATAAAAGACTCGATTAGGATAGGGTGGGGTGGGTTAGGGTTCTGCAGAATAGGATAGTGTAGAATGGTGTGGAATGGAGTCGAATGGAGTCGAATGGAGTCGGACAGAGATGACTAGAGTAGAAAAGAGTGGAATAGAGCTGAAGAGCACCGAATAGGGCCAAATAGGGCCGAATCGAGCCGAATCAAGGCAAATTGAGTCGAATCGAGTCAAATCGACCATATTCGAGCTGAAAGTAGCCGAATGGAGCTGAAAAGAACCAACTAGAGACAAACAAAATGAACCGAGCTAAATCGAGATAAAACACACCTAATCGCATCCTACTGCATCGAATTTCGTCCAATTCCATGAAATCCAACCAAAACCTGTCGAAACTCGTGGAATTTCACCGAATCCCTTTGAACTGTGTCTAAGAGGGTAGAATAGTATTGAATTGAATGAAATCGAATGAAATTGAATAGATTAGAGTAGTGTAGGTTAGGGAGGGATTCAGTGGGTAAGGCACAGTACAATTGAATAGAGCAGAACAGAAGAGAATACAAAGAGTAGAATGGAGTAGAGATGAGTAGAGTAGAATCGTCAGAGTGGAGTAGTGCAGAATATGGATGAAAAGACCCAATTCAAGCCGAATCGAGTCGAGTGGAGAGGAAATGAGACGAATCGCGATGAATCGAATCGATTAGAATAGATTAGAGTAGGGTAGAACAGAATAGAATAGTGTAGAATGGAGTGGACTGGTGTGGAATGGAGTCGAATGGAGCCAAATAGAGACAAATATAGTAGAAAAGAGCTGAATAGAGCTCAATAAGTTTTAATCGAGCCTAATTATGCTGAATCGAGCAGAATTGAGGCGAATGGACCCGATTCAAGCCAAAGAGAGCTAAATGGAGCCGATTCAAGCCTAATCACATGGAATCGCGACGAAATGCATTGAATTGAATCGTATAGATTAGAGTAGAGGAGGGTAGGGTAGGAGAGGTTAGACTAGCACGGAACAGAATGCAATAGAAAGAATAAAATAGAATTAAGTAGAGTAGAGTAGAATAGAATAGAGTCAAATAGAGGTGAATAGACCGAATAGCCGAAAAGAGCCGAACAGAGCTGAATACACCCGAATCGACCAAATTCGAGATGAATCGAGACGAATCATGTCGAATCGCATTGAAATGTGTCGAGCTGAATCAAATAGATTAGTGTAGGTGCAGGTAAGGTTAGGGTAGAGTACGGTCGAATCGAAGAGAACAGAAAGAATAGAGTGGAGTGGAGAGGAGTAGACCAGAGTCAAATAGAGTCGAATACTGCCGATCAGAGCTGAATAGAGCAGAAAAGAGCCGAGTAGAACTGAATCGAGTCTAATGGAGCAGAAAGGAGCTGAATCGAGCCGATACGACCCGAATCAGTTCGAATCGCGTTCAAGTGTTTCCAATAGAATCAAACAGATTACAGTAGGGTAAGCAAGGGTAGGGTAGGGTAGAATAGAATGTAGTAGAACAGAATAGAATAGAATAGAACTGAACTGAAAGAATAGAAGAGGGTCGAGTAGAGTATCAAAGACTAGAGTAGAATAGAGTCCAATATTGCCAAACAGAGCCAAATAGAGCTAAAATTAGCTGAATCGATAGAAATCAAGACGAATCACGCCGAATCCCTCAGAACCGTGCCGTATAGCGTCGAGTCCCGTCGAATTGCATTGAATCCCAACAATTCAAGTCAAATCCAATCCAATCGATTCGAATTGACTACTACTCTAATAAAACACATTTTTCGTTTAGAGTAGGGTAGACTACTATGCAATATAACAGAGAATAGAGTAGGATGAAGTAGAATTCTGTAGAATGGAGTTGACTGGAGTCGAATGGAGTCAAATGGAGTTGAAAAGAGATAATAGAGTGGAGTAGAGTCTCATAAAGTCGAGTAGAGGCTATTAGAGCCGAATAGAGCCGAATCGAAGCGCTTCGAGACGAATGGGGATGAATGGAGTGGAATGGAGCCGATTTGAGCCAATCGCATTGAAATGAATGCAACTGAATCCAGCAACATATATTAGAGTACTTTATGATAGAATAGATTAGAATAGAATTGAACACGGTAGAACGGAATAGAAGAACACAATAGAATGGAGTAGATAAAAGTAGAGTAGAGCAGAATAATGTAGAGGAGCGTAGCGTAGAATAGAGTCGAATCGAGCCGAATGGAGATGAAAGGAGACAAATTGCATGGAATCCCACCGAATCAATTACAGTAAATTAGAGTAGGGTAGAGTAGAATAGTGTAGAATGGAGTAGAATGGTGTGCAATGGAATTGAATGGAGTCGAATAGAGTAGAAAAGAGCCGAATAGAGCCAAATAGTGCTGAATAGGTCCAAAGAGGGCCGAATCGAGCTCATTTGAACCTAATCAATCCGAATCGAGCCAAATTCATTGAATCGAGTCTAATGGAGCCGAATCGACCCGAATCAAGCTGAATCTATTCTGTTCGAGCCAAGCGGACACGAATCGAACTGATTCGATCTGAATTGTGTCAAAATTCGTCAACTCAAATTGAATAGATTGGAGTAGGGGATGTTCGCGTATGGTAGGGTAGGGTAGACTAGAGTAGAATAGAATCAGACAGAATAGAATAGAACAGAACATTACAGAAAGAATACAGAAAAGAGTAGACTAGAGTATAGTAGAAGGGGAATAGAGTAGAATAGAGCCAAATCGAGCTGAATCACTTCAAAATGGGTCGAATCATACCCAATCAAATGGAGTAGAATAGATTAGAGTCGGATAGCATAGGGTACGGTACAATAGAGTAGAATAGAACAGAGCAGAATCGCAAACATACAATAGAATAGAAGAGAGTAGACTAGACTAGACTACAGAAGAGTAGACTAGAGTACAATAGAGTAGCATCGAGTCGAATAGAGCTGAATATAGCAGGATGGGGATAAAAGGAGATGAATCGCATCAGAGAGATTAGAGTCAATTAGAGTAGGGTAGGGTAGGGTAGAGCAGAATAGAGTCGAATTGCGTGGAATGAATAGAATGGAGTGAGATAGAGACGAATAGAGTAGAAAAGAGTGGAATCGAGCTGAATAGGGACGACAAAGGCTGAACAGAGCCGAATCAAGTGGAAACGAGGATAATCGAGCTGAATCGAGCTAATGGTGCTGAATCGAGCCGAATCGAGCTGCTTCGAGCCTAGTCGCGTCCAATGGCATCGAAATGCTTTGAATCGAATCAAATCAAACAGATTAGAAGGGTTATGGCACCGGAGTTTCTGATAGGGTGGACTAGGGTAGACTAAGGTAGACTAGAGTAGAGTAGACAAGAGAAGGCTAGAGTAGTAGCCTAGACTAGTAACCCAGCCAAGTCAGCTAGAATAGTGGCATAGATCAGTAGCCTAGACAAGTAGCCTTGAATAGTACCCTTGTCTTGACAAGTACCCTGAATTAGGACCCCAAACTGGTACCCTTGCCTTAACTAGGAGCCATAACTAGTGCCCCGCCTTAATTAGTACCCTGAACTAGTAGCCTTGCCTTAACTAGTGCCCTGCCTTATGTAGCAGCCCTAACAGTACCCTTGCCTTAACCAGTAGCCCTAACTAGTAGCCTTGCCTTCACTAGTAAACTGGCCTGAACGAGTAACCCTATCTTGTAAACTTACCTTAACTAGTACCCCTAACTAGTAGCCTTGCCTTAACTAGTAAATGGGCCTGAACGAGTAACCCTATCTTGCAAACTTACCTTAACTAGTAGCCTTGCCTGAACCAGTCAACTGGCCTTAACTAGTCACCCCAACTTGTACCCGTACCTTAACATGTACCCCTAACTAGGACCCTTCTCTTAAACAGTAGCAATTTACAGTAACCTTGACTAAAACAGTACCCTCAACAAGGACTTGTGTCTGAACTAGGACCCTTCACTAGTACCCTGGCATTCACTAATACCCCTAACTAGTGAATCTTAGCTCAACTAGTAGCCTTATCTAGTGCCCTGGCTTCAACTAGTAGCCTGAACTAGTAACCTTGTGTTAATTATTACCCTTGCCATAACTAGTACCCTTAATTAGTACCCTTATTAAGTACTCCCAATGACTAGGTGGGGTAGCATAGGGTAGGGTAGCATGCGGTGGAACAAAGAAAATAGAATAAAAAGAATAGAATGACATACTTCAGTGTAGGTTATGGTAGTGTATCATAGGATGAAATAGAGAAAATAGAAAAAGAGAATAGAATACCACAGAAGAGAAGAGAAAATAAAAGACTCGATTAGGATAGGGTGGGGTGGGTTAGGGTTCTGCAGAATAGGATAGTGTAGAATGGTGTGGAATGGAGTCGAATGGAGTCGGACAGAGATGACTAGAGTAGAAAAGAGTGGAATAGAGCTGAAGAGCACCGAATAGGGCCAAATAGGGCCGAATCGAGCCGAATCAAGGCAAATTGAGTCGAATCGAGTCAAATCGACCATATTCGAGCTGAAAGTAGCCGAATGGAGCTGAAAAGAGCCAACTAGAGACAAACAAAATGAACCGAGCTAAATCGAGATAAAACACACCTAATCGCATCCTACTGCATCGAATTTCGTCCAATTCCATGAAATCCAACCAAAACCTGTCGAAACTCGTGGAATTTCACCGAATCCCTTTGAACTGTGTCTAAGAGGGTAGAATAGTATTGAATTGAATGAAATCGAATGAAATTGAATAGATTAGAGTAGTGTAGGTTAGGGAGGGATTCAGTGGGTAAGGCACAGTACAATTGAATAGAGCAGAACAGAAGAGAATACAAAGAGTAGAATGGAGTAGAGATGAGTAGAGTAGAATCGTCAGAGTGGAGTAGTGCAGAATATGGATGAAAAGACCCAATTCAAGCCGAATCGAGTCGAGTGGAGAGGAAATGAGACGAATCGCGATGAATCGAATCGATTAGAATAGATTAGAGTAGGGTAGAACAGAATAGAATAGTGTAGAATGGAGTGGACTGGTGTGGAATGGAGTCGAATGGAGCCAAATAGAGACAAATATAGTAGAAAAGAGCTGAATAGAGCTCAATAAGTTTTAATCGAGCCTAATTATGCTGAATCGAGCAGAATTGAGGCGAATGGACCCGATTCAAGCCAAAGAAAGCTAAATGGAGCCGATTCAAGCCTAATCACATGGAATCGCGACGAAACGCATTGAATTGAATCGTATAGATTAGAGTAGAGGAGGGTAGGGTAGGAGAGGTTAGACTAGCACGGAACAGAATGCAATAGAAAGAATAAAATAGAATTAAGTAGAGTAGAATAGAATAGAGTCAAATAGAGGTGAATAGACCGAATAGCCGAAAAGAGCCGAACAGAGCTGAATACACCCGAATCGACCAAATTCGAGATGAATCGAGACGAATCATGTCGAATCGCATTGAAATGTGTCGAGCTGAATCAAATAGATTAGTGTAGGTGCAGGTAAGGTTAGGGTAGAGTACGGTCGAATCGAAGAGAACAGAAAGAATAGAGTGGAGTGGAGAGGAGTAGACCAGAGTCAAATAGAGTCGAATACTGCCGATCAGAGCTGAATAGAGCAGAAAAGAGCCGAGTAGAACTGAATCGAGTCTAATGGAGCAGAAAGGAGCTGAATCGAGCCGATACGACCCGAATCAGTTCGAATCGCGTTCAAGTGTTTCCAATAGAATCAAACAGATTACAGTAGGGTAAGCAAGGGTAGGGTAGGGTAGAATAGAATGTAGTAGAACAGAATAGAATAGAATAGAACTGAACTGAAAGAATAGAAGAGGGTCGAGTAGAGTATCAAAGACTAGAGTAGAATAGAGTCCAATATTGCCAAACAGAGCCAAATAGAGCTAAAATTAGCTGAATCGATAGAAATCAAGACGAATCACGCCGAATCCCTCAGAACCGTGCCGTATAGCGTCGAGTCCCGTCGAATTGCATTGAATCCCAACAATTCAAGTCAAATCCAATCCAATCGATTCGAATTGACTACTACTCTAATAAAACACATTTTTCGTTTAGAGTAGGGTAGACTACTATGCAATATAACAGAGAATAGAGTAGGATGAAGTAGAATTCTGTAGAATGGAGTTGACTGGAGTCGAATGGAGTCAAATGGAGTTGAAAAGAGATAATAGAGTGGAGTAGAGTCTCATAAAGTCGAGTAGAGGCTATTAGAGCCGAATAGAGCCGAATCGAAGCGCTTCGAGACGAATGGGGATGAATGGAGTGGAATGGAGCCGATTTGAGCCAATCGCATTGAAATGAATGCAACTGAATCCAGCAACATATATTAGAGTACTTTATGATAGAATAGATTAGAATAGAATTGAACACGGTAGAACGGAATAGAAGAACACAATAGAATGGAGTAGATAAAAGTAGAGTAGAGCAGAATAATGTAGAGGAGCGTAGCGTAGAATAGAGTCGAATCGAGCCGAATGGAGATGAAAGGAGACAAATTGCATGGAATCCCACCGAATCAATTACAGTAAATTAGAGTAGGGTAGAGTAGAATAGTGTAGAATGGAGTAGAATGGTGTGCAATGGAATTGAATGGAGTCGAATAGAGTAGAAAAGAGCCGAATAGAGCCAAATAGTGCTGAATAGGTCCAAAGAGGGCCGAATCGAGCTCATTTGAACCTAATCAATCCGAATCGAGCCAAATTCATTGAATCGAGTCTAATGGAGCCGAATCGACCCGAATCAAGCTGAATCTATTCTGTTCGAGCCAAGCGGACACGAATCGAACTGATTCGATCTGAATTGTGTCAAAATTCGTCAACTCAAATTGAATAGATTGGAGTAGGGGATGTTTGCGTATGGTAGGGTAGGGTAGACTAGAGTAGAATAGAATCAGACAGAATAGAATAGAACAGAACATTACAGAAAGAACACAGAAAAGAGTAGACTAGAGTATAGTAGAAGGGGAATAGAGTAGAATAGAGCCAAATCGAGCTGAATCACTTCAAAATGGGTCGAATCATACCCAATCAAATGGAGTAGAATAGATTAGAGTCGGATAGCATAGGGTACGGTACAATAGAGTAGAATAGAACAGAGCAGAATAGAAAACATACAATAGAATAGAAGAGAGTAGACTAGACTAGACTACAGAAGAGTAGACTAGAGTACAATAGAGTAGAGTAGCATCGAGTCGAATAGAGCTGAATATAGCAGGATGGGGATAAAAGGAGATGAATCGCATCAGAGAGATTAGAGTCAATTAGAGTAGGGTAGGGTAGGGTAGAGCAGAATAGAGTCGAATTGTGTGGAATGAATAGAATGGAGTGAGATAGAGACGAATAGAGTAGAAAAGAGTGGAATCGAGCTGAATAGGGACGACAAAGGCTGAACAGAGCCGAATCAAGTGGAAACGAGGATAATCGAGCTGAATCGAGCCGAATCGAGCTGCTTCGAGCCTAGTCGCGTCCAATGGCATCGAAATGCTTTGAATCGAATCAAATCAAACAGATTAGAAGGGTTATGGCACCGGAGTTTCTGATAGGGTGGACTAGGGTAGACTAAGGTAGACTAGAGTAGAGTAGACAAGAGAAGGCTAGAGTAGTAGCCTAGACTAGTAACCCAGCCAAGTCAGCTAGAATAGTGGCATAGATCAGTAGCCTAGACAAGTAGCCTTGAATAGTACCCTTGTCTTGACAAGTACCCTGAATTAGGACCCCAAACTGGTACCCTTGCCTTAACTAGGAGCCATAACTAGTGCCCCTGCCTTAATTAGTACCCTGAACTAGTAGCCTTGCCTTAACTAGTGCCCTGCCTTATGTAGCAGCCCTAACAGTACCCTTGCCTTAACCAGTAGCCCTAACTCGTAGCCTTGCCTTCACTAGTAAACTGGCCTGAACGAGTAACCCTATCTTGTAAACTTACCTTAACTAGTACCCCTAACTAGTAGCCTTGCCTTAACTAGTAAATGGGCCTGAACGAGTAACCCTATCTTGCAAACTTACCTTAACTAGTAGCCTTGCCTGAACCAGTCAACTGGCCTTAACTAGTCACCCCAACTTGTACCCGTACCTTAACATGTACCCCTAACTAGGACCCTTCTCTTAAACAGGAGCAATTTACAGTAACCTTGACTAAAACAGTACCCTCAACAAGGACTTGTGTCTGAACTAGGACCCTTCACTAGTACCCTGGCATTCACTAATACCCCTAACTAGTGAATCTTAGCTCAACTAGTAGCCTTATCTAGTGCCCTGGCTTCAACTAGTAGCCTGAACTAGTAACCTTGTGTTAATCATTACCCTTGCCATAACTAGTACCCTTAATTAGTACCCTTATTAAGTACTCCCAATGACTAGGTGGGGTAGCATAGGGTAGGGTAGCATGCGGTGGAACAAAGAAAATAGAATAAAAAGAATAGAATGACATACTTCAGTGTAGGTTATGGTAGTGTATCATAGGATGAAATAGAGAAAATAGAAAAAGAGAATAGAATACCACAGAAGAGAAGAGAAAATAAAAGACTCGATTAGGATAGGGTGGGGTGGGTTAGGGTTCTGCAGAATAGGATAGTGTAGAATGGTGTGGAATGGAGTCGAATGGAGTCGGACAGAGATGACTAGAGTAGAAAAGAGTGGAATAGAGCTGAAGAGCACCGAATAGGGCCAAATAGGGCCGAATCGAGCCGAATCAAGGCAAATTGAGTCGAATCGAGTCAAATCGACCATATTCGAGCTGAAAGTAGCCGAATGGAGCTGAAAAGAGCCAACTAGAGACAAACAAAATGAACCGAGCTAAATCGAGATAAAACACACCTAATCGCATCCTACTGCATCGAATTTCGTCCAATTCCATGAAATCCAACCAAAACCTGTCGAAACTCGTGGAATTTCACCGAATCCCTTTGAACTGTGTCTAAGAGGGTAGAATAGTATTGAATTGAATGAAATCGAATTAAATTGAATAGATTAGAGTAGTGTAGGTTAGGGAGGGATTCAGTGGGTAAGGCACAGTACAATTGAATAGAGCAGAACAGAAGAGAATACAAAGAGTAGAATGGAGTAGAGATGAGTAGAGTAGAATCGTCAGAGTGGAGTAGTGCAGAATATGGATGAAAAGACCCAGTTCAAGCCGAATCGAGTCGAGTGGAGAGGAAATGAGACGAATCGCGATGAATCGAATCGATTAGAATAGATTAGAGTAGGGTAGAACAGAATAGAATAGTGTAGAATGGAGTGGACTGGTGTGGAATGGAGTCGAATGGAGCCAAATAGAGACAAATATAGTAGAAAAGAGCTGAATAGAGCTCAATAAGTTTTAATCGAGCCTAATTATGCTGAATCGAGCAGAATTGAGGCGAATGGACCCGATTCAAGCCAAAGAGAGCTAAATGGAGCCGATTCAAGCCTAATCACATGGAATCGCGACGAAATGCATTGAATTGAATCGTATAGATTAGGGTAGAGGAGGGTAGGGTAGGAGAGGTTAGACTAGCACGGAACAGAATGCAATAGAAAGAATAAAATAGAATTAAGTAGAGTAGAATAGAATAGAGTCAAATAGAGGTGAATAGACCGAATAGCCGAAAAGAGCCGAACAGAGCTGAATACACCCGAATCGACCAAATTCGAGATGAATCGAGACGAATCATGTCGAATCGCATTGAAATGTGTCGAGCTGAATCAAATAGATTAGTGTAGGTGCAGGTAAGGTTAGGGTAGAGTACGGTAGAATCGAAGAGAACAGAAAGAATAGAGTGGAGTGGAGAGGAGTAGACCAGAGTCAAATAGAGTCGAATACTGCCGATCAGAGCTGAATAGAGCAGAAAAGAGCCGAGTAGAACTGAATCGAGTCTAATGGAGCAGAAAGGAGCTGAATCGAGCCGATACGACCCGAATCAGCTCGAATCGCGTTCAAGTGTTTCCAATAGAATCAAACAGATTACAGTAGGGTAAGCAAGGGTAGGGTAGGGTAGAATAGAATGTAGTAGAACAGAATAGAATAGAATAGAACTGAACTGAAAGAATAGAAGAGGGTCGAGTAGAGTATCAAAGACTAGAGTAGAATAGAGTCCAATATTGCCAAACAGAGCCAAATAGAGCTAAAATTAGCTGAATCGATAGAAATCAAGACGAATCACGCCGAATCCCTCAGAACCGTGCCGTATAGCGTCGAGTCCCGTCGAATTGCATTGAATCCCAACAATTCAAGTCAAATCCAATCCAATCGATTCGAATTGACTACTACTCTAATAAAACACATTTTTCGTTTAGAGTAGGGTAGACTACTATGCAATATAACAGAGAATAGAGTAGGATGAAGTAGAATTCTGTAGAATGGAGTTGACTGGAGTCGAATGGAGTCAAATGGAGTTGAAAAGAGATAATAGAGTGGAGTAGAGTCTCATAAAGTCGAGTAGAGGCTATTAGAGCCGAATAGAGCCGAATCGAAGCGCTTCGAGACGAATGGGGATGAATGGAGTGGAATGGAGCCGATTTGAGCCAATCGCATTGAAATGAATGCAACTGAATCCAGCAACATATATTAGAGTACTTTATGATAGAATAGATTAGAATAGAATTGAACACGGTAGAACGGAATAGAAGAACACAATAGAATGGAGTAGATAAAAGTAGAGTAGAGCAGAATAATGTAGAGGAGCGTAGCGTAGAATAGAGTCGAATCGAGCCGAATGGAGATGAAAGGAGACAAATTGCATGGAATCCCACCGAATCAATTACAGTAAATTAGAGTAGGGTAGAGTAGAATAGTGTAGAATGGAGTAGAATGGTGTGCAATGGAATTGAATGGAGTCGAATAGAGTAGAAAAGAGCCGAATAGAGCCAAATAGTGCTGAATAGGTCCAAAGAGGGCCGAATCGAGCTCATTTGAACCTAATCAATCCGAATCGAGCCAAATTCATTGAATCGAGTCTAATGGAGCCGAATCGACCCGAATCAAGCTGAATCTATTCTGTTCGAGCCAAGCGGACACGAATCGAACTGATTCGATCTGAATTGTGTCAAAATTCGTCAACTCAAATTGAATAGATTGGAGTAGGGGATGTTCGCGTATGGTAGGGTAGGGTAGACTAGAGTAGAATAGAATCAGACAGAATAGAATAGAACAGAACATTACAGAAAGAATACAGAAAAGAGTAGA
Source organism: Loxodonta africana (assembly GCF_030014295.1). Lineage (NCBI taxonomy): Eukaryota > Metazoa > Chordata > Mammalia > Proboscidea > Elephantidae > Loxodonta > Loxodonta africana. The sequence goes on along the minus strand of NC_087361.1, from coordinate 81,192,090 downwards.
CTAGAGTATAGTAGAAGGGGAATAGAGTAGAATAGAGCCAAATCGAGCTGAATCACTTCAAAATGGGTCGAATCATACCCAATCAAATGGAGTAGAATAGATTAGAGTCGGATAGCATAGGGTACGGTACAATAGAGTAGAATAGAACAGAGCAGAATCGCAAACATACAATAGAATAGAAGAGAGTAGACTAGACTAGACTACAGAAGAGTAGACTAGAGTACAATAGAGTAGAGTAGCATCGAGTCGAATAGAGCTGAATATAGCAGGATGGGGATAAAAGGAGATGAATCGCATCAGAGAGATTAGAGTCAATTAGAGTAGGGTAGGGTAGGGTAGAGCAGAATAGAGTCGAATTGTGTGGAATGAATAGAATGGAGTGAGATAGAGACGAATAGAGTAGAAAAGAGTGGAATCGAGCTGAATAGGGACGACAAAGGATGAACAGAGCCGAATCAAGTGGAAACGAGGATAATCGAGCTGAATCGAGCTAATGGTGCTGAATCGAGCCGAATCGAGCTGCTTCGAGCCTAGTCGCGTCCAATGGCATCGAAATGCTTTGAATCGAATCAAATCAAACAGATTAGAAGGGTTATGGCACCGGAGTTTCTGATAGGGTGGACTAGGGTAGACTAAGGTAGACTAGAGTAGAGTAGACAAGAGAAGGCTAGAGTAGTAGCCTAGACTAGTAACCCAGCCAAGTCAGCTAGAATAGTGGCATAGATCAGTAGCTTAGACAAGTAGCCTTGAATAGTACCCTTGTCTTGACAAGTACCCTGAATTAGGACCCCAAACTGGTACCCTTGCCTTAACTAGGAGCCATAACTAGTGCCCCTGCCTTAATTAGTACCCTGAACTAGTAGCCTTGCCTTAACTAGTGCCCTGCCTTATGTAGCAGCCCTAACAGTACCCTTGCCTTAACCAGTAGCCCTAACTCGTAGCCTTGCCTTCACTAGTAAACTGGCCTGAACGAGTAACCCTATCTTGTAAACTTACCTTAACTAGTACCCCTAACTAGTAGCCTTGCCTTAACTAGTAAATGGGCCTGAACGAGTAACCCTATCTTGCAAACTTACCTTAACTAGTAGCCTTGCCTGAACCAGTCAACTGGCCTTAACTAGTCACCCCAACTTGTACCCGTACCTTAACATGTACCCCTAACTAGGACCCTTCTCTTAAACAGGAGCAATTTACAGTAACCTTGACTAAAACAGTACCCTCAACAAGGACTTGTGTCTGAACTAGGACCCTTCACTAGTACCCTGGCATTCACTAATACCCCTAACTAGTGAATCTTAGCTCAACTAGTAGCCTTATCTAGTGCCCTGGCTTCAACTAGTAGCCTGAACTAGTAACCTTGTGTTAATCATTACCCTTGCCATAACTAGTACCCTTAATTAGTACCCTTATTAAGTACTCCCAATGACTAGGTGGGGTAGCATAGGGTAGGGTAGCATGCGGTGGAACAAAGAAAATAGAATAAAAAGAATAGAATGACATACTTCAGTGTAGGTTATGGTAGTGTATCATAGGATGAAATAGAGAAAATAGAAAAAGAGAATAGAATACCACAGAAGAGAAGAGAAAATAAAAGACTCGATTAGGATAGGGTGGGGTGGGTTAGGGTTCTGCAGAATAGGATAGTGTAGAATGGTGTGGAATGGAGTCGAATGGAGTCGGACAGAGATGACTAGAGTAGAAAAGAGTGGAATAGAGCTGAAGAGCACCGAATAGGGCCAAATAGGGCCGAATCGAGCCAAATCAAGGCAAATTGAGTCGAATCGAGTCAAATCGACCATATTCGAACTGAAAGTAGCCGAATGGAGCTGAAAAGAGCCAACTAGAGACAAACAAAATGAACCGAGCTAAATCGAGATAAAACACACCTAATCGCATCCTACTGCATCGAATTTCGTCCAATTCCATGAAATCCAACCAAAACCTGTCGAAACTCGTGGAATTTCACCGAATCCCTTTGAACTGTGTCTAAGAGGGTAGAATAGTATTGAATTGAATGAAATCGAATGAAATTGAATAGATTAGAGTAGTGTAGGTTAGGGAGGGATTCAGTGGGTAAGGCACAGTACAATTGAATAGAGCAGAACAGAAGAGAATACAAAGAGTAGAATGGAGTAGAGATGAGTAGAGTAGAATCGTCAGAGTGGAGTAGTGCAGAATATGGATGAAAAGACCCAGTTCAAGCCGAATCGAGTCGAGTGGAGAGGAAATGAGACGAATCGCGATGAATCGAATCGATTAGAATAGATTAGAGTAGGGTAGAACAGAATAGAATAGTGTAGAATGGAGTGGACTGGTGTGGAATGGAGTCGAATGGAGCCAAATAGAGACAAATATAGTAGAAAAGAGCTGAATAGAGCTCAATAAGTTTTAATCGAGCCTAATTATGCTGAATCGAGCAGAATTGAGGCGAATGGACCCGATTCAAGCCAAAGAGAGCTAAATGGAGCCGATTCAAGCCTAATCACATGGAATCGCGACGAAATGCATTGAATTGAATCGTATAGATTAGAGTAGAGGAGGGTAGGGTAGGAGAGGTTAGACTAGCACGGAACAGAATGCAATAGAAAGAATAAAATAGAATTAAGTAGAGTAGAGTAGAATAGAATAGAGTCAAATAGAGGTGAATAGACCGAATAGCCGAAAAGAGCCGAACAGAGCTGAATACACCCGAATCGACCAAATTCGAGATGAATCGAGACGAATCATGTCGAATCGCATTGAAATGTGTCGAGCTGAATCAAATAGATTAGTGTAGGTGCAGGTAAGGTTAGGGTAGAGTACGGTAGAATCGAAGAGAACAGAAAGAATAGAGTGGAGTGGAGAGGAGTAGACCAGAGTCAAATAGAGTCGAATACTGCCGATCAGAGCTGAATAGAGCAGAAAAGAGCCGAGTAGAACTGAATCGAGTCTAATGGAGCAGAAAGGAGCTGAATCGAGCCGATACGACCCGAATCAGTTCAAATCGCGTTCAAGTGTTTCGAATAGAATCGAACAGATTACAGTAGGGTAAGCAAGGGTAGGGTAGGGTAGAATAGAATGTAGTAGAACAGAATAGAATAGAACAGAACTGAACTGAAAGAATAGAAGAGGGTCGAGTAGAGTATCAAAGACTAGAGTAGAATAGAGTCCAATATTGCCAAACAGAGCCAAATAGAGCTAAAATTAGCTGAATCGACAGAAATCAAGACGAATCACGCCGAATCCCTCAGAACCGTGCCGTATAGCGTCGAGTCCCGTCGAATTGCATTGAATCCCAACAATTCAAGTCAAATCCAATCCAATCGATTCGAATTGACTACTACTCTAATAAAACACATTTTTCGTTTAGAGTAGGGTAGACTACTATGCAATATAACAGAGAATAGAGTAGGATGAAGTAGAATTCTGTAGAATGGAGTTGACTGGAGTCGAATGGAGTCAAATGGAGTTGAAAAGAGATAATAGAGTGGAGTAGAGTCTCATAAAGTCGAGTAGAGGCTATTAGAGCCGAATAGAGCCGAATCGAAGCGCTTCGAGACGAATGGGGATGAATGGAGTGGAATGGAGCCGATTTGAGCCAATCGCATTGAAATGAATGCAACTGAATCCAGCAACATATATTAGAGTACTTTATGATAGAATAGATTAGAATAGAATTGAACACGGTAGAACGGAATAGAAGAACACAATAGAATGGAGTAGATAAAAGTAGAGTAGAGCAGAATAATGTAGAGGAGCGTAGCGTAGAATAGAGTCGAATCGAGCCGAATGGAGATGAAAGGAGACAAATTGCATGGAATCCCACCGAATCAATTACAGTAAATTAGAGTAGGGTAGAGTAGAATAGTGTAGAATGGAGTAGAATGGTGTGCAATGGAATTGAATGGAGTCGAATAGAGTAGAAAAGAGCCGAATAGAGCCAAATAGTGCTGAATAGGTCCAAAGAGGGCCGAATCGAGCTCATTTGAACCTAATCAATCCGAATCGAGCCAAATTCATTGAATCGAGTCTAATGGAGCCGAATCGACCCGAATCAAGCTGAATCTATTCTGTTCGAGCCAAGCGGACACGAATCGAACTGATTCGATCTGAATTGTGTCAAAATTCGTCAACTCAAATTGAATAGATTGGAGTAGGGGATGTTCGCGTATGGTAGGGTAGGGTAGACTAGAGTAGAATAGAATCAGACAGAATAGAATAGAACAGAACATTACAGAAAGAATACAGAAAAGAGTAGACTAGAGTATAGTAGAAGGGGAATAGAGTAGAATAGAGCCAAATCGAGCTGAATCACTTCAAAATGGGTCGAATCATACCCAATCAAATGGAGTAGAATAGATTAGAGTCGGATAGCATAGGGTACGGTACAATAGAGTAGAATAGAACAGAGCAGAATCGCAAACATACAATAGAATAGAAGAGAGTAGAATAGACTAGACTACAGAAGAGTAGACTAGAGTACAATAGAGTAGAGTAGCATCGAGTCGAATAGAGCTGAATATAGCAGGATGGGGATAAAAGGAGATGAATCGCATCAGAGAGATTAGAGTCAATTAGAGTAGGGTAGGGTAGGGTAGAGCAGAATAGAGTCGAATTGTGTGGAATGAATAGAATGGAGTGAGATAGAGACGAATAGAGTAGAAAAGAGTGGAATCGAGCTGAATAGGGACGACAAAGGATGAACAGAGCCGAATCAAGTGGAAACGAGGATAATCGAGCTGAATCGAGCTAATGGTGCTGAATCGAGCCGAATCGAGCTGCTTCGAGCCTAGTCGCGTCCAATGGCATCGAAATGCTTTGAATCGAATCAAATCAAACAGATTAGAAGGGTTATGGCACCGGAGTTTCTGATAGGGTGGACTAGGGTAGACTAAGGTAGACTAGAGTAGAGTAGACAAGAGAAGGCTAGAGTAGTAGCCTAGACTAGTAACCCAGCCAAGTCAGCTAGAATAGTGGCATAGATCAGTAGCTTAGACAAGTAGCCTTGAATAGTACCCTTGTCTTGACAAGTACCCTGAATTAGGACCCCAAACTGGTACCCTTGCCTTAACTAGGAGCCATAACTAGTGCCCCTGCCTTAATTAGTACCCTGAACTAGTAGCCTTGCCTTAACTAGTGCCCTGCCTTATGTAGCAGCCCTAACAGTACCCTTGCCTTAACCAGTAGCCCTAACTCGTAGCCTTGCCTTCACTAGTAAACTGGCCTGAACGAGTAACCCTATCTTGTAAACTTACCTTAACTAGTACCCCTAACTAGTAGCCTTGCCTTAACTAGTAAATGGGCCTGAACGAGTAACCCTATCTTGCAAACTTACCTTAACTAGTAGCCTTGCCTGAACCAGTCAACTGGCCTTAACTAGTCACCCCAACTTGTACCCGTACCTTAACATGTACCCCTAACTAGGACCCTTCTCTTAAACAGGAGCAATTTACAGTAACCTTGACTAAAACAGTACCCTCAACAAGGACTTGTGTCTGAACTAGGACCCTTCACTAGTACCCTGGCATTCACTAATACCCCTAACTAGTGAATCTTAGCTCAACTAGTAGCCTTATCTAGTGCCCTGGCTTCAACTAGTAGCCTGAACTAGTAACCTTGTGTTAATCATTACCCTTGCCATAACTAGTACCCTTAATTAGTACCCTTATTAAGTACTCCCAATGACTAGGTGGGGTAGCATAGGGTAGGGTAGCATGCGGTGGAACAAAGAAAATAGAATAAAAAGAATAGAATGACATACTTCAGTGTAGGTTATGGTAGTGTATCATAGGATGAAATAGAGAAAATAGAAAAAGAGAATAGAATACCACAGAAGAGAAGAGAAAATAAAAGACTCGATTAGGATAGGGTGGGGTGGGTTAGGGTTCTGCAGAATAGGATAGTGTAGAATGGTGTGGAATGGAGTCGAATGGAGTCGGACAGAGATGACTAGAGTAGAAAAGAGTGGAATAGAGCTGAAGAGCACCGAATAGGGCCAAATAGGGCCGAATCGAGCCAAATCAAGGCAAATTGAGTCGAATCGAGTCAAATCGACCATATTCGAACTGAAAGTAGCCGAATGGAGCTGAAAAGAGCCAACTAGAGACAAACAAAATGAACCGAGCTAAATCGAGATAAAACACACCTAATCGCATCCTACTGCATCGAATTTCGTCCAATTCCATGAAATCCAACCAAAACCTGTCGAAACTCGTGGAATTTCACCGAATCCCTTTGAACTGTGTCTAAGAGGGTAGAATAGTATTGAATTGAATGAAATCGAATGAAATTGAATAGATTAGAGTAGTGTAGGTTAGGGAGGGATTCAGTGGGTAAGGCACAGTACAATTGAATAGAGCAGAACAGAAGAGAATACAAAGAGTAGAATGGAGTAGAGATGAGTAGAGTAGAATCGTCAGAGTGGAGTAGTGCAGAATATGGATGAAAAGACCCAGTTCAAGCCGAATCGAGTCGAGTGGAGAGGAAATGAGACGAATCGCGATGAATCGAATCGATTAGAATAGATTAGAGTAGGGTAGAACAGAATAGAATAGTGTAGAATGGAGTGGACTGGTGTGGAATGGAGTCGAATGGAGCCAAATAGAGACAAATATAGTAGAAAAGAGCTGAATAGAGCTCAATAAGTTTTAATCGAGCCTAATTATGCTGAATCGAGCAGAATTGAGGCGAATGGACCCGATTCAAGCCAAAGAGAGCTAAATGGAGCCGATTCAAGCCTAATCACATGGAATCGCGACGAAATGCATTGAATTGAATCGTATAGATTAGAGTAGAGGAGGGTAGGGTAGGAGAGGTTAGACTAGCACGGAACAGAATGCAATAGAAAGAATAAAATAGAATTAAGTAGAGTAGAGTAGAATAGAATAGAGTCAAATAGAGGTGAATAGACCGAATAGCCGAAAAGAGCCGAACAGAGCTGAATACACCCGAATCGACCAAATTCGAGATGAATCGAGACGAATCATGTCGAATCGCATTGAAATGTGTCGAGCTGAATCAAATAGATTAGTGTAGGTGCAGGTAAGGTTAGGGTAGAGTACGGTAGAATCGAAGAGAACAGAAAGAATAGAGTGGAGTGGAGAGGAGTAGACCAGAGTCAAATAGAGTCGAATACTGCCGATCAGAGCTGAATAGAGCAGAAAAGAGCCGAGTAGAACTGAATCGAGTCTAATGGAGCAGAAAGGAGCTGAATCGAGCCGATACGACCCGAATCAGTTCAAATCGCGTTCAAGTGTTTCGAATAGAATCGAACAGATTACAGTAGGGTAAGCAAGGGTAGGGTAGGGTAGAATAGAATGTAGTAGAACAGAATAGAATAGAACAGAACTGAACTGAAAGAATAGAAGAGGGTCGAGTAGAGTATCAAAGACTAGAGTAGAATAGAGTCCAATATTGCCAAACAGAGCCAAATAGAGCTAAAATTAGCTGAATCGACAGAAATCAAGACGAATCACGCCGAATCCCTCAGAACCGTGCCGTATAGCGTCGAGTCCCGTCGAATTGCATTGAATCCCAACAATTCAAGTCAAATCCAATCCAATCGATTCGAATTGACTACTACTCTAATAAAACACATTTTTCGTTTAGAGTAGGGTAGACTACTATGCAATATAACAGAGAATAGAGTAGGATGAAGTAGAATTCTGTAGAATGGAGTTGACTGGAGTCGAATGGAGTCAAATGGAGTTGAAAAGAGATAATAGAGTGGAGTAGAGTCTCATAAAGTCGAGTAGAGGCTATTAGAGCCGAATAGAGCCGAATCGAAGCGCTTCGAGACGAATGGGGATGAATGGAGTGGAATGGAGCCGATTTGAGCCAATCGCATTGAAATGAATGCAACTGAATCCAGCAACATATATTAGAGTACTTTATGATAGAATAGATTAGAATAGAATTGAACACGGTAGAACGGAATAGAAGAACACAATAGAATGGAGTAGATAAAAGTAGAGTAGAGCAGAATAATGTAGAGGAGCGTAGCGTAGAATAGAGTCGAATCGAGCCGAATGGAGATGAAAGGAGACAAATTGCATGGAATCCCACCGAATCAATTACAGTAAATTAGAGTAGGGTAGAGTAGAATAGTGTAGAATGGAGTAGAATGGTGTGCAATGGAATTGAATGGAGTCGAATAGAGTAGAAAAGAGCCGAATAGAGCCAAATAGTGCTGAATAGGTCCAAAGAGGGCCGAATCGAGCTCATTTGAACCTAATCAATCCGAATCGAGCCAAATTCATTGAATCGAGTCTAATGGAGCCGAATCGACCCGAATCAAGCTGAATCTATTCTGTTCGAGCCAAGCGGACACGAATCGAACTGATTCGATCTGAATTGTGTCAAAATTCGTCAACTCAAATTGAATAGATTGGAGTAGGGGATGTTCGCGTATGGTAGGGTAGGGTAGACTAGAGTAGAATAGAATCAGACAGAATAGAATAGAACAGAACATTACAGAAAGAATACAGAAAAGAGTAGACTAGAGTATAGTAGAAGGGGAATAGAGTAGAATAGAGCCAAATCGAGCTGAATCACTTCAAAATGGGTCGAATCATACCCAATCAAATGGAGTAGAATAGATTAGAGTCGGATAGCATAGGGTACGGTACAATAGAGTAGAATAGAACAGAGCAGAATCGCAAACATACAATAGAATAGAAGAGAGTAGAATAGACTAGACTACAGAAGAGTAGACTAGAGTACAATAGAGTAGAGTAGCATCGAGTCGAATAGAGCTGAATATAGCAGGATGGGGATAAAAGGAGATGAATCGCATCAGAGAGATTAGAGTCAATTAGAGTAGGGTAGGGTAGGGTAGAGCAGAATAGAGTCGAATTGTGTGGAATGAATAGAATGGAGTGAGATAGAGACGAATAGAGTAGAAAAGAGTGGAATCGAGCTGAATAGGGACGACAAAGGATGAACAGAGCCGAATCAAGTGGAAACGAGGATAATCGAGCTGAATCGAGCTAATGGTGCTGAATCGAGCCGAATCGAGCTGCTTCGAGCCTAGTCGCGTCCAATGGCATCGAAATGCTTTGAATCGAATCAAATCAAACAGATTAGAAGGGTTATGGCACCGGAGTTTCTGATAGGGTGGACTAGGGTAGACTAAGGTAGACTAGAGTAGAGTAGACGAGAGAAGGCTAGAGTAGTAGCCTAGACTAGTAACCCAGCCAAGTCAGCTAGAATAGTGGCATAGATCAGTAGCTTAGACAAGTAGCCTTGAATAGTACCCTTGTCTTGACAAGTACCCTGAATTAGGACCCCAAACTGGTACCCTTGCCTTGACTAGGAGCCATAACTAGTGCCCCTGCCTTAATTAGTACCCTGAACTAGTAGCCTTGCCTTAACTAGTGCCCTGCCTTATGTAGCAGCCCTAACAGTACCCTTGCCTTAACCGGTAGCCCTAACTAGTAGCCTTGCCTTCACTAGTAAACTGGCCTGAACGAGTAACCCTATCTAGTAAACTTACCTTAACTAGTACCCCTAACTAGTAGCCTTGCCTTAACTAGTAAATGGGCCTGAACGAGTAACCCTATCTTGTAAACTTACCTTAACTAGTAGCCTTGCCTAAACCAGTCAACTGGCCTTAACTAGTCACCCCAACTTGTACCCGTACCTTAACATGTACCCCTAACTAGGATCCTTCTCTTAAACAGGAGCAATTTACAGTAACCTTGACTAAAACAGTACCCTCAACAAGGACTTGTGTCTGAACTAGGACCCTTCACTAGTACCCTGGCATTCACTAATACCCCTAACTAGTGAATCTTAGCTCAACTAGTAGCCTTATCTAGTGCCCTGGCTTCAACTAGTAGCCTGAACTAGTAACCTTGTGTTAATCATTACCCTTGCCATAACTAGTACCCTTAATTAGTACCCTTATTAAGTACTCCCAATGACTAGGTGGGGTAGCATAGGGTAGGGTAGCATGCGGTGGAACAAAGAAAATAGAATAAAAAGAATAGAATGACATACTTCAGTGTAGGTTATGGTAGTGTATCATAGGATGAAATAGAGAAAATAGAAAAAGAGAATAGAATACCACAGAAGAGAAGAGAAAATAAAAGACTCGATTAGGATAGGGTGGGGTGGGTTAGGGTTCTGCAGAATAGGATAGTGTAGAATGGTGTGGAATGGAGTCGAATGGAGTCGAATGGAGTCGGACAGAGATGACTAGAGTAGAAAAGAGTGGAATAGAGCTGAAGAGCACCGAATAGGGCCAAATAGGGCCGAATCGAGCCGAATCAAGGCAAATTGAGTCAAATCGACCATATTCGAGCTGAAAGTAGCCGAATGGAGCTGAAAAGAACCAACTAGAGACAAACAAAACGAACCGAGCTAAATCGAGATAAAACACACCTAATCGCATCCTACTGCATCGAATTTCGTCCAATTCCATGAAATCCAACCAAAACCTGTCGAAACTCGTGGAATTTCACCGAATCCCTTTGAACTGTGTCTAAGAGGGTAGAATAGTATTGAATTGAATGAAATCGAATGAAATTGAATAGATTAGAGTAGTGTAGGTTAGGGAGGGATTCAGTGGGTAAGGCACAGTACAATTGAATAGAGCAGAACAGAAGAGAATACAAAGAGTAGAATGGAGTAGAGATGAGTAGAGTAGAATCGTCAGAGTGGAGTAGTGCAGAATATGGATGAAAAGACCCAATTCAAGCCGAATCGAGTCGAGTGGAGAGGAAATGAGACGAATCGCGATGAATCGAATCGATTAGAATAGATTAGAGTAGGGTAGAACAGAATAGAATAGTGTAGAATGGAGTGGACTGGTGTGGAATGGAGTCAAATGGAGCCAAATAGAGACAAATATAGTAGAAAAGAGCTGAATAGAGCTCAATAAGTTTTAATCGAGCCTAATTATGCTGAATCGAGCAGAATTGAGGCGAATGGACCCGATTCAAGCCAAAGAGAGCTAAATGGAGCCGATTCAAGCCTAATCACATGGAATCGCGACGAAATGCATTGAATTGAATCGTATAGATTAGAGTAGAGGAGGGTAGGGTAGGAGAGGTTAGACTAGCACGGAACAGAATGCAATAGAAAGAATAAAATAGAATTAAGTAGAGTAGAGTAGAATAGAATAGAGTCAAATAGAGGTGAATAGACCGAATAGCCGAAAAGAGCCGAACAGAGCTGAATACACCCGAATCGACCAAATTCGAGATGAATCGAGACGAATCATGTCGAATCGCATTGAAATGTGTCGAGATGAGTCAAATAGATTAGTGTAGGTGCAGGTAAGGTTAGGGTAGAGTACGGTAGAATCGAAGAGAACAGAAAGAATAGAGTGGAGTGGAGAGGAGTAGACTAGAGTCAAATAGAGTCGAATACTGCCGATCAGAGCTGAATAGAGCAGAAAAGAGCCGAGTAGAACTGAATCGAGTCTAATGGAGCAGAAAGGAGCTGAATCGAGCCGATACGACCCGAATCAGCTCGAATCGCGTTCAAGTGTTTCGAATAGAATCGAACAGATTACAGTAGGGTAAGCAAGGGTAGGGTAGGGTAGAATAGAATGTAGTAGAACAGAATAGAATAGAACAGAACTGAACTGAAAGAATAGAAGAGGGTCGAGTAGAGTATCAAAGACTAGAGTAGAATAGAGTCCAATATTGCCAAACAGAGCCAAATAGAGCTAAAATTAGCTGAATCGACAGAAATCAAGACGAATCACGCCAAATCCCTCAGAACCGTGCCGTATAGCGTCGAGTCCCGTCGAATTGCATTGAATCCCAACAATTCAAGTCAAATCCAATCCAATCGATTCGAATTGACTACTACTCTAATAAAACACATTTTTCGTTTAGAGTAGGGTAGACTACTATGCAATATAACAGAGAATAGAGTAGGATGAAGTAGAATTCTGTAGAATGGAGTTGACTGGAGTCGAATGGAGTCAAATGGAGTTGAAAAGAGATAATAGAGTGGAGTAGAGTCTCATAAAGTCGAGTAGAGGCTATTAGAGCCGAATAGGGCCGAATCGAAGCGCTTCGAGACGAATGGGGATGAATGGAGTGGAATGGAGCCGATTTGAGCCAATCGCATTGAAATGAATGCAACTGAATCCAGCAACATATATTAGAGTACTTTATAATAGAATAGATTAGAATAGAATTGAACATGGTAGAACGGAATAGAAGAACACAATAGAATGGAATAGATAAAAGCAGAGTAGAGCAGAATAATGTAGAGGAGCGTAGCGTAGAATAGAGTCGAATCGAGCCGAATGGAGATGAAAGGAGACAAATTGCATGGAATCCCACCGAATCAATTACAGTAAATTAGAGTAGGGTAGAGTAGAATAGTGTAGAATGGAGTAGAATGGTGTGCAATGGAATTGAATGGAGTCGAATAGAGTAGAAAAGAGCCAAATAGAGCCAAATAGTGCTGAATAGGTCCAAAGAGGGCCGAATCGAGCTCATTTGAACCTAATCAATCCGAATCGAGCCAAATTCATTGAATCGAGTCTAATGGAGCCGAATCGACCCGAATCAAGCTGAATCTATTCTGTTCGAGCCAAGCGGACACGAATCGAACTGATTCGATCTGAATTGTGTCAAAATTCGTCAACTCAAATTGAATAGATTTGAGTAGGGGATGTTCGCGTATGGTAGGGTAGGGTAGACTAGAGTAGAATAGAATCAGACAGAATAGAATAGAACAGAACATTACAGAAAGAACACAGAAAAGAGTAGACTAGAGTATAGTAGAAGGGGAATAGAGTAGAATAGAGCCAAATCGAGCTGAATCACTTCAAAATGGGTCGAATCATACCCAATCAAATGGAGTAGAATAGATTAGAGTCGGATAGCATAGGGTACGGTACAATAGAGTAGAATAGAACAGAGCAGAATCGCAAACATACAATAGAATAGAAGAGAGTAGACTAGACTAGACTACAGAAGAGTAGACTAGAGTACAATAGAGTAGAGTAGCATCGAGTCGAATAGAGCTGAATATAGCAGGATGGGGATAAAAGGAGATGAATCGCATCAGAGAGATTAGAGTCAATTAGAGTAGGGTAGGGTAGAGCAGAAAAGAGTCGAATTGTGTGGAATGAATAGAATGGAGTGAGGTAGAGACGAATAGAGTAGAAAAGAGTGGAATCGAGCTGAATAGGGACGACAAAGGCTGAACAGAGCCGAATCAAGTGGAAACGAGGATAATCGAGCTGAATCGAGCTAATGGTGCTGAATCGAGCCGAATCGAGCTGCTTCGAGCCTAGTCGCGTCCAATGGCATCGAAATGCTTTGAATCGAATCAAATCAAACAGATTAGAAGGGTTATGGCACCGGAGTTTCTGATAGGGTGGACTAGGGTAGACTAAGGTAGACTAGAGTAGAGTAGACGAGAGAAGGCTAGAGTAGTAGCCTAGACTAGTAACCCAGCCAAGTCAGCTAGAATAGTGGCATAGATCAGTAGCTTAGACAAGTAGCCTTGAATAGTACCCTTGTCTTGACAAGTACCCTGAATTAGGACCCCAAACTGGTACCCTTGCCTTGACTAGGAGCCATAACTAGTGCCCCTGCCTTAATTAGTACCCTGAACTAGTAGCCTTGCCTTAACTAGTGCCCTGCCTTATGTAGCAGCCCTAACAGTACCCTTGCCTTAACCGGTAGCCCTAACTAGTAGCCTTGCCTTCACTAGTAAACTGGCCTGAACGAGTAACCCTATCTAGTAAACTTACCTTAACTAGTACCCCTAACTAGTAGCCTTGCCTTAACTAGTAAATGGGCCTGAACGAGTAACCCTATCTTGTAAACTTACCTTAACTAGTAGCCTTGCCTAAACCAGTCAACTGGCCTTAACTAGTCACCCCAACTTGTACCCGTACCTTAACATGTACCCCTAACTAGGATCCTTCTCTTAAACAGGAGCAATTTACAGTAACCTTGACTAAAACAGTACCCTCAACAAGGACTTGTGTCTGAACTAGGACCCTTCACTAGTACCCTGGCATTCACTAATACCCCTAACTAGTGAATCTTAGCTCAACTAGTAGCCTTATCTAGTGCCCTGGCTTCAACTAGTAGCCTGAACTAGTAACCTTGTGTTAATCATTACCCTTGCCATAACTAGTACCCTTAATTAGTACCCTTATTAAGTACTCCCAATGACTAGGTGGGGTAGCATAGGGTAGGGTAGCATGCGGTGGAACAAAGAAAATAGAATAAAAAGAATAGAATGACATACTTCAGTGTAGGTTATGGTAGTGTATCATAGGATGAAATAGAGAAAATAGAAAAAGAGAATAGAATACCACAGAAGAGAAGAGAAAATAAAAGACTCGATTAGGATAGGGTGGGGTGGGTTAGGGTTCTGCAGAATAGGATAGTGTAGAATGGTGTGGAATGGAGTCGAATGGAGTCGAATGGAGTCGGACAGAGATGACTAGAGTAGAAAAGAGTGGAATAGAGCTGAAGAGCACCGAATAGGGCCAAATAGGGCCGAATCGAGCCGAATCAAGGCAAATTGAGTCAAATCGACCATATTCGAGCTGAAAGTAGCCGAATGGAGCTGAAAAGAACCAACTAGAGACAAACAAAACGAACCGAGCTAAATCGAGATAAAACACACCTAATCGCATCCTACTGCATCGAATTTCGTCCAATTCCATGAAATCCAACCAAAACCTGTCGAAACTCGTGGAATTTCACCGAATCCCTTTGAACTGTGTCTAAGAGGGTAGAATAGTATTGAATTGAATGAAATCGAATGAAATTGAATAGATTAGAGTAGTGTAGGTTAGGGAGGGATTCAGTGGGTAAGGCACAGTACAATTGAATAGAGCAGAACAGAAGAGAATACAAAGAGTAGAATGGAGTAGAGATGAGTAGAGTAGAATCGTCAGAGTGGAGTAGTGCAGAATATGGATGAAAAGACCCAATTCAAGCCGAATCGAGTCGAGTGGAGAGGAAATGAGACGAATCGCGATGAATCGAATCGATTAGAATAGATTAGAGTAGGGTAGAACAGAATAGAATAGTGTAGAATGGAGTGGACTGGTGTGGAATGGAGTCAAATGGAGCCAAATAGAGACAAATATAGTAGAAAAGAGCTGAATAGAGCTCAATAAGTTTTAATCGAGCCTAATTATGCTGAATCGAGCAGAATTGAGGCGAATGGACCCGATTCAAGCCAAAGAGAGCTAAATGGAGCCGATTCAAGCCTAATCACATGGAATCGCGACGAAATGCATTGAATTGAATCGTATAGATTAGAGTAGAGGAGGGTAGGGTAGGAGAGGTTAGACTAGCACGGAACAGAATGCAATAGAAAGAATAAAATAGAATTAAGTAGAGTAGAGTAGAATAGAATAGAGTCAAATAGAGGTGAATAGACCGAATAGCCGAAAAGAGCCGAACAGAGCTGAATACACCCGAATCGACCAAATTCGAGATGAATCGAGACGAATCATGTCGAATCGCATTGAAATGTGTCGAGATGAGTCAAATAGATTAGTGTAGGTGCAGGTAAGGTTAGGGTAGAGTACGGTAGAATCGAAGAGAACAGAAAGAATAGAGTGGAGTGGAGAGGAGTAGACTAGAGTCAAATAGAGTCGAATACTGCCGATCAGAGCTGAATAGAGCAGAAAAGAGCCGAGTAGAACTGAATCGAGTCTAATGGAGCAGAAAGGAGCTGAATCGAGCCGATACGACCCGAATCAGCTCGAATCGCGTTCAAGTGTTTCGAATAGAATCGAACAGATTACAGTAGGGTAAGCAAGGGTAGGGTAGGGTAGAATAGAATGTAGTAGAACAGAATAGAATAGAACAGAACTGAACTGAAAGAATAGAAGAGGGTCGAGTAGAGTATCAAAGACTAGAGTAGAATAGAGTCCAATATTGCCAAACAGAGCCAAATAGAGCTAAAATTAGCTGAATCGACAGAAATCAAGACGAATCACGCCAAATCCCTCAGAACCGTGCCGTATAGCGTCGAGTCCCGTCGAATTGCATTGAATCCCAACAATTCAAGTCAAATCCAATCCAATCGATTCGAATTGACTACTACTCTAATAAAACACATTTTTCGTTTAGAGTAGGGTAGACTACTATGCAATATAACAGAGAATAGAGTAGGATGAAGTAGAATTCTGTAGAATGGAGTTGACTGGAGTCGAATGGAGTCAAATGGAGTTGAAAAGAGATAATAGAGTGGAGTAGAGTCTCATAAAGTCGAGTAGAGGCTATTAGAGCCGAATAGGGCCGAATCGAAGCGCTTCGAGACGAATGGGGATGAATGGAGTGGAATGGAGCCGATTTGAGCCAATCGCATTGAAATGAATGCAACTGAATCCAGCAACATATATTAGAGTACTTTATAATAGAATAGATTAGAATAGAATTGAACACGGTAGAACGGAATAGAAGAACACAATAGAATGGAATAGATAAAAGCAGAGTAGAGCAGAATAATGTAGAGGAGCGTAGCGTAGAATAGAGTCGAATCGAGCCGAATGGAGATGAAAGGAGACAAATTGCATGGAATCCCACCGAATCAATTACAGTAAATTAGAGTAGGGTAGAGTAGAATAGTGTAGAATGGAGTAGAATGGTGTGCAATGGAATTGAATGGAGTCGAATAGAGTAGAAAAGAGCCAAATAGAGCCAAATAGTGCTGAATAGGTCCAAAGAGGGCCGAATCGAGCTCATTTGAACCTAATCAATCCGAATCGAGCCAAATTCATTGAATCGAGTCTAATGGAGCCGAATCGACCCGAATCAAGCTGAATCTATTCTGTTCGAGCCAAGCGGACACGAATCGAACTGATTCGATCTGAATTGTGTCAAAATTCGTCAACTCAAATTGAATAGATTTGAGTAGGGGATGTTCGCGTATGGTAGGGTAGGGTAGACTAGAGTAGAATAGAATCAGACAGAATAGAATAGAACAGAACATTACAGAAAGAACACAGAAAAGAGTAGACTAGAGTATAGTAGAAGGGGAATAGAGTAGAATAGAGCCAAATCGAGCTGAATCACTTCAAAATGGGTCGAATCATACCCAATCAAATGGAGTAGAATAGATTAGAGTCGGATAGCATAGGGTACGGTACAATAGAGTAGAATAGAACAGAGCAGAATCGCAAACATACAATAGAATAGAAGAGAGTAGACTAGACTAGACTACAGAAGAGTAGACTAGAGTACAATAGAGTAGAGTAGCATCGAGTCGAATAGAGCTGAATATAGCAGGATGGGGATAAAAGGAGATGAATCGCATCAGAGAGATTAGAGTCAATTAGAGTAGGGTAGGGTAGAGCAGAAAAGAGTCGAATTGTGTGGAATGAATAGAATGGAGTGAGGTAGAGACGAATAGAGTAGAAAAGAGTGGAATCGAGCTGAATAGGGACGACAAAGGCTGAACAGAGCCGAATCAAGTGGAAACGAGGATAATCGAGCTGCTTGGAGCCTAGTCGCGTCCAATGGCATCGAAATGCTTTGAATCGAATCAAATCAAACAGATTAGAAGGGTTATGGCACCGGAGTTTCTGATAGGGTGGACTAGGGTAGACTAAGGTAGACTAGAGTAGAGTAGACAAGAGAAGGCTAGAGTAGTAGCCTAGACTAGTAACCCAGCCAAGTCAGCTAGAATAGTGGCATAGATCAGTAGCTTAGACAAGTAGCCTTGAATAGTACCCTTGTCTTGACAAGTACCCTGAATTAGGACCCCAAACTGGTACCCTTGCCTTAACTAGGAGCCATAACTAGTGCCCCTGCCTTAATTAGTACCCTGAACTAGTAGCCTTGCCTTAACTAGTGCCCTGCCTTATGTAGCAGCCCTAACAGTACCCTTGCCTTAACCAGTAGCCCTAACTCGTAGCCTTGCCTTCACTAGTAAACTGGCCTGAACGAGTAACCCTATCTTGTAAACTTACCTTAACTAGTACCCCTAACTAGTAGCCTTGCCTTAACTAGTAAATGGGCCTGAACGAGTAACCCTATCTTGCAAACTTACCTTAACTAGTAGCCTTGCCTGAACCAGTCAACTGGCCTTAACTAGTCACCCCAACTTGTACCCGTACCTTAACATGTACCCCTAACTAGGACCCTTCTCTTAAACAGGAGCAATTTACAGTAACCTTGACTAAAACAGTACCCTCAACAAGGACTTGTGTCTGAACTAGGACCCTTCACTAGTACCCTGGCATTCACTAATACCCCTAACTAGTGAATCTTAGCTCAACTAGTAGCCTTATCTAGTGCCCTGGCTTCAACTAGTAGCCTGAACTAGTAACCTTGTGTTAATCATTACCCTTGCCATAACTAGTACCCTTAATTAGTACCCTTATTAAGTACTCCCAATGACTAGGTGGGGTAGCATAGGGTAGGGTAGCATGCGGTGGAACAAAGAAAATAGAATAAAAAGAATAGAATGACATACTTCAGTGTAGGTTATGGTAGTGTATCATAGGATGAAATAGAGAAAATAGAAAAAGAGAATAGAATACCACAGAAGAGAAGAGAAAATAAAAGACTCGATTAGGATAGGGTGGGGTGGGTTAGGGTTCTGCAGAATAGGATAGTGTAGAATGGTGTGGAATGGAGTCGAATGGAGTCGGACAGAGATGACTAGAGTAGAAAAGAGTGGAATAGAGCTGAAGAGCACCGAATAGGGCCAAATAGGGCCGAATCGAGCCGAATCAAGGCAAATTGAGTCGAATCGAGTCAAATCGACCATATTCGAGCTGAAAGTAGCCGAATGGAGCTGAAAAGAGCCAACTAGAGACAAACAAAATGAACCGAGCTAAATCGAGATAAAACACACCTAATCGCATCCTACTGCATCGAATTTCGTCCAATTCCATGAAATCCAACCAAAACCTGTCGAAACTCGTGGAATTTCACCGAATCCCTTTGAACTGTGTCTAAGAGGGTAGAATAGTATTGAATTGAATGAAATCGAATGAAATTGAATAGATTAGAGTAGTGTAGGTTAGGGAGGGATTCAGTGGGTAAGGCACAGTACAATTGAATAGAGCAGAACAGAAGAGAATACAAAGAGTAGAATGGAGTAGAGATGAGTAGAGTAGAATCGTCAGAGTGGAGTAGTGCAGAATATGGATGAAAAGACCCAATTCAAGCCGAATCGAGTCGAGTGGAGAGGAAATGAGACGAATCGCGATGAATCGAATCGATTAGAATAGATTAGAGTAGGGTAGAACAGAATAGAATAGTGTAGAATGGAGTGGACTGGTGTGGAATGGAGTCGAATGGAGCCAAATAGAGACAAATATAGTAGAAAAGAGCTGAATAGAGCTCAATAAGTTTTAATCGAGCCTAATTATGCTGAATCGAGCAGAATTGAGGCGAATGGACCCGATTCAAGCCAAAGAGAGCTAAATGGAGCCGATTCAAGCCTAATCACATGGAATCGCGACGAAACGCATTGAATTGAATCGTATAGATTAGAGTAGAGGAGGGTAGGGTAGGAGAGGTTAGACTAGCACGGAACAGAATGCAATAGAAAGAATAAAATAGAATTAAGTAGAGTAGAGTAGAATAGAATAGAGTCAAATAGAGGTGAATAGACCGAATAGCCGAAAAGAGCCGAACAGAGCTGAATACACCCGAATCGACCAAATTCGAGATGAATCGAGACGAATCATGTCGAATCCCATTGAAATGTGTCGAGATGAGTCAAATAGATTAGTGTAGGTGCAGGTAAGGTTAGGGTAGAGTACGGTAGAATCGAAGAGAACAGAAAGAATAGAGTGGAGTGGAGAGGAGTAGACTAGAGTCAAATAGAGTCGAATACTGCCGATCAGAGCTGAATAGAGCAGAAAAGAGCCGAGTAGAACTGAATCGAGTCTAATGGAGCAGAAAGGAGCTGAATCGAGCCGATACGACCCGAATCAGTTCGAATCGCGTTCAAGTGTTTCGAATAGAATCGAACAGATTACAGTAGGGTAAGCAAGGGTAGGGTAGGGTAGAATAGAATGTAGTAGAACAGAATAGAATAGAACAGAACTGAACTGAAAGAATAGAAGAGGGTCGAGTAGAGTATCAAAGACTAGAGTAGAATAGAGTCCAATATTGCCAAACAGAGCCAAATAGAGCTAAAATTAGCTGAATCGATAGAAATCAAGACGAATCACGCCGAATCCCTCAGAACCGTGCCGTATAGCGTCGAGTCCCGTCGAATTGCATTGAATCCCAACAATTCAAGTCAAATCCAATCCAATCGATTCGAATTGACTACTACTCTAATAAAACACATTTTTCGTTTAGAGTAGGGTAGACTACTATGCAGTATAACAGAGAATAGAGTAGGATGAAGTAGAATTCTGTAGAATGGAGTTGACTGGAGTCGAATGGAGTCAAATGGAGTTGAAAAGAGATAATAGAGTGGAGTAGAGTCTCATAAAGTCGAGTAGAGGCTATTAGAGCCGAATAGGGCCGAATCGAAGCGCTTCGAGACGAATGGGGATGAATGGAGTGGAATGGAGCCGATTTGAGCCAATCGCATTGAAATGAATGCAACTGAATCCAGCAACATATATTAGAGTACTTTATGATAGAATAGATTAGAATAGAATTGAACACGGTAGAACGGAATAGAAGAACACAATAGAATGGAGTAGATAAAAGCAGAGTAGAGCAGAATAATGTAGAGGAGCGTAGCGTAGAATAGAGTCGAATCGAGCCGAATGGAGATGAAAGGAGACAAATTGCATGGAATCCCACCGAATCAATTACAGTAAATTAGAGTAGGGTAGAGTAGAATAGTGTAGAATGGAGTAGAATGGTGTGCAATGGAATTGAATGGAGTCGAATAGAGTAGAAAAGAGCCGAATAGAGCCAAATAGTGCTGAATAGGTCCAAAGAGGGCCGAATCGAGCTCATTTGAACCTAATCAATCCGAGTCGAGCCAAATTCATTGAATCGAGTCTAATGGAGCCGAATCGACCCGAATCAAGCTGAATCTATTCTGTTCGAGCCAAGCGGACACGAATCGAACCGATTCGATCTGAATTGTGTCAAAATTCGTCAACTCAAATTGAATAGATTGGAGTAGGGGATGTTCGCGTATGGTAGGGTAGGGTAGACTAGAGTAGAATAGAATCAGACAGAATAGAATAGAACAGAACATTACAGAAAGAATACAGAAAAGAGTAGACTAGAGTATAGTAGAAGGGGAATAGAGTAGAATAGAGCCAAATCGAGCTGAATCACTTCAAAATGGGTCGAATCATACCCAATCAAATGGAGTAGAATAGATTAGAGTCGGATAGCATAGGGTACGGTACAATAGAGTAGAATAGAACAGAGCAGAATCGCAAACATACAATAGAATAGAAGAGAGTAGAATAGACTAGACTACAGAAGAGTAGACTAGAGTACAATAGAGTAGAGTAGCATCGAGTCGAATAGAGCTGAATATAGCAGGATGGGGATAAAAGGAGATGAATCGCATCAGAGAGATTAGAGTCAATTAGAGTAGGGTAGGGTAGGGTAGAGCAGAATAGAGTCGAATTGTGTGGAATGAATAGAATGGAGTGAGATAGAGACGAATAGAGTAGAAAAGAGTGGAATCGAGCTGAATAGGGACGACAAAGGATGAACAGAGCCGAATCAAGTGGAAACGAGGATAATCGAGCTGAATCGAGCTAATGGTGCTGAATCGAGCCGAATCGAGCTGCTTCGAGCCTAGTCGCGTCCAATGGCATCGAAATGCTTTGAATCGAATCAAATCAAACAGATTAGAAGGGTTATGGCACCGGAGTTTCTGATAGGGTGGACTAGGGTAGACTAAGGTAGACTAGAGTAGAGTAGACGAGAGAAGGCTAGAGTAGTAGCCTAGACTAGTAACCCAGCCAAGTCAGCTAGAATAGTGGCATAGATCAGTAGCTTAGACAAGTAGCCTTGAATAGTACCCTTGTCTTGACAAGTACCCTGAATTAGGACCCCAAACTGGTACCCTTGCCTTGACTAGGAGCCATAACTAGTGCCCCTGCCTTAATTAGTACCCTGAACTAGTAGCCTTGCCTTAACTAGTGCCCTGCCTTATGTAGCAGCCCTAACAGTACCCTTGCCTTAACCGGTAGCCCTAACTAGTAGCCTTGCCTTCACTAGTAAACTGGCCTGAACGAGTAACCCTATCTAGTAAACTTACCTTAACTAGTACCCCTAACTAGTAGCCTTGCCTTAACTAGTAAATGGGCCTGAACGAGTAACCCTATCTTGTAAACTTATCTTAACTAGTAGCCTTGCCTAAACCAGTCAACTGGCCTTAACTAGTCACCCCAACTTGTACCCGTACCTTAACATGTACCCCTAACTAGGATCCTTCTCTTAAACAGGAGCAATTTACAGTAACCTTGACTAAAACAGTACCCTCAACAAGGACTTGTGTCTGAACTAGGACCCTTCACTAGTACCCTGGCATTCACTAATACCCCTAACTAGTGAATCTTAGCTCAACTAGTAGCCTTATCTAGTGCCCTGGCTTCAACTAGTAGCCTGAACTAGTAACCTTGTGTTAATCATTACCCTTGCCATAACTAGTACCCTTAATTAGTACCCTTATTAAGTACTCCCAATGACTAGGTGGGGTAGCATAGGGTAGGGTAGCATGCGGTGGAACAAAGAAAATAGAATAAAAAGAATAGAATGACATACTTCAGTGTAGGTTATGGTAGTGTATCATAGGATGAAATAGAGAAAATAGAAAAAGAGAATAGAATACCACAGAAGAGAAGAGAAAATAAAAGACTCGATTAGGATAGGGTGGGGTGGGTTAGGGTTCTGCAGAATAGGATAGTGTAGAATGGTGTGGAATGGAGTCGAATGGAGTCGAATGGAGTCGGACAGAGATGACTAGAGTAGAAAAGAGTGGAATAGAGCTGAAGAGCACCGAATAGGGCCAAATAGGGCCGAATCGAGCCGAATCAAGGCAAATTGAGTCAAATCGACCATATTCGAGCTGAAAGTAGCCGAATGGAGCTGAAAAGAACCAACTAGAGACAAACAAAACGAACCGAGCTAAATCGAGATAAAACACACCTAATCGCATCCTACTGCATCGAATTTCGTCCAATTCCATGAAATCCAACCAAAACCTGTCGAAACTCGTGGAATTTCACCGAATCCCTTTGAACTGTGTCTAAGAGGGTAGAATAGTATTGAATTGAATGAAATCGAATTAAATTGAATAGATTAGAGTAGTGTAGGTTACGGAGGGATTCAGTGGGTAAGGCACAGTACAATTGAATAGAGCAGAACAGAAGAGAATACAAAGAGTAGAATGGAGTAGAGATGAGTAGAGTAGAATCGTCAGAGTGGAGTAGTGCAGAATATGGATGAAAAGACCCAATTCAAGCCGAATCGAGTCGAGTGGAGAGGAAATGAGACGAATCGCGATGAATCGAATCGATTAGAATAGATTAGAGTAGGGTAGAACAGAATAGAATAGTGTAGAATGGAGTGGACTGGTGTGGAATGGAGTCGAATGGAGCCAAATAGAGACAAATATAGTAGAAAAGAGCTGAATAGAGCTCAATAAGTTTTAATCGAGCCTAATTATGCTGAATCGAGCAGAATTGAGGCGAATGGACCCGATTCAAGCCAAAGAGAGCTAAATGGAGCCGATTCAAGCCTAATCACATGGAATCGCGACGAAATGCATTGAATTGAATCGTATAGATTAGAGTAGAGGAGGGTAGGGTAGGAGAGGTTAGACTAGCACGGAACAGAATGCAATAGAAAGAATAAAATAGAATTAAGTAGAGTAGAGTAGAATAGAATAGAGTCAAATAGAGGTGAATAGACCGAATAGCCGAAAAGAGCCGAACAGAGCTGAATACACCCGAATCGACCAAATTCGAGATGAATCGAGACGAATCATGTCGAATCGCATTGAAATGTGTCGAGATGAGTCAAATAGATTAGTGTAGGTGCAGGTAAGGTTAGGGTAGAGTACGGTAGAATCGAAGAGAACAGAAAGAATAGAGTGGAGTGGAGAGGAGTAGACTAGAGTCAAATAGAGTCGAATACTGCCGATCAGAGCTGAATAGAGCAGAAAAGAGCCGAGTAGAACTGAATCGAGTCTAATGGAGCAGAAAGGAGCTGAATCGAGCCGATACGACCCGAATCAGCTCGAATCGCGTTCAAGTGTTTCGAATAGAATCGAACAGATTACAGTAGGGTAAGCAAGGGTAGGGTAGGGTAGAATAGAATGTAGTAGAACAGAATAGAATAGAACAGAACTGAACTGAAAGAATAGAAGAGGGTCGAGTAGAGTATCAAAGACTAGAGTAGAATAGAGTCCAATATTGCCAAACAGAGCCAAATAGAGCTAAAATTAGCTGAATCGACAGAAATCAAGACGAATCACGCCAAATCCCTCAGAACCGTGCCGTATAGCGTCGAGTCCCGTCGAATTGCATTGAATCCCAACAATTCAAGTCAAATCCAATCCAATCGATTCGAATTGACTACTACTCTAATAAAACACATTTTTCGTTTAGAGTAGGGTAGACTACTATGCAATATAACAGAGAATAGAGTAGGATGAAGTAGAATTCTGTAGAATGGAGTTGACTGGAGTCGAATGGAGTCAAATGGAGTTGAAAAGAGATAATAGAGTGGAGTAGAGTCTCATAAAGTCGAGTAGAGACTATTAGAGCCGAATAGGGCCGAATCGAAGCGCTTCGAGACGAATGGGGATGAATGGAGTGGAATGGAGCCGATTTGAGCCAATCGCATTGAAATGAATGCAACTGAATCCAGCAACATATATTAGAGTACTTTATAATAGAATAGATTAGAATAGAATTGAACACGGTAGAACGGAATAGAAGAACACAATAGAATGGAATAGATAAAAGCAGAGTAGAGCAGAATAATGTAGAGGAGCGTAGCGTAGAATAGAGTCGAATCGAGCCGAATGGAGATGAAAGGAGACAAATTGCATGGAATCCCACCGAATCAATTACAGTAAATTAGAGTAGGGTAGAGTAGAATAGTGTAGAATGGAGTAGAATGGTGTGCAATGGAATTGAATGGAGTCGAATAGAGTAGAAAAGAGCCAAATAGAGCCAAATAGTGCTGAATAGGTCCAAAGAGGGCCGAATCGAGCTCATTTGAACCTAATCAATCCGAATCGAGCCAAATTCATTGAATCGAGTCTAATGGAGCCGAATCGACCCGAATCAAGCTGAATCTATTCTGTTCGAGCCAAGCGGACACGAATCGAACTGATTCGATCTGAATTGTGTCAAAATTCGTCAACTCAAATTGAATAGATTTGAGTAGGGGATGTTCGCGTATGGTAGGGTAGGGTAGACTAGAGTAGAATAGAATCAGACAGAATAGAATAGAACAG
Source organism: Loxodonta africana (assembly GCF_030014295.1). Taxonomy (NCBI): domain Eukaryota; kingdom Metazoa; phylum Chordata; class Mammalia; order Proboscidea; family Elephantidae; genus Loxodonta; species Loxodonta africana. The sequence goes on along the minus strand of NC_087361.1, from coordinate 81,166,743 downwards.
AACATTACAGAAAGAACACAGAAAAGAGTAGACTAGAGTATAGTAGAAGGGGAATAGAGTAGAATAGAGCCAAATCGAGCTGAATCACTTCAAAATGGGTCGAATCATACCCAATCAAATGGAGTAGAATAGATTAGAGTCGGATAGCATAGGGTACGGTACAATAGAGTAGAATAGAACAGAGCAGAATCGCAAACATACAATAGAATAGAAGAGAGTAGACTAGACTAGACTACAGAAGAGTAGACTAGAGTACAATAGAGTAGAGTAGCATCGAGTCGAATAGAGCTGAATATAGCAGGATGGGGATAAAAGGAGATGAATCGCATCAGAGAGATTAGAGTCAATTAGAGTAGGGTAGGGTAGAGCAGAAAAGAGTCGAATTGTGTGGAATGAATAGAATGGAGTGAGGTAGAGACGAATAGAGTAGAAAAGAGTGGAATCGAGCTGAATAGGGACGACAAAGGCTGAACAGAGCCGAATCAAGTGGAAACGAGGATAATCGAGCTGCTTGGAGCCTAGTCGCGTCCAATGGCATCGAAATGCTTTGAATCGAATCAAATCAAACAGATTAGAAGGGTTATGGCACCGGAGTTTCTGATAGGGTGGACTAGGGTAGACTAAGGTAGACTAGAGTAGAGTAGACAAGAGAAGGCTAGAGTAGTAGCCTAGACTAGTAACCCAGCCAAGTCAGCTAGAATAGTGGCATAGATCAGTAGCTTAGACAAGTAGCCTTGAATAGTACCCTTGTCTTGACAAGTACCCTGAATTAGGACCCCAAACTGGTACCCTTGCCTTAACTAGGAGCCATAACTAGTGCCCCTGCCTTAATTAGTACCCTGAACTAGTAGCCTTGCCTTAACTAGTGCCCTGCCTTATGTAGCAGCCCTAACAGTACCCTTGCCTTAACCAGTAGCCCTAACTCGTAGCCTTGCCTTCACTAGTAAACTGGCCTGAACGAGTAACCCTATCTTGTAAACTTACCTTAACTAGTACCCCTAACTAGTAGCCTTGCCTTAACTAGTAAATGGGCCTGAACGAGTAACCCTATCTTGCAAACTTACCTTAACTAGTAGCCTTGCCTGAACCAGTCAACTGGCCTTAACTAGTCACCCCAACTTGTACCCGTACCTTAACATGTACCCCTAACTAGGACCCTTCTCTTAAACAGGAGCAATTTACAGTAACCTTGACTAAAACAGTACCCTCAACAAGGACTTGTGTCTGAACTAGGACCCTTCACTAGTACCCTGGCATTCACTAATACCCCTAACTAGTGAATCTTAGCTCAACTAGTAGCCTTATCTAGTGCCCTGGCTTCAACTAGTAGCCTGAACTAGTAACCTTGTGTTAATCATTACCCTTGCCATAACTAGTACCCTTAATTAGTACCCTTATTAAGTACTCCCAATGACTAGGTGGGGTAGCATAGGGTAGGGTAGCATGCGGTGGAACAAAGAAAATAGAATAAAAAGAATAGAATGACATACTTCAGTGTAGGTTATGGTAGTGTATCATAGGATGAAATAGAGAAAATAGAAAAAGAGAATAGAATACCACAGAAGAGAAGAGAAAATAAAAGACTCGATTAGGATAGGGTGGGGTGGGTTAGGGTTCTGCAGAATAGGATAGTGTAGAATGGTGTGGAATGGAGTCGAATGGAGTCGGACAGAGATGACTAGAGTAGAAAAGAGTGGAATAGAGCTGAAGAGCACCGAATAGGGCCAAATAGGGCCGAATCGAGCCGAATCAAGGCAAATTGAGTCGAATCGAGTCAAATCGACCATATTCGAGCTGAAAGTAGCCGAATGGAGCTGAAAAGAGCCAACTAGAGACAAACAAAATGAACCGAGCTAAATCGAGATAAAACACACCTAATCGCATCCTACTGCATCGAATTTCGTCCAATTCCATGAAATCCAACCAAAACCTGTCGAAACTCGTGGAATTTCACCGAATCCCTTTGAACTGTGTCTAAGAGGGTAGAATAGTATTGAATTGAATGAAATCGAATGAAATTGAATAGATTAGAGTAGTGTAGGTTAGGGAGGGATTCAGTGGGTAAGGCACAGTACAATTGAATAGAGCAGAACAGAAGAGAATACAAAGAGTAGAATGGAGTAGAGATGAGTAGAGTAGAATCGTCAGAGTGGAGTAGTGCAGAATATGGATGAAAAGACCCAATTCAAGCCGAATCGAGTCGAGTGGAGAGGAAATGAGACGAATCGCGATGAATCGAATCGATTAGAATAGATTAGAGTAGGGTAGAACAGAATAGAATAGTGTAGAATGGAGTGGACTGGTGTGGAATGGAGTCGAATGGAGCCAAATAGAGACAAATATAGTAGAAAAGAGCTGAATAGAGCTCAATAAGTTTTAATCGAGCCTAATTATGCTGAATCGAGCAGAATTGAGGCGAATGGACCCGATTCAAGCCAAAGAGAGCTAAATGGAGCCGATTCAAGCCTAATCACATGGAATCGCGACGAAACGCATTGAATTGAATCGTATAGATTAGAGTAGAGGAGGGTAGGGTAGGAGAGGTTAGACTAGCACGGAACAGAATGCAATAGAAAGAATAAAATAGAATTAAGTAGAGTAGAGTAGAATAGAATAGAGTCAAATAGAGGTGAATAGACCGAATAGCCGAAAAGAGCCGAACAGAGCTGAATACACCCGAATCGACCAAATTCGAGATGAATCGAGACGAATCATGTCGAATCCCATTGAAATGTGTCGAGATGAGTCAAATAGATTAGTGTAGGTGCAGGTAAGGTTAGGGTAGAGTACGGTAGAATCGAAGAGAACAGAAAGAATAGAGTGGAGTGGAGAGGAGTAGACTAGAGTCAAATAGAGTCGAATACTGCCGATCAGAGCTGAATAGAGCAGAAAAGAGCCGAGTAGAACTGAATCGAGTCTAATGGAGCAGAAAGGAGCTGAATCGAGCCGATACGACCCGAATCAGTTCGAATCGCGTTCAAGTGTTTCGAATAGAATCGAACAGATTACAGTAGGGTAAGCAAGGGTAGGGTAGGGTAGAATAGAATGTAGTAGAACAGAATAGAATAGAACAGAACTGAACTGAAAGAATAGAAGAGGGTCGAGTAGAGTATCAAAGACTAGAGTAGAATAGAGTCCAATATTGCCAAACAGAGCCAAATAGAGCTAAAATTAGCTGAATCGATAGAAATCAAGACGAATCACGCCGAATCCCTCAGAACCGTGCCGTATAGCGTCGAGTCCCGTCGAATTGCATTGAATCCCAACAATTCAAGTCAAATCCAATCCAATCGATTCGAATTGACTACTACTCTAATAAAACACATTTTTCGTTTAGAGTAGGGTAGACTACTATGCAGTATAACAGAGAATAGAGTAGGATGAAGTAGAATTCTGTAGAATGGAGTTGACTGGAGTCGAATGGAGTCAAATGGAGTTGAAAAGAGATAATAGAGTGGAGTAGAGTCTCATAAAGTCGAGTAGAGGCTATTAGAGCCGAATAGGGCCGAATCGAAGCGCTTCGAGACGAATGGGGATGAATGGAGTGGAATGGAGCCGATTTGAGCCAATCGCATTGAAATGAATGCAACTGAATCCAGCAACATATATTAGAGTACTTTATGATAGAATAGATTAGAATAGAATTGAACACGGTAGAACGGAATAGAAGAACACAATAGAATGGAGTAGATAAAAGCAGAGTAGAGCAGAATAATGTAGAGGAGCGTAGCGTAGAATAGAGTCGAATCGAGCCGAATGGAGATGAAAGGAGACAAATTGCATGGAATCCCACCGAATCAATTACAGTAAATTAGAGTAGGGTAGAGTAGAATAGTGTAGAATGGAGTAGAATGGTGTGCAATGGAATTGAATGGAGTCGAATAGAGTAGAAAAGAGCCGAATAGAGCCAAATAGTGCTCAATAGGTCCAAAGAGGGCCGAATCGAGCTCATTTGAACCTAATCAATCCGAGTCGAGCCAAATTCATTGAATCGAGTCTAATGGAGCCGAATCGACCCGAATCAAGCTGAATCTATTCTGTTCGAGCCAAGCGGACACGAATCGAACTGATTCGATCTGAATTGTGTCAAAATTCGTCAACTCAAATTGAATAGATTCGAGAAGGGGATGTTCGCGTATGGTAGGGTAGGGTAGACTAGAGTAGAATAGAATCAGACAGAATAGAATAGAACAGAACATTACAGAAAGAATACAGAAAAGAGTAGACTAGAGTATAGTAGAAGGGGAATAGAGTAGAATAGAGCCAAATCGAGCTGAATCACTTCAAAATGGGTCGAATCATACCCAATCAAATGGAGTAGAATAGATTAGAGTCGGATAGCATAGGGTACGGTACAATAGAGTAGAATAGAACAGAACAGAATCGCAAACATACAATAGAATAGAAGAGAGTAGACTAGACTAGACTACAGAAGAGTAGACTAGAGTACAATAGAGTAGAGTAGCATCGAGTCGAATAGAGCTGAATATAGCAGGATGGGGATAAAAGGAGATGAATCGCATCAGAGAGATTAGAGTCAATTAGAGTAGGGTAGGGTAGGGTAGAGCAGAATAGAGTCGAATTGTGTGGAATGAATAGAATGGAGTTAGATAGAGACGAATAGAGTAGAAAAGAGTGGAATCGAGCTGAATAGGGACGACAAAGGCTGAACAGAGCCGAATCAAGTGGAAACGAGGATAATCGAGCTGAATCGAGCTAATGGTGCTGAATCGAGCCGAATCGAGCTGCTTCGAGCCTAGTCGCGTCCAATGGCATCGAAATGCTTTGAATCGAATCAAATCAAACAGATTAGAAGGGTTATGGCACCGGAGTTTCTGATAGGGTGGACTAGGGTAGACTAAGGTAGACTAGAGTAGAGTAGACAAGAGAAGGCTAGAGTAGTAGCCTAGACTAGTAACCCAGCCAAGTCAGCTAGAATAGTGGCATAGATCAGTAGCTTAGACAAGTAGCCTTGAATAGTACCCTTGTCTTGACAAGTACCCTGAATTAGGACCCCAAACTGGTACCCTTGCCTTAACTAGGAGCCATAACTAGTGCCCCTGCCTTAATTAGTACCCTGAACTAGTAGCCTTGCCTTAACTAGTGCCCTGCCTTATGTAGCAGCCCTAACAGTACCCTTGCCTTAACCAGTAGCCCTAACTAGTAGCCTTGCCTTCACTAGTAAACTGGCCTGAACGAGTAACCCTATCTAATAAACTTACCTTAACTAGTACCCCTAACTAGTAGCCTTGCCTTAACTAGTAAACGGGCCTGAACGAGTAACCCTATCTTGCAAACTTACCTTAACTAGTAGCCTTGCCTGAACCAGTCAACTGGCCTTAACTAGTCACCCCAACTTGTACCCGTACCTTAACATGTACCCCTAACTAGGACCCTTCTCTTAAACAGGAGCAATTTACAGTAACCTTGACTAAAACAGTACCCGCAACAAGGACTTGTGTCTGAACTAGGACCCTTCACTAGTACCCTGGCATTCACTAATACCCCTAACTAGTGAATCTTAGCTCAACTAGTAGCCTTATCTAGTGCCCTGGCTTCAACTAGTAGCCTGAACTAGTAACCTTGTGTTAATCATTACCCTTGCCATAACTAGTACCCTTAATTAGTACCCTTATTAAGTACTCCCAATGACTAGGTGGGGTAGCATAGGGTAGGGTAGCATGTGGTGGAACAAAGAAAATAGAATAAAAAGAATAGAATGACATACTTCAGTGTAGGTTATGGTAGTGTATCATAGGATGAAATAGAGAAAATAGAAAAAGAGAATAGAATACCACAGAAGAGAAGAGAAAATAAAAGACTCGATTAGGATAGGGTGGGGTGGGTTAGGGTTCTGCAGAATAGGATAGTGTAGAATGGTGTGGAATGGAGTCGAATGGAGTCGGACAGAGATGACTAGAGTAGAAAAGAGTGGAATAGAGCTGAAGAGCACCGAATAGGGCCAAATAGGGCCGAATCGAGCCGAATCAAGGCAAATTGAGTCGAATCGAGTCAAATCGACCATATTCGAGCTGAAAGTAGCCGAATGGAGCTGAAAAGAACCAACTAGAGACAAACAAAATGAACCGAGCTAAATCGAGATAAAACACACCTAATCGCATCCTACTGCATCGAATTTCGTCCAATTCCATGAAATCCAACCCAAACCTGTCGAAACTCGTGGAATTTCACCGAATCCCTTTGAACTGTGTCTAAGAGGGTAGAATAGTATTGAATTGAATGAAATCGAATGAAATTGAATAGATTAGAGTAGTGTAGGTTAGGGAGGGATTCAGTGGGTAAGGCACAGTACAATTGAATAGAGCAGAACAGAAGAGAATACAAAGAGTAGAATGGAGTAGAGATGAGTAGAGTAGAATCGTCAGAGTGGAGTAGTGCAGAATATGGATGAAAAGACCCAATTCAAGCCGAATCGAGTCGAGTGGAGAGGAAATGAGACGAATCGCGATGAATCGAATCGATTAGAATAGATTAGAGTAGGGTAGAACAGAATAGAATAGTGTAGAATGGAGTGGACTGGTGTGGAATGGAGTCGAATGGAGCCAAATAGAGACAAATATAGTAGAAAAGAGCTGAATAGAGCTCAATAAGTTTTAATCGAGCCTAATTATGCTGAATCGAGCAGAATTGAGGCGAATGGACCCGATTCAAGCCAAAGAGAGCTAAATGGAGCCGATTCAAGCCTAATCACATGGAATCGCGACGAAATGCATTGAATTGAATCGTATAGATTAGAGTAGAGGAGGGTAGGGTAGGAGAGGTTAGACTAGCACGGAACAGAATGCAATAGAAAGAATAAAATAGAATTAAGTAGAGTAGAGTAGAATAGAATAGAGTCAAATAGAGGTGAATAGACCGAATAGCCGAAAAGAGCCGAACAGAGCTGAATACACCCGAATCGACCAAATTCGAGATGAATCGAGACGAATCATGTCAAATCGCATTGAAATGTGTCGAGATGAGTCAAATAGATTAGTGTAGGTGCAGGTAAGGTTAGGGTAGAGTACGGTAGAATCGAAGAGAACAGAAAGAATAGAGTGGAGTGGAGAGGAGTAGACTAGAGTCAAATAGAGTCGAATACTGCCGATCAGAGCTGAATAGAGCAGAAAAGAGCCGAGTAGAACTGAATCGAGTCTAATGGAGCAGAAAGGAGCTGAATCGAGTCGATACGACCCGAATCAGTTCGAATCGCGTTCAAGTGTTTCGAATAGAATCGAACAGATTACAGTAGGGTAAGCAAGGGTAGGGTAGGGTAGAATAGAATGTAGTAGAATAGAATAGAATAGAACAGAACTGAACTGAAAGAATAGAAGAGGGTCGAGTAGAGTATCAAAGACTAGAGTAGAATAGAGTCCAATATTGCCAAACAGAGCCAAATAGAGCTAAAATTAGCTGAATCGATAGAAATCAAGACGAATCACGCCGAATCCCTCAGAACCGTGCCGTATAGCGTCGAGTCCCGCCGAATTGCATTGAATCCCAACAATTCAAGTCAAATCCAATCCAATCGATTCGAATTGACTACTACTCTAATGAAACACATTTTTCGTTTAGAGTAGGGTAGACTACTATGCAATATAACAGAGAATAGAGTAGGATGAAGTAGAATTCTGTAGAATGGAGTTGACTGGAGTCGAATGGAGTCAAATGGAGTTGAAAAGAGATAATAGAGTGGAGTAGAGTCTCATAAAGTCGAGTAGAGGCTATTAGAGCCGAATAGGGCCGAATCGAAGCGCTTCGAGACGAATGGGGATGAATGGAGTGGAATGGAGCCGATTTGAGCCAATCGCATTGAAATGAATGCAACTGAATCCAGCAACATATATTAGAGTACTTTATGATAGAATAGATTAGAATAGAATTGAACACGGTAGAACGGAATAGAAGAACACAATAGAATGGAATAGATAAAAGCAGAGTAGAGCAGAATAATGTAGAGGAGCGTAGCGTAGAATAGAGTCGAATCGAGCCGAATGGAGATGAAAGGAGACAAATTGCATGGAATCCCACCGAATCAATTACAGTAAATTAGAGTAGGGTAGAGTAGAATAGTGTAGAATGGAGTAGAATGGTGTGCAATGGAATTGAATGGAGTCGAATAGAGTAGAAAAGAGCCGAATAGAGCCAAATAGTGCTCAATAGGTCCAAAGAGGGCCGAATCGAGCTCATTTGAACCTAATCAATCCGAATCGAGCCAAATTCATTGAATCGAGTCTAATGGAGCCGAATCGACCCGAATCAAGCTGAATCTATTCTGTTCGAGCCAAGCGGACACGAATCGAACTGATTCGATCTGAATTGTGTCAAAATTCGTCAACTCAAATTGAATAGATTGGAGTAGGGGATGTTCGCGTATGGTAGGGTAGGGTAGACTAGAGTAGAATAGAATCAGACAGAATAGAATAGAACAGAACATTACAGAAAGAATACAGAAAAGAGTAGACTAGAGTATAGTAGAAGGGGAATAGAGTAGAATAGAGCAAATCGAGCTGAATCACTTCAAAATGGGTCGAATCATACCCAATCAAATGGAGTAGAATAGATTAGAGTCGGATAGCATAGGGTACGGTACAATAGAGTAGAATAGAACAGAACAGAATCGCAAACATACAATAGAATAGAAGAGAGTAGACTAGACTAGACTACAGAAGAGTAGACTAGAGTACAATAGAGTAGAGTAGCATCGAGTCGAATAGAGCTGAATATAGCAGGATGGGGATAAAAGGAGATGAATCGCATCAGAGAGATTAGAGTCAATTAGAGTAGGGTAGGGTAGGGTAGAGCAGAATAGAGTCGAATTGTGTGGAATGAATAGAATGGAGTTAGATAGAGACGAATAGAGTAGAAAAGAGTGGAATCGAGCTGAATAGGGACGACAAAGGCTGAACAGAGCCGAATCAAGTGGAAACGAGGATAATCGAGCTGAATCGAGCTAATGGTGCTGAATCGAGCCGAATCGAGCTGCTTCGAGCCTAGTCGCGTCCAATGGCATCGAAATGCTTTGAATCGAATCAAATCAAACAGATTAGAAGGGTTATGGCACCGGAGTTTCTGATAGGCTGGACTAGGGTAGACTAAGGTAGACTAGAGTAGAGTAGACAAGAGAAGGCTAGAGTAGTAGCCTAGACTAGTAACCCAGCCAAGTCAGCTAGAATAGTGGCATAGATCAGTAGCCTAGACAAGTAGCCTTGAATAGTACCCTTGTCTTGACAAGTACCCTGAATTAGGACCCCAAACTGGTACCCTTGCCTTAACTAGGAGCCATAACTAGTGCCCCTGCCTTAATTAGTACCCTGAACTAGTAGCCTTGCCTTAACTAGTGCCCTGCCTTATGTAGCAGCCCTAACAGTACCCTTGCCTTAACCAGTAGCCCTAACTAGTAGCCTTGCCTTCACTAGTAAACTGGCCTGAACGAGTAACCCTATCTAGTAAACTTACCTTAACTAGTACCCCTAACTAGTAGCCTTGCCTTAACTAGTAAACGGGCCTGAACGAGTAACCCTATCTTCCAAACTTACCTTAACTAGTAGCCTTGCCTGAACCAGTCAACTGGCCTTAACTAGTCACCCCAACTTGTACCCGTACCTTAACATGTACCCCTAACTAGGACCCTTCTCTTAAACAGGAGCAATTTACAGTAACCTTGACTAAAACAGTACCCTCAACAAGGACTTGTGTCTGAACTAGGACCCTTCACTAGTACCCTGGCATTCACTAATACCCCTAACTAGTGAATCTTAGCTCAACTAGTAGCCTTATCTAGTGTCCTGGCTTCAACTACTAGCCTGAACTAGTAACCTTGTGTTAATTATTACCCTTGCCATAACTAGTACCCTTAATTAGTACCCTTATTAAGTACTCCCAATGACTAGGTGGGGTAGCATAGGGTAGGGTAGCATGTGGTGGAACAAAGAAAATAGAATAAAAAGAATAGAACGACATACTTCAGTGTAGGTTATGGTAGTGTATCATAGGATGAAATAGAGAAAATAGAAAAAGAGAATAGAATACCACAGAAGAGAAGAGAAAATAAAAGACTCGATTAGGATAGGGTGGGGTGGGTTAGGGTTCTGCAGAATAGGATAGTGTAGAATGGTGTGGAATGGAGTCGAATGGAGTCGAATGGAGTCGGACAGAGATGACTAGAGTAGAAAAGAGTGGAATAGAGCTGAAGAGCACCGAATAGGGCCAAATAGGGCCGAATCGAGCCGAATCAAGGCAAATTGAGTCGAATCGAGTCAAATCGACCATATTCGAGCTGAAAGTAGCCGAATGGAGCTGAAAAGAACCAACTAGAGACAAACAAAATGAACCGAGCTAAATCGAGATAAAACACACCTAATCGCATCCTACTGCATCGAATTTCGTCCAATTCCATGAAATCCAACCAAAACCTGTCGAAACTCGTGGAATTTCACCGAATCCCTTTGAACTGTGTCTAAGAGGGTAGAATAGTATTGAATTGAATGAAATCGAATGAAATTGAATAGATTAGAGTAGTGTAGGTTAGGGAGGGATTCAGTGGGTAAGGCACAGTACAATTGAATAGAGCAGAACAGAAGAGAATACAAAGAGTAGAATGGAGTAGAGATGAGTAGAGTAGAATCGTCAGAGTGGAGTAGTGCAGAATATGGATGAAAAGACCCAATTCAAGCCGAATCGAGTCGAGTGGAGAGGAAATGAGACGAATCGCGATGAATCGAATCGATTAGAATAGATTAGAGTAGGGTAGAACAGAATAGAATAGTGTAGAATGGAGTGGACTGGTGTGGAATGGAGTCGAATGGAGCCAAATAGAGACAAATATAGTAGAAAAGAGCTGAATAGAGCTCAATAAGTTTTAATCGAGCCTAATTATGCTGAATCGAGCAGAATTGAGGCGAATGGACCCGATTCAAGCCAAAGAGAGCTAAATGGAGCCGATTCAAGCCTAATCACATGGAATCGCGACGAAATGCATTGAATTGAATCGTATAGATTAGAGTAGAGGAGGGTAGGGTAGGAGAGGTTAGACTAGCACGGAACAGAATGCAATAGAAAGAATAAAATAGAATTAAGTAGAGTAGAGTAGAATAGAATAGAGTCAAATAGAGGTGAATAGACCGAATAGCCGAAAAGAGCCGAACAGAGCTGAATACACCCGAATCGACCAAATTCGAGATGAATCGAGACGAATCATGTCGAATCGCATTGAAATGTGTCGAGATGAGTCAAATAGATTAGTGTAGGTGCAGGTAAGGTTAGGGTAGAGTACGGTAGAATCGAAGAGAACAGAAAGAATAGAGTGGAGTGGAGAGGAGTAGACTAGAGTCAAATAGAGTCGAATACTGCCGATCAGAGCTGAATAGAGCAGAAAAGAGCCGAGTAGAACTGAATCGAGTCTAATGGAGCAGAAAGGAGCTGAATCGAGCCGATACGACCCGAATCAGTTCGAATCGCGTTCAAGTGTTTCGAATAGAATCGAACAGATTACAGTAGGGTAAGCAAGGGTAGGGTAGGGTAGAATAGAATGTAGTAGAACAGAATAGAATAGAACAGAACTGAACTGAAAGAATAGAAGAGGGTCGAGTAGAGTATCAAAGACTAGAGTAGAATAGAGTCCAATATTGCCAAACAGAGCCAAATAGAGCTAAAATTAGCTGAATCGATAGAAATCAAGACGAATCACGCCGAATCCCTCAGAACCGTGCCGTATAGCGTCGAGTCCCGCCGAATTGCATTGAATCCCAACAATTCAAGTCAAATCCAATCCAATCGATTCGAATTGACTACTACTCTAATGAAACACATTTTTCGTTTAGAGTAGGGTAGACTACTATGCAATATAACAGAGAATAGAGTAGGATGAAGTAGAATTCTGTAGAATGGAGTTGACTGGAGTCGAATGGAGTCAAATGGAGTTGAAAAGAGATAATAGAGTGGAGTAGAGTCTCATAAAGTCGAGTAGAGGCTATTAGAGCCGAATAGGGCCGAATCGAAGCGCTTCGAGACGAATGGGGATGAATGGAGTGGAATGGAGCCGATTTGAGCCAATCGCATTGAAATGAATGCAACTGAATCCAGCAACATATATTAGAGTACTTTATGATAGAATAGATTAGAATAGAATTGAACACGGTAGAACGGAATAGAAGAACACAATAGAATGGAGTAGATAAAAGCAGAGTAGAGCAGAATAATGTAGAGGAGCGTAGCGTAGAATAGAGTCGAATCGAGCCGAATGGAGATGAAAGGAGACAAATTGCATGGAATTCCCACCGAATCAATTACAGTAAATTAGAGTAGGGTAGAGTAGAATAGTGTAGAATGGAGTAGAATGGTGTGCAATGGAATTGAATGGAGTCGAATAGAGTAGAAAAGAGCCGAATAGAGCCAAATAGTGCTCAATAGGTCCAAAGAGGGCCGAATCGAGCTCATTTGAACCTAATCAATCCGCATCGAGCCAAATTCATTGAATCGAGTCTAATGGAGCCGAATCGACCCGAATCAAGCTGAATCTATTCTGTTCGAGCCAAGCGGACACGAATCGAACCGATTCGATCTGAATTGTGTCAAAATTCGTCAACTCAAATTGAATAGATTGGAGTAGGGGATGTTCGCGTATGGTAGGGTAGGGTAGACTAGAGAAGAATAGAATCAGACAGAATAGAATAGAACAGAACATTACAGAAAGAATACAGAAAAGAGTAGACTAGAGTATAGTAGAAGGGGAATAGAGTAGAATAGAGCCAAATCGAGCTGAATCACTTCAAAATGGGTCGAATCATACCCAATCAAATGGAGTAGAATAGATTAGAGTCGGATAGCATAGGGTACGGTACAATAGAGTAGAATAGAACAGAACAGAATCGCAAACATACAATAGAATAGAAGAGAGTAGACTAGACTAGACTACAGAAGAGTAGACTAGAGTACAATAGAGTAGAGTAGCATCGAGTCGAATAGAGCTGAATATAGCAGGATGGGGATAAAAGGAGATGAATCGCATCAGAGAGATTAGAGTCAATTAGAGTAGGGTAGGGTAGGGTAGAGCAGAATAGAGTCGAATTGTGTGGAATGAATAGAATGGAGTGAGATAGAGACGAATAGAGTAGAAAAGAGTGGAATCGAGCTGAATAGGGACGACAAAGGCTGAACAGAGCCGAATCAAGTGGAAACGAGGATAATCGAGCTGAATCGAGCTAATGGTGCTGAATCGAGCCGAATCGAGCTGCTTGGAGCCTAGTCGCGTCCAATGGCATCGAAATGCTTTGAATCGAATCAAATCAAACAGATTAGAAGGGTTATGGCACCGGAGTTTCTGATAGGGTGGACTAGGGTAGACTAAGGTAGACTAGAGTAGAGTAGACAAGAGAAGGCTAGAGTAGTAGCCTAGACTAGTAACCCAGCCAAGTCAGCTAGAATAGTGGCATAGATCAGTAGCTTAGACAAGTAGCCTTGAATAGTACCCTTGTCTTGACAAGTACCCTGAATTAGGACCCCAAACTGGTACCCTTGCCTTAACTAGGAGCCATAACTAGTGCCCCTGCCTTAATTAGTACCCTGAACTAGTAGCCTTGCCTTAACTAGTGCCCTGCCTTATGTAGCAGCCCTAACAGTACCCTTGCCTTAACCAGTAGCCCTAACTAGTAGCCTTGCCTTCACTAGTAAACTGGCCTGAACGAGTAACCCTATCTAGTAAACTTACCTTAACTAGTACCCCTAACTAGTAGCCTTGCCTTAACTAGTAAACGGGCCTGAACGAGTAACCCTATCTTGCAAACTTACCTTAACTAGTAGCCTTGCCTGAACCAGTCAACTGGCCTTAACTAGTCACCCCAACTTGTACCCGTACCTTAACATGTACCCCTAACTAGGACCCTTCTCTTAAACAGGAGCAATTTACAGTAACCTTGACTAAAACAGTACCCTCAACAAGGACTTGTGTCTGAACTAGGACCCTTCACTAGTACCCTGGCATTCACTAATACCCCTAACTAGTGAATCTTAGCTCAACTAGTAGCCTTATCTAGTGCCCTGGCTTCAACTAGTAGCCTGAACTAGTAACCTTGTGTTAATCATTACCCTTGCCATAACTAGTACCCTTAATTAGTACCCTTATTAAGTACTCCCAATGACTAGGTGGGGTAGCATAGGGTAGGGTAGCATGCGGTGGAACAAAGAAAATAGAATAAAAAGAATAGAATGACATACTTCAGTGTAGGTTATGGTAGTGTATCATAGGATGAAATAGAGAAAATAGAAAAAGAGAATAGAATACCACAGAAGAGAAGAGAAAATAAAAGACTCGATTAGGATAGGGTGGGGTGGGTTAGGGTTCTGCAGAATAGGATAGTGTAGAATGGTGTGGAATGGAGTCGAATGGAGTCGAATGGAGTCGGACAGAGATGACTAGAGTAGAAAAGAGTGGAATAGAGCTGAAGAGCACCGAATAGGGCCAAATAGGGCCGAATCGAGCCGAATCAAGGCAAATTGAGTCGAATCGAGTCAAATCGACCATATTCGAGCTGAAAGTAGCCGAATGGAGCTGAAAAGAGCCAACTAGAGACAAACAAAATGAACCGAGCTAAATCGAGATAAAACACACCTAATCGCATCCCACTGCATCGAATTTCATCCAATTCCATGAAATCCAACCCAAACCTGTCGAAACTCGTGGAATTTCACCGAATCCCTTTGAACTGTGTCTAAGAGGGTAGAATAGTATTGAATTGAATGAAATCGAATGAAATTGAATAGATTAGAGTAGTGTAGGTTAGGGAGGGATTCAGTGGGTAAGGCACAGTACAATTGAATAGAGCAGAACAGAAGAGAATACAAAGAGTAGAATGGAGTAGAGATGAGTAGAGTAGAATCGTCAGAGTGGAGTAGTGCAGAATATGGATGAAAAGACCCAATTCAAGCCGAATCGAGTCGAGTGGAGAGGAAATGAGACGAATCGCGATGAATCGAATCGATTAGAATAGATTAGAGTAGGGTAGAACAGAATAGAATAGTGTAGAATGGAGTGGACTGGTGTGGAATGGAGTCGAATGGAGCCAAATAGAGACAAATATAGTAGAAAAGAGCTGAATAGAGCTCAATAAGTTTTAATCGAGCCTAATTATGCTGAATCGAGCAGAATTGAGGCGAATGGACCCGATTCAAGCCAAAGAGAGCTAAATGGAGCCGATTCAAGCCTAATCACATGGAATCGCGACGAAACGCATTGAATTGAATCGTATAGATTAGAGTAGAGGAGGGTAGGGTAGGAGAGGTTAGACTAGCACGGAACAGAATGCAATAGAAAGAATAAAATAGAATTAAGTAGAGTAGAGTAGAATAGAATAGAGTCAAATAGAGGTGAATAGACCGAATAGCCGAAAAGAGCCGAACAGAGCTGAATACACCCGAATCGACCAAATTCGAGATGAATCGAGACGAATCATGTCGAATCGCATTGAAATGTGTCGAGATGAGTCAAATAGATTAGTGTAGGTGCAGGTAAGGTTAGGGTAGAGTACGGTCGAATCGAAGAGAACAGAAAGAATAGAGTGGAGTGGAGAGGAGTAGACTAGAGTCAAATAGAGTCGAATACTGCCGATCAGAGCTGAATAGAGCAGAAAAGAGCCGAGTAGAACTGAATCGAGTCTAATGGAGCAGAAAGGAGCTGAATCGAGCCGATACGACCCGAATCAGCTCGAATCGCGTTCAAGAGTTTCGAATAGAATCGAACAGATTACAGTAGGGTAAGCAAGGGTAGGGTAGGGTAGAATAGAATGTAGTAGAACAGAATAGAATAGAACAGAACTGAACTGAAAGAATAGAAGAGGGTCGAGTAGAGTATCAAAGACTAGAGTAGAATAGAGTCCAATATTGCCAAACAGAGCCAAATAGAGCTAAAATTAGCTGAATCGATAGAAATCAAGACGAATCACGCCGAATCCCTCAGAACCGTGCCGTATAGCGTCGAGTCCCGTCGAATTGCATTGAATCCCAACAATTCAAGTCAAATCCAATCCAATCGATTCGAATTGACTACTACTCTAATGAAACACATTTTTCGTTTAGAGTAGGGTAGACTACTATGCAATATAACAGAGAATAGAGTAGGATGAAGTAGAATTCTGTAGAATGGAGTTGACTGGAGTCGAATGGAGTCAAATGGAGTTGAAAAGAGATAATAGAGTGGAGTAGAGTCTCATAAAGTCGAGTAGAGGCTATTAGAGCCGAATAGGGCCGAATCGAAGCGCTTCGAGATGAATGGGGATGAATGGAGTGGAATGGAGCCGATTTGAGCCAATCGCATTGAAATGAATGCAACTGAATCCAGCAACATATATTAGAGTACTTTATGATAGAATAGATTAGAATAGAATTGAACACGGTAGAACGGAATAGAAGAACACAATAGAATGGAGTAGATAAAAGCAGAGTAGAGCAGAATAATGTAGAGGAGCGTAGCGTAGAATAGAGTCGAATCGAGCCGAATGGAGATGAAAGGAGACAAATTGCATGGAATTCCCACCGAATCAATTACAGTAAATTAGAGTAGGGTAGAGTAGAATAGTGTAGAATGGAGTAGAATGGTGTGCAATGGAATTGAATGGAGTCGAATAGAGTAGAAAAGAGCCAAATAGAGCCAAATAGTGCTGAATAGGTCCAAAGAGGGCCGAATCGAGCTCATTTGAACCTAATCAATCCGAATCGAGCCAAATTCATTGAATCGAGTCTAATGGAGCCGAATCGACCCGAATCAAGCTGAATCTATTCTGTTCGAGCCAAGCGGACACGAATCGAACTGATTCGATCTGAATTGTGTCAAAATTCGTCAACTCAAATTGAATAGATTGGAGTAGGGGATGTTCGCGTATGGTAGGGTAGGGTAGACTAGAGTAGAATAGAATCAGACAGAATAGAATAGAACAGAACATTACAGAAAGAACACAGAAAAGAGTAGACTAGAGTATAGTAGAAGGGGAATAGAGTAGAATAGAGCCAAATCGAGCTGAATCACTTCAAAATGGGTCGAATCATACCCAATCAAATGGAGTAGAATAGATTAGAGTCGGATAGCATAGGGTACGGTACAATAGAGTAGAATAGAACAGAACAGAATCGCAAACATACAATAGAATAGAAGAGAGTAGACTAGACTAGACTACAGAAGAGTAGACTAGAGTACAATAGAGTAGAGTAGCATCGAGTCGAATAGAGCTGAATATAGCAGGATGGGGATAAAAGGAGATGAATCGCATCAGAGAGATTAGAGTCAATTAGAGTAGGGTAGGGTAGAGCAGAATAGAGTCGAATTGTGTGGAATGAATAGAATGGAGTGAGATAGAGACGAATAGAGTAGAAAAGAGTGGAATCGAGCTGAATAGGGACGACAAAGGCTGAACAGAGCCGAATCAAGTGGAAACGAGGATAATCGAGCTGAATCGAGCTAATGGTGCTGAATCGAGCCGAATCGAGCAGCTTCGAGCCTAGTCGCGTCCAATGGCATCGAAATGCTTTGAATCGAATCAAATCAAACAGATTAGAAGGGTTATGGCACCGGAGTTTCTGATAGGGTGGACTAGGGTAGACTAAGGTAGACTAGAGTAGAGTAGACAAGAGAAGGCTAGAGTAGTAGCCTAGACTAGTAACCCAGCCAAGTCAGCTAGAATAGTGGCATAGATCAGTAGCCTAGACAAGTAGCCTTGAATAGTACCCTTGTCTTGACAAGTACCCTGAATTAGGACCCCAAACTGGTACCCTTGCCTTAACTAGGAGCCATAACTAGTGCCCCTGCCTTAATTAGTACCCTGAACTAGTAGCCTTGCCTTAACTAGTGCCCTGCCTTATGTAGCAGCCCTAACAGTACCCTTGCCTTAACCAGTAGCCCTAACTAGTAGCCTTGCCTTCACTAGTAAACTGGCCTGAACGAGTAACCCTATCTAGTAAACTTACCTTAACTAGTACCCCTAACTAGTAGCCTTGCCTTAACTAGTAAACGGGCCTGAACGAGTAACCCTATCTTGCAAACTTACCTTAACTAGTAGCCTTGCCTGAACCAGTCAACTGGCCTTAACTAGTCACCCCAACTTGTACCCGTACCTTAACATGTACCCCTAACTAGGACCCTTCTCTTAAACAGGAGCAATTTACAGTAACCTTGACTAAAACAGTACCCTCAACAAGGACTTGTGTCTGAACTAGGACCCTTCACTAGTACCCTGGCATTCACTAATACCCCTAACTAGTGAATCTTAGCTCAACTAGTAGCCTTATCTAGTGCCCTGGCTTCAACTAGTAGCCTGAACTAGTAACCTTGTGTTAATCATTACCCTTGCCATAACTAGTACCCTTAATTAGTACCCTTATTAAGTACTCCCAATGACTAGGTGGGGTAGCATAGGGTAGGGTAGCATGCGGTGGAACAAAGAAAATAGAATAAAAAGAATAGAATGACATACTTCAGTGTAGGTTATGGTAGTGTATCATAGGATGAAATAGAGAAAATAGAAAAAGAGAATAGAATACCACAGAAGAGAAGAGAAAATAAAAGACTCGATTAGGATAGGGTGGGGTGGGTTAGGGTTCTGCAGAATAGGATAGTGTAGAATGGTGTGGAATGGAGTCGAATGGAGTCGAATGGAGTCGGACAGAGATGACTAGAGTAGAAAAGAGTGGAATAGAGCTGAAGAGCACCGAATAGGGCCAAATAGGGCCGAATCGAGCCGAATCAAGGCAAATTGAGTCGAATCGAGTCAAATCGACCATATTCGAGCTGAAAGTAGCCGAATGGAGCTGAAAAGAGCCAACTAGAGACAAACAAAATGAACCGAGCTAAATCGAGATAAAACACACCTAATCGCATCCCACTGCATCGAATTTCATCCAATTCCATGAAATCCAACCCAAACCTGTCGAAACTCGTGGAATTTCACCGAATCCCTTTGAACTGTGTCTAAGAGGGTAGAATAGTATTGAATTGAATGAAATCGAATTAAATTGAATAGATTAGAGTAGTGTAGGTTAGGGAGGGATTCAGTGGGTAAGGCACAGTACAATTGAATAGAGCAGAACAGAAGAGAATACAAAGAGTAGAATGGAGTAGAGATGAGTAGAGTAGAATCGTCAGAGTGGAGTAGTGCAGAATATGGATGAAAAGACCCAATTCAAGCCGAATCGAGTCGAGTGGAGAGGAAATGAGACGAATCGCGATGAATCGAATCGATTAGAATAGATTAGAGTAGGGTAGAACAGAATAGAATAGTGTAGAATGGAGTGGACTGGTGTGGAATGGAGTCGAATGGAGCCAAATAGAGACAAATATAGTAGAAAAGAGCTGAATAGAGCTCAATAAGTTTTAATCGAGCCTAATTATGCTGAATCGAGCAGAATTGAGGCGAATGGACCCGATTCAAGCCAAAGAGAGCTAAATGGAGCCGATTCAAGCCTAATCACATGGAATCGCGACGAAACGCATTGAATTGAATCGTATAGATTAGAGTAGAGGAGGGTAGGGTAGGAGAGGTTAGACTAGCACGGAACAGAATGCAATAGAAAGAATAAAATAGAATTAAGTAGAGTAGAGTAGAATAGAATAGAGTCAAATAGAGGTGAATAGACCGAATAGCCGAAAAGAGCCGAACAGAGCTGAATACACCCGAATCGACCAAATTCGAGATGAATCGAGACGAATCATGTCGAATCGCATTGAAATGTGTCGAGATGAGTCAAATAGATTAGTGTAGGTGCAGGTAAGGTTAGGGTAGAGTACGGTCGAATCGAAGAGAACAGAAAGAATAGAGTGGAGTGGAGAGGAGTAGACTAGAGTCAAATAGAGTCGAATACTGCCGATCAGAGCTGAATAGAGCAGAAAAGAGCCGAGTAGAACTGAATCGAGTCTAATGGAGCAGAAAGGAGCTGAATCGAGCCGATACGACCCGAATCAGCTCGAATCGCGTTCAAGAGTTTCGAATAGAATCGAACAGATTACAGTAGGGTAAGCAAGGGTAGGGTAGGGTAGAATAGAATGTAGTAGAACAGAATAGAATAGAACAGAACTGAACTGAAAGAATAGAAGAGGGTCGAGTAGAGTATCAAAGACTAGAGTAGAATAGAGTCCAATATTGCCAAACAGAGCCAAATAGAGCTAAAATTAGCTGAATCGATAGAAATCAAGACGAATCACGCCGAATCCCTCAGAACCGTGCCGTATAGCGTCGAGTCCCGTCGAATTGCATTGAATCCCAACAATTCAAGTCAAATCCAATCCAATCGATTCGAATTGACTACTACTCTAATGAAACACATTTTTCGTTTAGAGTAGGGTAGACTACTATGCAATATAACAGAGAATAGAGTAGGATGAAGTAGAATTCTGTAGAATGGAGTTGACTGGAGTCGAATGGAGTCAAATGGAGTTGAAAAGAGATAATAGAGTGGAGTAGAGTCTCATAAAGTCGAGTAGAGGCTATTAGAGCCGAATAGGGCCGAATCGAAGCGCTTCGAGATGAATGGGGATGAATGGAGTGGAATGGAGCCGATTTGAGCCAATCGCATTGAAATGAATGCAACTGAATCCAGCAACATATATTAGAGTACTTTATGATAGAATAGATTAGAATAGAATTGAACACGGTAGAACGGAATAGAAGAACACAATAGAATGGAGTAGATAAAAGCAGAGTAGAGCAGAATAATGTAGAGGAGCGTAGCGTAGAATAGAGTCGAATCGAGCCGAATGGAGATGAAAGGAGACAAATTGCATGGAATTCCCACCGAATCAATTACAGTAAATTAGAGTAGGGTAGAGTAGAATAGTGTAGAATGGAGTAGAATGGTGTGCAATGGAATTGAATGGAGTCGAATAGAGTAGAAAAGAGCCAAATAGAGCCAAATAGTGCTGAATAGGTCCAAAGAGGGCCGAATCGAGCTCATTTGAACCTAATCAATCCGAATCGAGCCAAATTCATTGAATCGAGTCTAATGGAGCCGAATCGACCCGAATCAAGCTGAATCTATTCTGTTCGAGCCAAGCGGACACGAATCGAACTGATTCGATCTGAATTGTGTCAAAATTCGTCAACTCAAATTGAATAGATTGGAGTAGGGGATGTTCGCGTATGGTAGGGTAGGGTAGACTAGAGTAGAATAGAATCAGACAGAATAGAATAGAACAGAACATTACAGAAAGAACACAGAAAAGAGTAGACTAGAGTATAGTAGAAGGGGAATAGAGTAGAATAGAGCCAAATCGAGCTGAATCACTTCAAAATGGGTCGAATCATACCCAATCAAATGGAGTAGAATAGATTAGAGTCGGATAGCATAGGGTACGGTACAATAGAGTAGAATAGAACAGAACAGAATCGCAAACATACAATAGAATAGAAGAGAGTAGACTAGACTAGACTACAGAAGAGTAGACTAGAGTACAATAGAGTAGAGTAGCATCGAGTCGAATAGAGCTGAATATAGCAGGATGGGGATAAAAGGAGATGAATCGCATCAGAGAGATTAGAGTCAATTAGAGTAGGGTAGGGTAGGGTAGAGCAGAATAGAGTCGAATTGTGTGGAATGAATAGAATGGAGTGAGATAGAGACGAATAGAGTAGAAAAGAGTGGAATCGAGCTGAATAGGGACGACAAAGGCTGAACAGAGCCGAATCAAGTGGAAACGAGGATAATCGAGCTGAATCGAGCTAATGGTGCTGAATCGAGCCGAATCGAGCAGCTTCGAGCCTAGTCGCGTCCAATGGCATCGAAATGCTTTGAATCGAATCAAATCAAACAGATTAGAAGGGTTATGGCACCGGAGTTTCTGATAGGGTGGACTAGGGTAGACTAAGGTAGACTAGAGTAGAGTAGACAAGAGAAGGCTAGAGTAGTAGCCTAGACTAGTAACCCAGCCAAGTCAGCTAGAATAGTGGCATAGATCAGTAGCCTAGACAAGTAGCCTTGAATAGTACCCTTGTCTTGACAAGTACCCTGAATTAGGACCCCAAACTGGTACCCTTGCCTTAACTAGGAGCCATAACTAGTGCCCCTGCCTTAATTAGTACCCTGAACTAGTAGCCTTGCCTTAACTAGTGCCCTGCCTTATGTAGCAGCCCTAACAGTACCCTTGCCTTAACCAGTAGCCCTAACTAGTAGCCTTGCCTTCACTAGTAAACTGGCCTGAACGAGTAACCCTATCTAGTAAACTTACCTTAACTAGTACCCCTAACTAGTAGCCTTGCCTTAACTAGTAAACGGGCCTGAACGAGTAACCCTATCTTGCAAACTTACCTTAACTAGTAGCCTTGCCTGAACCAGTCAACTGGCCTTAACTAGTCACCCCAACTTGTACCCGTACCTTAACATGTACCCCTAACTAGGACCCTTCTCTTAAACAGGAGCAATTTACAGTAACCTTGACTAAAACAGTACCCTCAACAAGGACTTGTGTCTGAACTAGGACCCTTCACTAGTACCCTGGCATTCACTAATACCCCTAACTAGTGAATCTTAGCTCAACTAGTAGCCTTATCTAGTGCCCTGGCTTCAACTAGTAGCCTGAACTAGTAACCTTGTGTTAATCATTACCCTTGCCATAACTAGTACCCTTAATTAGTACCCTTATTAAGTACTCCCAATGACTAGGTGGGGTAGCATAGGGTAGGGTAGCATGCGGTGGAACAAAGAAAATAGAATAAAAAGAATAGAATGACATACTTCAGTGTAGGTTATGGTAGTGTATCATAGGATGAAATAGAGAAAATAGAAAAAGAGAATAGAATACCACAGAAGAGAAGAGAAAATAAAAGACTCGATTAGGATAGGGTGGGGTGGGTTAGGGTTCTGCAGAATAGGATAGTGTAGAATGGTGTGGAATGGAGTCGAATGGAGTCGAATGGAGTCGGACAGAGATGACTAGAGTAGAAAAGAGTGGAATAGAGCTGAAGAGCACCGAATAGGGCCAAATAGGGCCGAATCGAGCCGAATCAAGGCAAATTGAGTCGAATCGAGTCAAATCGACCATATTCGAGCTGAAAGTAGCCGAATGGAGCTGAAAAGAGCCAACTAGAGACAAACAAAATGAACCGAGCTAAATCGAGATAAAACACACCTAATCGCATCCCACTGCATCGAATTTCATCCAATTCCATGAAATCCAACCCAAACCTGTCGAAACTCGTGGAATTTCACCGAATCCCTTTGAACTGTGTCTAAGAGGGTAGAATAGTATTGAATTGAATGAAATCGAATTAAATTGAATAGATTAGAGTAGTGTAGGTTAGGGAGGGATTCAGTGGGTAAGGCACAGTACAATTGAATAGAGCAGAACAGAAGAGAATACAAAGAGTAGAATGGAGTAGAGATGAGAAGAGTAGAATCGTCAGAGTGGAGTAGTGCAGAATATGGATGAAAAGACCCAGTTCAAGCCGAATCGAGTCGAGTGGAGAGGAAATGAGACGAATCGCGATGAATCGAATCGATTAGAATAGATTAGAGTAGGGTAGAACAGAATAGAATAGTGTAGAATGGAGTGGACTGGTGTGGAATGGAGTCGAATGGAGCCAAATAGAGACAAATATAGTAGAAAAGAGCTGAATAGAGCTCAATAAGTTTTAATCGAGCCTAATTATGCTGAATCGAGCAGAATTGAGGCGAATGGACCCGATTCAAGCCAAAGAGAGCTAAATGGAGCCGATTCAAGCCTAATCACATGGAATCGCGACGAAACGCATTGAATTGAATCGTATAGATTAGAGTAGAGGAGGGTAGGGTAGGAGAGGTTAGACTAGCACGGAACAGAATGCAATAGAAAGAATAAAATAGAATTAAGTAGAGTAGAGTAGAATAGAATAGAGTCAAATAGAGGTGAATAGACCGAATAGCCGAAAAGAGCCGAACAGAGCTGAGTACACCCGAATCGACCAAATTCGAGATGAATCGAGACGAATCATGTCGAATCGCATTGAAGTGTGTCGAACTGAATCAAATAGATTAGTGTAGGTGCAGGTAAGGTTAGGGTAGAGTACGGTCGAATCGAAGAGAACAGAAAGAATAGAGTGGAGTGGAGAGGAGTAGACTAGAGTCAAATAGAGTCGAATACTGCCGATCAGAGCTGAATAGAGCAGAAAAGAGCCGAGTAGAACTGAATCGAGTCTAATGGAGCAGAAAGGAGCTGAATCGAGCCGATACGACCCGAATCAGCTCGAATCGCGTTCAAGAGTTTCGAATAGAATCGAACAGATTACAGTAGGGTAAGCAAGGGTAGGGTAGGGTAGAATAGAATGTAGTAGAA
Source organism: Loxodonta africana (assembly GCF_030014295.1). Taxonomy (NCBI): domain Eukaryota; kingdom Metazoa; phylum Chordata; class Mammalia; order Proboscidea; family Elephantidae; genus Loxodonta; species Loxodonta africana. The sequence continues at coordinate 81,142,460 of NC_087361.1, read as the reverse complement.
CAGAATAGAACAGAACAGAACTGAACTGAAAGAATAGAAGAGGGTCGAGTAGAGTATCAAAGACTAGAGTAGAATAGAGTCCAATATTGCCAAACAGAGCCAAATAGAGCTAAAATTAGCTGAACCGATAGAAATCAAGACGAATCACGCCGAATCCCTCAGAACCGTGCCGTATAGCGTCGAATCCCGTCGAATTGCATTGAATCCCAACAATTCAAGTCAAATCCAATCCAATCGATTCGAATTGACTACTACTCTAATAAAACACATTTTTCGTTTAGAGTAGGGTAGACTACTATGCAATATAACAGAGAATAGAGTAGGATGAAGTAGAATTCTGTAGAATGGAGTTGACTGGAGTCGAATGGAGTCAAATGGAGTTGAAAAGAGATAATAGAGTTGAGTAGAGTCTAATAAAGACGAGTAGAGGCTATTAGAGCCGAATAGAGCCGAATCGAAGCTCTTCGAGACAAATGGGGATGAATGGAGTGGAATGGAGCCGATTTGAGCCAATCGCATTGAAATGCATGCGACTGAATCCAGCAACATATATTAGAGTACTTTATGATAGAATAGATTAGAATAGAATTGAACACGGTAGAACGGAATAGAAAGAACACAATAGAATGGAGTAGATAAAAGTAGAGTAGAGCAGAATAATGTAGAGGAGAGTAGCGTAGAATAGAGTCGAATCGAGCCGAATGGAGATGAAAGGAGACAAATTGCATGGAATCCCACCGAATCAATTACAGTAAATTAGAGTAGGGTAGAGTAGAATAGTGTAGAATGGAGTAGAATGGTGTGCAATGGAATTGAATGGAGTCGAATAGAGTAGAAAAGAGCCGAATAGAGCCAAATAGTGCTGAATAGGTCCAAAGAGGGCCGAATCGAGCTCATTTGAGCCTAATGAATTCGAATCGAGCCAAATTCATTGAATCGAGTCTAATGGAGCTGAATCAAGCCGAATCTATTCTGTTCGAGCCAAGCGGACACGAATCGAACCGATTCGATCTGAATTGTGTCAAAATTCGTCAACTCAAATTGAATAGATTGGAGTAGGGGATGTTCGCGTATGGTAGGGTAGGGTAGACTAGAGTAGAATAGAATCAGACAGAATAGAATAGAACAGAACATTACAGAAAGAATACAGAAAAGAGTAGACTAGAGTATAGTAGAAGGGGAATAGAGTAGAATAGAGCCAAAACGAGCTGAATCACTTCAAAATGGGTCGAATCGAATCCAATCAAATGGAGTAGAATAGATTAGAGTTGGGATAGCATAGGGTACAGTACAGTGGAGTAGAATAGAACAGAACAGAATCGCAAACATACAATAGAATAGAAGAGAGTAGACTAGACTAGACTACAGAAGAGTAGACTAGAGTACAATAGAGTAGAGTAGCATCGAGTCGAATAGAGCTGAATGTAGCAGGATGGGGATAAAAGGAGATGAATCGCATCAGAGAGATTAGAGTCAATTAGAGTAGGGTAGGGTAGGGTAGAGCAGAATAGAGTCGAATTGTGTGGAATGAATAGAATGGAGTGAAATAGAGACGAATAGAGTAGAAAAGAGTGGAATCGAGCTGAATAGGGACGACAAAGGCTGAACAGAGCCGAATCAAGTGGAAACGAGGATAATCGAGCTGAATCGAGCTAATGGTGCTGAATCGAGCCGAATCGAGCAGCTTCGAGCCTAGTCGCGTCCAATGGCATCGAAATGCTTTGAATCGAATCAAATCAAACAGATTAGAAGGGTTATGGCACCGGAGTTTCTGATAGGGTGGACTAGGGTAGACTAAGGTAGACTAGAGTAGAGTAGACAAGAGAAGGCTAGAGTAGTAGCCTAGGCTAGTAACCCAGCCAAGTCAGCTCGAATAGTGGCATAGATCAGTAGCCTCGACAAGTAGCCTTGAATAGTACCCTTGTCTTGACAAGTACCCTGAATTAGGACCCCAAACTGGTACCCTTGCCTTAACTAGGAGCCATAACTAGTGCCCCTGCCTTAATTAGTACCCTGAACTAGTAGCCTTGCCTTAACTAGTGCCCTGCCTTATGTAGCAGCCCTAACAGTACCCTTGCCTTAACCGGTAGCCCTAACTAGGTGCCTTGCCTTAACTAGTAAACTGGCCTGACGAGTAACCCTAACTTGTACCCTTACCTTAACTAGTACCCCTAACTAGTAGCCTTGCCTTAACTAGTAAACTGGCCTGAACGAGTAACCCTATCTTGTAAACTTACCTTAACTAGTAGCCTTGCCTGAACCAGTCAACTGGCCTTAACTAGTCACCCTAACTTGTACCCGTACCTTAACATGTACCCCTAACTAGAACCCTTCTCTTAAACAGGAGCAATTTACAGTAACCTTGACTAAAACAGTACCCGCAACAAGGACTTGTGTCTGAACTAGGACCCTTCACTAGTACCCTGGCATTCACTAATACCCCTAACTAGTGAATCTTAGCTCAACTAGTAGCCTTATCTAGTGCCCTGGCTTCAACTAGTAGCCTGAACTAGTAACCTTGTGTTAATCATTACCCTTGCCATAACTAGTACCCTTAATTAGTACCCTTATTAAGTACTCCCAATGACTAGGTGGGGTAGCATAGGGTAGGGTAGCATGCGGTGGAACAAAGAAAATAGAATAAAAAGAATAGAATGACATACTTCAGTGTAGGTTATGGTAGTGTATCATAGGATGAAATAGAGAAAATAGAAAAAGAGAATAGAATACCACAGAAGAGAAGAGAAAATAAAAGACTCGATTAGGATAGGGTGGGGTGGGTTAGGGTTCTGCAGAATAGGATAGTGTAGAATGGAGTAGAATGGTGTGGAATGGAGTCGAATGGAGTCGGACAGAGATGACTAGAGTAGAAAAGAGTGGAATAGAGCTGAAGAGCACCGAATAGGGCCAAATAGGGCCGAATCGAGCCGAATCAAGGCAAATTGCGTCGAATCGAGTCAAATCGACCATATTCGAGCTGAAAGTAGCCGAATGGAGCTGAAAAGAGCCAACTAGAGACAAACAAAATGAACCGAGCTAAATCGAGATAAAACACACCTAATCGCATCCTACTGCATCGAATTTCGTCCAATTCCATGAAATCCAACCAAAACCTGTCGAAACTCGTGGAATTTCACCGAATCCCTTTGAACTGTGTCTAAGAGGGTAGAATAGAATGGAATTGAATGAAATCGAATGAAATTGAATAGATTAGAGTAGTGTAGGTTAGGGAGGGATTCAGTGGGTAAGGCACAGTACAATTGAATAGAGCAGAACAGAAGAGAATACAAAGAGTAGAATGGAGTAGAGGTGAGTAGAGTAGAATCGTCAGAGTGGAGTAGTGCAGAATATGGATGAAGAGACCCAATTCAAGCCGAATCGAGTCGAGTGGAGAGGAAATGAGACGAATCGCGATGAATCGAATCGATTAGAATAGATTAGAGTAGGGTAGAACAGAATAGAATAGTGTAGAACGGAGCAGACTCGGGAGAAATGGAGTCGAATGGAGCCAAATAGAGACAAATATAGTAGAAAAGAGCTGAATAGAGCTCAATAAGTTTTAATCGAGCCTAATTATGCTGAATCGAGCAGAATTGAGGCGAATGGACCCGATTCAAGCCAAAGAGAGCTAAATGGAGCCGATTCAAGCCTAATCACATGGAATCGCGACGAAACGCATTGAATTGAATCGTATAGATTAGAGTAGAGGAGGGTAGGGTAGGAGAGGTTAGACTAGCACGGAACAGAATGCAATAGAAAGAATAAAATAGAATTAAGTAGAGTAGAGTAGAATAGAATAGAGTCAAATAGAGGTGAATAGACCGAATAGCCGAAAAGAGCCGAACAGAGCTGAGTACACCCGAATCGACCAAATTCGAGATGAATCGAGACGAATCATGTCGAATCGCATTGAAATGTGTCGAGCTGAATCAAATAGATTAGTGTAGGTGCAGGTAAGGTTAGGGTAGAGTACGGTCGAATCGAAGAGAACAGAAAGAATAGAGTGGAGTGGAGAGGAGTAGACTAGAGTCAAATAGAGTCGAATACTGCCGATCAGAGCTGAATAGAGCAGAAAAGAGCCGAGTAGAACTGAATCGAGTCTAATGGAGCAGAAAGGAGCTGAATCGAGCCGATACGACCCGAATCAGTTCGAATCGCGTTCAAGTGTTTCGAATAGAATCGAACAGATTACAGTAGGGTAAGCAAGGGTAGGGTAGGGTAGAATAGAATGTAGTAGAACAGAATAGAATAGAACAGAACTGAACTGAAAGAATAGAAGAGGGTCGAGTAGAGTATCAAAGACTAGAGTAGAATAGAGTCCAATATTGCCAAACAGAGCCAAATAGAGCTAAAATTAGCTGAATCGATAGAAATCAAGATGAATCACGCCGAATCCCTCAGAACCGTGCCGTATAGCGTCGAGTCCCGTCGAATTGCATTGAATCCCAACAATTCAAGTCAAATCCAATCCAATCGATTCGAATTGACTACTACTCTAATAAAACACATTTTTCGTTTAGAGTAGGGTAGACTACTATGCAATAGAACTGAGAATAGAGTAGGATGAAGTAGAATTCTGTAGAATGGAGTTGACTGGAGTCGAATGGAGTCAAATGGAGTTGAAAAGAGATAATAGAGTTGAGTAGAGTCTCATAAAGTCGACTAGAGGCTATTAGAGCCGAAGAGAGCCGAATCGAAGCGCTTCGAGACGAATGGGGATGAATGGAGTGGAATGGAGCCGATTTGAGCCAATCGCATTGAAATGAATGCAACTGAATCCAGCAACATATATTAGAGTACTTTATGATAGAATAGATTAGAATAGAATTGAACACGGTAGAACGGAATAGAAAGAACACAATAGAATGGAGTAGATAAAAGTAGAGTAGAGCAGAATAATGTAGAGGAGAGTAGCGTAGAATAGAGTCGAATCGAGCCGAATGGAGATGAAAGGAGACAAATTGCATGGAATCCCACCGAATCAATTACAGTAAATTAGAGTAGGGTAGAGTAGAATAGTGTAGAATGGAGTAGAATGGTGTGCAATGGAATTGAATGGAGTCGAATAGAGTAGAAAAGAGCCGAATAGAGCCAAATAGTGCTGAATAGGTCCAAAGAGGGCCGAATCGAGCTCATTTGAGCCTAATGAATTCGAATCGAGCCAAATTCATTGAATCGAGTCTAATGGAGCTGAATCAAGCCGAATCTATTCTGTTCGAGCCAAGCGGACACGAATCGAACCGATTCGATCTGAATTGTGTCAAAATTCGTCAACTCAAATTGAATAGATTGGAGTAGGGGATGTTCGCGTATGGTAGGGTAGGGTAGACTAGAGTAGAATAGAATCAAACAGAATAGAATAGAACAGAACATTACAGAAAGAATACAGAAAAGAGTAGACTAGAGTATAGTAGAAGGGGAATAGAGTAGAATAGAGCCAAATCGAGCTGAATCACTTCAAAATGGGTCGAATCGAATCCAATCAAATGGAGTAGAATAGATTAGAGTTGGGATAGCATAGGGTACAGTACAGTGGAGTAGAATAGAACAGAACAGAATCGCAAACATACAATAGAATAGAAGAGAGTAGACTAGACTAGACTACAGAAGAGTAGACTAGAGTACAATAGAGTAGAGTAGCATCGAGTCGAATAGAGCTGAATGTAGCAGGATGGGGATAAAAGGAGATGAATCGCATCAGAGAGATTAGAGTCAATTAGAGTAGGGTAGGGTAGGGTAGAGCAGAATAGAGTCGAATTGTGTGGAATGAATAGAATGGAGTGAGATAGAGACGAATAGAGTAGAAAAGAGTGGAATCGAGCTGAATAGGGACGACAAAGGCTGAACAGAGCCGAATCAAGTGGAAACGAGGATAATCGAGCTGAATCGAGCTAATGGTGCTGAATCGAGCCGAATCGAGCAGCTTCGAGCATAGTCGCGTCCAATGGCATCGAAATGCTTTGAATCGAATCAAATCAAACAGATTAGAAGGGTTATGGCACCGGAGTTTCTGATAGGGTGGACTAGGGTAGACTAAGGTAGACTAGAGTAGAGTAGACAAGAGAAGGCTAGAGTAGTAGCCTAGACTAGTAACCCAGCCAAGTCAGCTCGAATAGTGGCATAGATCAGTAGCCTCGACAAGTAGCCTTGAATAGTACCCTTGTCTTGACAAGTACCCTGAATTAGGACCCCAAACTGGTACCCTTGCCTTAACTAGGAGCCATAACTAGTGCCCCTGCCTTAATTAGTACCCTGAACTAGTAGCCTTGCCTTAACTAGTGCCCTGCCTTATGTAGCAGCCCTAACAGTACCCTTGCCTTAACCGGTAGCCCTAACTAGGTGCCTTGCCTTAACTAGTAAACTGGCCTGACGAGTAACCCTAACTTGTACCCTTACCTTAACTAGTACCCCTAACTAGTAGCCTTGCCTTAACTAGTAAACTGGCCTGAACGAGTAACCCTATCTTGTAAACTTACCTTAACTAGTAGCCTTGCCTGAACCAGTCAACTGGCCTTAACTAGTCACCCTAACTTGTACCCGTACCTTAACATGTACCCCTAACTAGGACCCTTCTCTTAAACAGTAGCAATTTACAGTAACCTTGACTAAAACAGTACCCGCAACAAGGACTTGTGTCTGAACTAGGACCCTTCACTAGTACCCTGGCATTCACTAATACCCCTAACTAGTGAATCTTAGCTCAACTAGTAGCCTTATCTAGTGCCCTGGCTTCAACTAGTAGCCTGAACTAGTAACCTTGTGTTAATCATTACCCTTGCCATAACTAGTACCCTTAATTAGTACCCTTATTAAGTACTCCCAATGACTAGGTGGGGTAGCATAGGGTAGGGTAGCATGCGGTGGAACAAAGAAAATAGAATAAAAAGAATAGAATGACATACTTCAGTGTAGGTTATGGTAGTGTATCATAGGATGAAATAGAGAAAATAGAAAAAGAGAATAGAATACCACAGAAGAGAAGAGAAAATAAAAGACTCGATTAGGATAGGGTGGGGTGGGTTAGGGTTCTGCAGAATAGGATAGTGTAGAATGGTGTGGAATGGAGTCGAATGGAGTCGGACAGAGATGACTAGAGTAGAAAAGAGTGGAATAGAGCTGAAGAGCACCGAATAGGGCCAAATAGGGCCGAATCGAGCCGAATCAAGGCAAATTGCGTCGAATCGAGTCAAATCGACCATATTCGAACTGAAAGTAGCCCAATGGAGCTGAAAAGAGCCAACTAGAGACAAACAAAATGAACCGAGCTAAATCGAGATAAAACACACCTGATCGCATCCCACTGCATCGAATTTCGTCCAATTCCATGAAATCCAACCAAAACCTGTCGAAACTCGTGGAATTTCACCGAATCCCTTTGAACTGTGTCTAAGAGGGTAGAATAGTATTGAATTGAATGAAATCGAATGAAATTGAATAGATTAGAGTAGTGTAGGTTACGGAGGGATTCAGTGGGTAAGGCACAGTACAATTGAATAGAGCAGAACAGAAGAGAATACAAAGAGTAGAATGGAGTAGAGATGAGTAGAGTAGAATCGTCAGAGTGGAGTAGTGCAGAATATGGATGAAAAGACCCAGTTCAAGCCGAATCGAGTCGAGTGGAGAGGAAATGAAACGAATCGCGATGAATCGAATCGATTAGAATAGATTAGAGTAGGGTAGAACAGAATAGAATAGTGTAGAATGGAGTGGACTGGTGTGGAATGGAGTCGAATGGAGCCAAATAGAGACAAATATAGTAGAAAAGAGCTGAATAGAGCTCAATAAGTTTTAATCGAGCCTAATTATGCTGAATCGAGCAGAATTGAGGCGAATTGACCCGATTCAAGCCAAAGAGAGCTAAATGGAGCCGATTCAAGCCTAATCACATGGAATCGCGACGAAACGCATTGAATTGAATCGTATAGATTAGAGTAGAGGAGGGTAGGGTAGGAGAGGTTAGACTAGCACGGAACAGAATGCAATAGAAAGAATAAAATAGAATTAAGTAGAGTAGAGTAGAATAGAATAGAGTCAAATAGAGGTGAATAGACCGAATAGCCGAAAAGAGCCGAACAGAGCTGAATACACCCGAATCGACCAAATTCGAGATGAATCGAGACGAATCATGTCGAATCGCTTTGAAATGTGTCGGGCTGAATCAAATAGATTAGTGTAGGTGCAGGTAAGGTTAGGGTAGAGTACGGTCGAATCGAAGAGAACAGAAAGAATAGAGTGGAGTGGAGAGGAGTAGACTAGAGTCAAATAGAGTCGAATACTGCCGATCAGAGCTGAATAGAGCAGAAAAGAGCCGAGTAGAACTGAATCGAGTCTAATGGAGCAGAAAGGAGCTGAATCGAGCCGATACGACCCGAATCAGCTCGAATCGCGTTCAAGTGTTTCGAATAGAATCGAACAGATTGCAGTAGGGTAAGCAAGGGTAGGGTAGGGTAGAATAGAATGTAGTAGAACAGAATAGAACAGAACTGAACTGAAAGAATAGAAGAGGGTCGAGTAGAGTATCAAAGACTAGAGTAGAATAGAGTCCAATATTGCCAAACAGAGCCAAATAGAGCTAAAATTAGCTGAACCGATAGAAATCAAGACGAATCACGCCGAATCCCTCAGAACCGTGCCGTATAGCGTCGAATCCCGTCGAATTGCATTGAATCCCAACAATTCAAGTCAAATCCAATCCAATCGATTCGAATTGACTACTACTCTAATAAAACACATTTTTCGTTTAGAGTAGGGTAGACTACTATGCAATATAACAGAGAATAGAGTAGGATGAAGTAGAATTCTGTAGAATGGAGTTGACTGGAGTCGAATGGAGTCAAATGGAGTTGAAAAGAGATAATAGAGTTGAGTAGAGTCTAATAAAGACGAGTAGAGGTTATTAGAGCCGAATAGAGCCGAATCGAAGCTCTTCGAGACAAATGGGGATGAATGGAGTGGAATGGAGCCGATTTGAGCCAATCGCATTGAAATGCATGCGACTGAATCCAGCAACATATATTAGAGTACTTTATGATAGAATAGATTAGAATAGAATTGAACACGGTAGAACGGAATAGAAAGAACACAATAGAATGGAGTAGATAAAAGTAGAGTAGAGCAGAATAATGTAGAGGAGAGTAGCGTAGAATAGAGTCGAATCGAGCCGAATGGAGATGAAAGGAGACAAATTGCATGGAATCCCACCGAATCAATTACAGTAAATTAGAGTAGGGTAGAGTAGAATAGTGTAGAATGGAGTAGAATGGTGTGCAATGGAATTGAATGGAGTCGAATAGAGTAGAAAAGAGCCGAATAGAGCCAAATAGTGCTGAATAGGTCCAAAGAGGGCCGAATCGAGCTCATTTGAGCCTAATGAATTCGAATCGAGCCAAATTCATTGAATCGAGTCTAATGGAGCTGAATCAAGCCGAATCTATTCTGTTCGAGCCAAGCGGACACGAATCGAACCGATTCGATCTGAATTGTGTCAAAATTCGTCAACTCAAATTGAATAGATTGGAGTAGGGGATGTTCGCGTATGGTAGGGTAGGGTAGACTAGAGTAGAATAGAATCAGACAGAATAGAATAGAACAGAACATTACAGAAAGAATACAGAAAAGAGTAGACTAGAGTATAGTAGAAGGGGAATAGAGTAGAATAGAGCCAAATCGAGCTGAATCACTTCAAAATGGGTCGAATCGAATCCAATCAAATGGAGTAGAATAGATTAGAGTTGGGATAGCATAGGGTACAGTACAGTGGAGTAGAATAGAACAGAACAGAATCGCAAACATACAATAGAATAGAAGAGAGTAGACTAGACTAGACTACAGAAGAGTAGACTAGAGTACAATAGAGTAGAGTAGCATCGAGTCGAATAGAGCTGAATGTAGCAGGATGGGGATAAAAGGAGATGAATCGCATCAGAGAGATTAGAGTCAATTAGAGTAGGGTAGGGTAGGGTAGAGCAGAATAGAGTCGAATTGTGTGGAATGAATAGAATGGAGTGAAATAGAGACGAATAGAGTAGAAAAGAGTGGAATCGAGCTGAATAGGGACGACAAAGGCTGAACAGAGCCGAATCAAGTGGAAACGAGGATAATCGAGCTGAATCGAGCTAATGGTGCTGAATCGAGCCGAATCGAGCAGCTTCGAGCATAGTCGCGTCCAATGGCATCGAAATGCTTTGAATCGAATCAAATCAAACAGATTAGAAGGGTTATGGCACCGGAGTTTCTGATAGGGTGGACTAGGGTAGACTAAGGTAGACTAGAGTAGAGTAGACAAGAGAAGGCTAGAGTAGTAGCCTAGACTAGTAACCCAGCCAAGTCAGCTCGAATAGTGGCATAGATCAGTAGCCTCGACAAGTAGCCTTGAATAGTACCCTTGCCTTGACAAGTACCCTGAATTAGGACCCCAAACTGGTACCCTTGCCTTAACTAGGAGCCATAACTAGTGCCCCTGCCTTAATTAGTACCCTGAACTAGTAGCCTTGCCTTAACTAGTGCCCTGCCTTATGTAGCAGCCCTAACAGTACCCTTGCCTTAACCGGTAGCCCTAACTAGGTGCCTTGCCTTAACTACTAAACTGGCCTGACGAGTAACCCTAACTTGTACCCTTACCTTAACTAGTACCCCTAACTAGTCGCCTTGCCTTAACTAGTAGACAGGCCTGAACGAGTAACCCTATCTTGTAAACTTGCCTTAACTAGTAGCCTTGCCTGAACCAGTCAACTGGCCTTAACTAGTCACCCGAACTTGTACCCGTACCTTAACATGTACCCCTAACTAGGACCCTTCTCTTAAACAGTAGCAATTTACAGTAACCTTGACTAAAACAGTACCCTCAACAAGGACTTGTGTCTGAACTAGGACCCTTCACTAGTACTCTGGCATTCACTAATACCCCTAACTAGTGAATCTTAGCTCAACTAGTAGCCTTATCTAGTGCCCTGGCTTCAACTAGTAGCCTGAACTAGTAACCTTGTGTTAATCATTACCCTTGCCATAACTAGTACCCTTATTAAGTACTCCCAATGACTAGGTGGGGTAGCATAGGGTAGGGTAGCATGCGGTGGAACAAAGAAAATAGAATAAAAAGAATAGAATGACATACTTCAGTGTAGGTTATGGTAGTGTATCATAGGATGAAATAGAGAAAATAGAAAAAGAGAATAGAATACCACAGAAGAGAAGAGAAAATAAAAGACTCGATTAGGATAGGGTGGGGTGGGTTAGGGTTCTGCAGAATAGGATAGTGTAGAATGGAGTAGAATGGTGTGGAATGGAGTCGAATGGAGTCGGACAGAGATGACTAGAGTAGAAAAGAGTGGAATAGAGCTGAAGAGCACCGAATAGGGCCAAATAGGGCCGAATCGAGCCGAATCAAGGCAAATTGCGTCGAATCGAGTCAAATCGACCATATTCGAGCTGAAAGTAGCCGAATGGAGCTGAAAAGAGCCAACTAGAGACAAACAAAATGAACCGAGCTAAATCGAGATAAAACACACCTGATCGCATCCCACTGCATCGAATTTCGTCCAATTCCATGAAATCCAACCAAAACCTGTCGGAACTCGTGGAATTTCACCGAATCCCTTTGAACTGTGTCTAAGAGGGTAGAATAGTATTGAATTGAATGAAATCGAATGAAATTGAATAGATTAGAGTAGTGTAGGTTAGGGAGGGATTCAGTGGGTAAGGCACAGTACAATTGAATAGAGCAGAACAGAAGAGAATACAAAGAGTAGAATGGAGTAGAGATGAGTAGAGTAGAATCGTCAGAGTGGAGTAGTGCAGAATATGGATGAAAAGACCCAGTTCAAGCCGAATCGAGTCGAGTGGAGAGGAAATGAGACGAATCGCGATGAATCGAATCGATTAGAATAGATTAGAGTAGGGTAGAACAGAATAGAATAGTGTAGAATGGAATGGACTGGTGTGGAATGGAGTCGAATGGAGCCAAATAGAGACAAATATAGTAGAAAAGAGCTGAATAGAGCTCAATAAGTTTTAATCGAGCCTAATTATGCTGAATCGAGCAGAATTGAGGCGAATGGACCCGATTCAAGCCAAAGAGAGCTAAATGGAGCCGATTCAAGCCTAATCACATGGAATCGCGACGAAACGCATTGAATTGAATCGTATAGATTAGAGTAGAGGAGGGTAGGGTAGGAGAGGTTAGACTAGCACGGAACAGAATGCAATAGAAAGAATAAAATAGAATTAAGTAGAGTAGAGTAGAATAGAGTAGAGTCAAATAGAGGTGAATAGACCGAAGAGCCGAAGAGAGCCGAACAGAGCTGAATACACCCGAATCGACCAAATTCGAGATGAATCGAGACGAATCATGTCGAATCGCATTGAAATGTGTCGAGCTGAATCAAATAGATTAGTGTAGGTGCAGGTAAGGTTAGGGTAGAGTACGGTCGAATCGAAGAGAACAGAAAGAATAGAGTGGAGTGGAGAGGAGTAGACTAGAGTCAAATAGAGTCGAATACTGCCGATCAGAGCTGAATAGAGCAGAAAAGAGCCGAGTAGAACTGAATCGAGTCTAATGGAGCAGAAAGGAGCTGAATCGAGCCGATAAGACCCGAATCAGCTCGAATCGCGTTCAAGTGTTTCGAATAGAATCGAACAGATTGCAGTAGGGTAAGCAAGGGTAGGGTAGGGTAGAATAGAATGTAGTAGAACAGAATAGAACAGAACTGAACTGAAAGAATAGAAGAGGGTCGAGTAGAGTATCAAAGACTAGAGTAGAATAGAGTCCAATATTGCCAAACAGAGCCAAATAGAGCTAAAATTAGCTGAACCGATAGAAATCAAGACGAATCACGCCGAATCCCTCAGAACCGTGCCGTATAGCGTCGAATCCCGTCGAATTGCATTGAATCCCAACAATTCAAGTCAAATCCAATCCAATCGATTCGAATTGACTACTACTCTAATAAAACACATTTTTCGTTTAGAGTAGGGTAGACTACTATGCAATATAACAGAGAATAGAGTAGGATGAAGTAGAATTCTGTAGAATGGAGTTGACTGGAGTCGAATGGAGTCAAATGGAGTTGAAAAGAGATAATAGAGTTGAGTAGAGTCTAATAAAGACGAGTAGAGGTTATTAGAGCCGAATAGAGCCGAATCGAAGCTCTTCGAGACAAATGGGGATGAATGGAGTGGAATGGAGCCGATTTGAGCCAATCGCATTGAAATGCATGCGACTGAATCCAGCAACATATATTAGAGTACTTTATGATAGAATAGATTAGAATAGAATTGAACACGGTAGAACGGAATAGAAAGAACACAATAGAATGGAGTAGATAAAAGTAGAGTAGAGCAGAATAATGTAGAGGAGAGTAGCGTAGAATAGAGTCGAATCGAGCCGAATGGAGATGAAAGGAGACAAATTGCATGGAATCCCACCGAATCAATTACAGTAAATTAGAGTAGGGTAGAGTAGAATAGTGTAGAATGGAGTAGAATGGTGTGCAATGGAATTGATTGGAGTCGAAGAGAGTAGAAAAGAGCCGAATAGAGCCAAATAGTGCTGAATAGGTCCAAAGAGGGTCGAATCGAGCTCATTTGAGCCTAATGAATTTGAATCGAGCCAAATTCATTGAATCGAGTCTAATGGAGCTGAATCAAGCCGAATCTATTCTGTTCGAGCCAAGCGGACACAAATCGAACCGATTCGATCTGAATTGTGTCAAAATTCGTCAACTCAAATTGAATAGATTGGAGTAGGGGATGTTCGCGTATGGTAGGGTAGGGTAGACTAGAGTAGAATAGAATCAAACAGAATAGAATAGAACAGAACATTACAGAAAGAATACAGAAAAGAGTAGACTAGAGTATAGTAGAAGGGGAATAGAGTAGAATAGAGCCAAATCGAGCTGAATCACTTCAAAATGGGTCGAATCGAATCCAATCAAATGGAGTAGAATAGATTAGAGTTGGGATAGCATAGGGTACAGTACAGTGGAGTAGAATAGAACAGAACAGAATCGCAAACATACAATAGAATAGAAGAGAGTAGACTAGACTAGACTACAGAAGAGTAGACTAGAGTACAATAGAGTAGAGTAGCATCGAGTCGAATAGAGCTGAATGTAGCAGGATGGGGATAAAAGATGAATCGCATCAGAGAGATTAGAGTCAATTAGAGTAGGGTAGGGTAGGGTAGAGCAGAATAGAGTCGAATTGTGTGGAATGAATAGAATGGAGTGAAATAGAGACGAATAGAGTAGAAAAGAGTGGAATCGAGCTGAATAGGGACGACAAAGGCTGAACAGAGCCGAATCAAGTGGAAACGAGGATAATCGAGCTGAATCGAGCTAATGGTGCTGAATCGAGCCGAATCGAGCAGCTTCGAGCCTAGTCGCGTCCAATGGCATCGAAATGCTTTGAATCGAATCAAATCAAACAGATTAGAAGGGTTATGGCACCGGAGTTTCTGATAGGGTGGACTAGGGTAGACTAAGGTAGACTAGAGTAGAGTAGACAAGAGAAGGCTAGAGTAGTAGCCTAGACTAGTAACCCAGCCAAGTCAGCTAGAATAGTGGCATAGATCAGTAGCCTCGACAAGTAGCCTTGAATAGTACCCTTGTCTTGACAAGTACCCTGAATTAGGACCCCAAACTGGTACCCTTGCCTTAACTAGGAGCCATAACTAGTGCCCCTGCCTTAATTAGTACTCTGAACTAGTAGCCTTGCCTTAACTAGTGCCCTGCCTTATGTAGCAGCCCTAACAGTACCCTTGCCTTAACCGGTAGCCCTAACTAGGTGCCTTGCCTTAACTAGTAAACTGGCCTGACGAGTAACCCTAACTTGTACCCTTACCTTAACTAGTACCCCTAACTAGTAGCCTTGCCTTAACTAGTAAACTGGCCTGAACGAGTAACCCTATCTTGTAAACTTACCTTAACTAGTAGCCTTGCCTGAACCAGTCAACTGGCCTTAACTAGTCACCCTAACTTGTACCCGTACCTTAACATGTACCCCTAACTAGGACCGTTCTCTTAAACAGTAGCAATTTACAGTAACCTTGACTAAAACAGTACCCTCAACAAGGACTTGTGTCTGAACTAGGACCCTTCACTAGTACCCTGGCATTCACTAATACCCCTAACTAGTGAATCTTAGCTCAACTAGTAGCCTTATCTAGTGCCCTGGCTTCAACTAGTAGCCTGAACTAGTAACCTTGTGTTAATCATTACCCTTGCCATAACTAGTACCCTTATTAAGTACTCCCAATGACTAGGTGGGGTAGCATAGGGTAGGGTAGCATGCGGTGGAACAAAGAAAATAGAATAAAAAGAATAGAATGACATACTTCAGTGTAGGTTATGGTAGTGTATCATAGGATGAAATAGAGAAAATAGAAAAAGAGAATAGAATACCACAGAAGAGAAGAGAAAATAAAAGACTCGATTAGGATAGGGTGGGGTGGGTTAGGGTTCTGCAGAATAGGATAGTGTAGAATGGAGTAGAATGGTGTGGAATGGAGTCGAATGGAGTCGGACAGAGATGACTAGAGTAGAAAAGAGTGGAATAGAGCTGAAGAGCACCGAATAGGGCCAAATAGGGCCGAATCGAGCCGAATCAAGGCAAATTGCGTCGAATCGAGTCAAATCGACCATATTCGAGCTGAAAGTAGCCGAATGGAGCTGAAAAGAGCCAACTAGAGACAAACAAAATGAACCGAGCTAAATCGAGATAAAACACACCTGATCGCATCCCACTGCATCGAATTTCGTCCAATTCCATGAAATCCAACCAAAACCTGTCGAAACTCGTGGAATTTCACCGAATCCCTTTGAACTGTGTCTAAGAGGGTAGAATAGTATTGAATTGAATGAAATCGAATGAAATTGAATAGATTAGAGTAGTGTAGGTTACGGAGGGATTCAGTGGGTAAGGCACAGTACAATTGAATAGAGCAGAACAGAAGAGAATACAAAGAGTAGAATGGAGTAGAGATGAGTAGAGTAGAATCGTCAGAGTGGAGTAGTGCAGAATATGGATGAAAAGACCCAGTTCAAGCCGAATCGAGTCGAGTGGAGAGGAAATGAGACGAATCGCGATGAATCGAATCGATTAGAATAGATTAGAGTAGGGTAGAACAGAATAGAATAGTGTAGAATGGAGTGGACTGGTGTGGAATGGAGTCGAATGGAGCCAAATAGAGACAAATATAGTAGAAAAGAGCTGAATAGAGCTCAATAAGTTTTAATCGAGCCTAATTATGCTGAATCGAGCAGAATTGAGGCGAATGGACCCGATTCAAGCCAAAGAGAGCTAAATGGAGCCGATTCAAGCCTAATCACATGGAATCGCGACGAAACGCATTGAATTGAATCGTATAGATTAGAGTAGAGGAGGGTAGGGTAGGAGAGGTTAGACTAGCACGGAACAGAATGCAATAGAAAGAATAAAATAGAATTAAGTAGAGTAGAGTAGAATAGAATAGAGTCAAATAGAGGTGAATAGACCGAAGAGCCGAAAAGAGCCGAACAGAGCTGAATACACCCGAATCGACCAAATTCGAGATGAATCGAGACGAATCATGTCGAATCGCATTGAAATGTGTCGAGCTGAATCAAATAGATTAGTGTAGGTGCAGGTAAGGTTAGGGTAGAGTACGGTCGAATCGAAGAGAACAGAAAGAATAGAGTGGAGTGGAGAGGAGTAGACTAGAGTCAAATAGAGTCGAATACTGCCGATCAGAGCTGAATAGAGCAGAAAAGAGCCGAGTAGAACTGAATCGAGTCTAATGGAGCAGAAAGGAGCTGAATCGAGCCGATAAGACCCGAATCAGCTCGAATCGCGTTCAAGTGTTTCGAATAGAATCGAACAGATTGCAGTAGGGTAAGCAAGGGTAGGGTAGGGTAGAATAGAATGTAGTAGAACAGAATAGAACAGAACAGAACTGAACTGAAAGAATAGAAGAGGGTCGAGTAGAGTATCAAAGACTAGAGTAGAATAGAGTCCAATATTGCCAAACAGAGCCAAATAGAGCTAAAATTAGCTGAACCGATAGAAATCAAGACGAATCACGCCGAATCCCTCAGAACCGTGCCGTATAGCGTCGAATCCCGTCGAATTGCATTGAATCCCAACAATTCAAGTCAAATCCAATCCAATCGATTCGAATTGACTACTACTCTAATGAAACACATTTTTCGTTTAGAGTAGGGTAGACTACTATGCAATATAACAGAGAATAGAGTAGGATGAAGTAGAATTCTGTAGAATGGAGTTGACTGGAGTCGAATGGAGTCAAATGGAGTTGAAAAGAGATAATAGAGTTGAGTAGAGTCTATTAAAGTCGAGTAGAGGCTATTAGAGCCGAATAGAGCCGAATCGAAGCTCTTCGAGACAAATGGGGATGAATGGAGTGGAATGGAGCCGATTTGAGCCAATCGCATTGAAATGCATGCAACTGAATCCAGCAACATATATTAGAGTACTTTATGATAGAATAGATTAGAATAGAATTGAACACGGTAGAACGGAATAGAAAGAACACAATAGAATGGAGTAGATAAAAGTAGAGTAGAGCAGAATAATGTAGAGGAGAGTAGCGTAGAATAGAGTCGAATCGAGCCGAATGGAGATGAAAGGAGACAAATTGCATGGAATCCCACCGAATCAATTACAGTAAATTAGAGTAGGGTAGAGTAGAATAGTGTAGAATGGAGTAGAATGGTGTGCAATGGAATTGAATGGAGTCGAAGAGAGTAGAAAAGAGCCGAATAGAGCCAAATAGTGCTGAATAGGTCCAAAGAGGGCCGAATCGAGCTCATTTGAGCCTAATGAATTCGAATCGAGCCAAATTCATTGAATCGAGTCTAATGGAGCTGAATCAAGCCGAATCTATTCTGTTCGAGCCAAGCGGACACGAATCGAACTGATTCGATCTGAATTGTGTCAAAATTCGTCAACTCAAATTGAATAGATTGGAGTAGGGGATGTTCGCGTATGGTAGGGTAGGGTAGACTAGAGTAGAATAGAATCAAACAGAATAGAATAGAACAGAACATTACAGAAAGAATACAGAAAAGAGTAGACTAGAGTATAGTAGAAGGGGAATAGAGTAGAATAGAGCCAAATCGAGCTGAATCACTTCAAAATGGGTCGAATCGAATCCAATCAAATGGAGTAGAATAGATTAGAGTTGGGATAGCATAGGGTACAGTACAGTGGAGTAGAATAGAACAGAACAGAATCGCAAACATACAATAGAATAGAAGAGAGTAGACTAGACTAGACTACAGAAGAGTAGACTAGAGTACAATAGAGTAGAGTAGCATCGAGTCGAATAGAGCTGAATGTAGCAGGATGGGGATAAAAGGAGATGAATCGCATCAGAGAGATTAGAGTCAATTAGAGTAGGGTAGGGTAGGGTAGAGCAGAATAGAGTCGAATTGTGTGGAATGAATAGAATGGAGTGAAATAGAGACGAATAGAGTAGAAAAGAGTGGAATCGAGCTGAATAGGGACGACAAAGGCTGAACAGAGCCGAATCAAGTGGAAACGAGGATAATCGAGCTGAATCGAGCTAATGGTGCTGAATCGAGCCGAATCGAGCAGCTTCGAGCATAGTCGCGTCCAATGGCATCGAAATGCTTTGAATCGAATCAAATCAAACAGATTAGAAGGGTTATGGCACCGGAGTTTCTGATAGGGTGGACTAGGGTAGACTAAGGTAGACTAGAGTAGAGTAGACAAGAGAAGGCTAGAGTAGTAGCCTAGACTAGTAACCCAGCCAAGTCAGCTAGAATAGTGGCATAGATCAGTAGCCTCGACAAGTAGCCTTGAATAGTACCCTTGTCTTGACAAGTACCCTGAATTAGGACCCCAAACTGGTACCCTTGCCTTAACTAGGAGCCATAACTAGTGCCCCTGCCTTAATTAGTACCCTGAACTAGTAGCCTTGCCTTAACTAGTGCCCTGCCTTATGTAGCAGCCCTAACAGTACCCTTGCCTTAACCGGTAGCCCTAACTAGGTGCCTTGCCTTAACTAGTAAACTGGCCTGACGAGTAACCCTAACTTGTACCCTTACCTTAACTAGTACCCCTAACTAGTAGCCTTGCCTTAACTAGTAAACTGGCCTGAACGAGTAACCCTATCTTGTAAACTTACCTTAACTAGTAGCCTTGCCTGAACCAGTCAACTGGCCTTAACTAGTCACCCTAACTTGTACCCGTACCTTAACATGTACCCCTAACTAGGACCCTTCTCTTAAACAGTAGCAATTTACAGTAACCTTGACTAAAACAGTACCCGCAACAAGGACTTGTGTCTGAACTAGGACCCTTCACTAGTACCCTGGCATTCACTAATACCCCTAACTAGTGAATCTTAGCTCAACTAGTAGCCTTATCTAGTGCCCTGGCTTCAACTAGTAGCCTGAACTAGTAACCTTGTGTTAATCATTACCCTTGCCATAACTAGTACCCTTATTAAGTACTCCCAATGACTAGGTGGGGTAGCATAGGGTAGGGTAGCATGCGGTGGAACAAAGAAAATAGAATAAAAAGAATAGAATGACATACTTCAGTGTAGGTTATGGTAGTGTATCATAGGATGAAATAGAGAAAATAGAAAAAGAGAATAGAATACCACAGAAGAGAAGAGAAAATAAAAGACTCGATTAGGATAGGGTGGGGTGGGTTAGGGTTCTGCAGAATAGGATAGTGTAGAATGGAGTAGAATGGTGTGGAATGGAGTCGAATGGAGTCGGACAGAGATGACTAGAGTAGAAAAGAGTGGAATAGAGCTGAAGAGCACCGAATAGGGCCAAATAGGGCCGAATCGAGCCGAATCAAGGCAAATTGCGTCGAATCGAGTCAAATCGACCATATTCGAGCTGAAAGTAGCCGAATGGAGCTGAAAAGAGCCAACTAGAGACAAACAAAATGAACCGAGCTAAATCGAGATAAAACACACCTGATCGCATCCCACTGCATCGAATTTCGTCCAATTCCATGAAATCCAACCAAAACCTGTCGAAACTCGTGGAATTTCACCGAATCCCTTTGAACTGTGTCTAAGAGGGTAGAATAGTATTGAATTGAATGAAATCGAATGAAATTGAATAGATTAGAGTAGTGTAGGTTAGGGAGGGATTCAGTGGGTAAGGCACAGTACAATTGAATAGAGCAGAACAGAAGAGAATACAAAGAGTAGAATGGAGTAGAGATGAGTAGAGTAGAATCGTCAGAGTGGAGTAGTGCAGAATATGGATGAAAAGACCCAGTTCAAGCCGAATCGAGTCGAGTGGAGAGGAAATGAGACGAATCGCGATGAATCGAATCGATTAGAATAGATTAGAGTAGGGTAGAACAGAATAGAATAGTGTAGAATGGAGTGGACTGGTGTGGAATGGAGTCGAATGGAGCCAAATAGAGACAAATATAGTAGAAAAGAGCTGAATAGAGCTCAATAAGTTTTAATCGAGCCTAATTATGCTGAATCGAGCAGAATTGAGGCGAATTGACCCGATTCAAGCCAAAGAGAGCTAAATGGAGCCGATTCAAGCCTAATCACATGGAATCGCGACGAAACGCATTGAATTGAATCGTATAGATTAGAGTAGAGGAGGGTAGGGTAGGAGAGGTTAGACTAGCACGGAACAGAATGCAATAGAAAGAATGAAATAGAATTAAGTAGAGTAGAGTAGAATAGAATAGAGTCAAATAGAGGTGAATAGACCGAATAGCCGAAAAGAGCCGAACAGAGCTGAATACACCCGAATCGACCAAATTCGAGATGAATCGAGACGAATCATGTCGAATCGCATTGAAATGTGTCGAGCTGAATCAAATAGATTAGTGTAGGTGCAGGTAAGGTTAGAGTAGAGTACGGTCGAATCGAAGAGAACAGAAAGAATAGAGTGGAGTGGAGAGGAGTAGACTAGAGTCAAATAGAGTCGAATACTGCCGATCAGAGCTGAATAGAGCAGAAAAGAGCCGAGTAGAACTGAATCGAGTCTAATGGAGCAGAAAGGAGCTGAATCGAGCCGATAAGACCCGAATCAGCTCGAATCGCGTTCAAGTGTTTCGAATAGAATCGAACAGATTGCAGTAGGGTAAGCAAGGGTAGGGTAGGGTAGAATAGAATGTAGTAGAACAGAATAGAACAGAACAGAACTGAACTGAAAGAATAGAAGAGGGTCGAGTAGAGTATCAAAGACTAGAGTAGAATAGAGTCCAATATTGCCAAACAGAGCCAAATAGAGCTAAAATTAGCTGAACCGATAGAAATCAAGACGAATCACGCCGAATCCCTCAGAACCGTGCCGTATAGCGTCGAATCCCGTCGAATTGCATTGAATCCCAACAATTCAAGTCAAATCCAATCCAATCGATTCGAATTGACTACTACTCTAATAAAACACATTTTTCGTTTAGAGTAGGGTAGACTACTATGCAATATAACAGAGAATAGAGTAGGATGAAGTAGAATTCTGTAGAATGGAGTTGACTGGAGTCGAATGGAGTCAAATGGAGTTGAA
Source organism: Loxodonta africana (assembly GCF_030014295.1). Taxonomy (NCBI): domain Eukaryota; kingdom Metazoa; phylum Chordata; class Mammalia; order Proboscidea; family Elephantidae; genus Loxodonta; species Loxodonta africana. The sequence goes on along the minus strand of NC_087361.1, from coordinate 81,120,942 downwards.
AAGAGATAATAGAGTTGAGTAGAGTCTATTAAAGTCGAGTAGAGGCTATTAGAGCCGAATAGAGCCGAATCGAAGCTCTTCGAGACAAATGGGGATGAATGGAGTGGAATGGAGCCGATTTGAGCCAATCGCATTGAAATGCATGCAACTGAATCCAGCAACATATATTAGAGTACTTTATGATAGAATAGATTAGAATAGAATTGAACACGGTAGAACGGAATAGAAAGAACACAATAGAATGGAGTAGATAAAAGTAGAGTAGAGCAGAATAATGTAGAGGAGAGTAGCGTAGAATAGAGTCGAATCGAGCCGAATAGAGATGAAAGGAGACAAATTGCATGGAATCCCACCGAATCAATTACAGTAAATTAGAGTAGGGTAGAGTAGAATAGTGTAGAATGGAGTAGAATGGTGTGCAATGGAATTGAATGGAGTCGAATAGAGTAGAAAAGAGCCGAATAGAGCCAAATAGTGCTGAATAGGTCCAAAGAGGGCCGAATCGAGCTCATTTGAGCCTAATGAATTCGAATCGAGCCAAATTCATTGAATCGAGTCTAATGGAGCTGAATCAAGCCGAATCTATTCTGTTCGAGCCAAGCGGACACGAATCGAACCGATTCGATCTGAATTGTGTCAAAATTCGTCAACTCAAATTGAATAGATTGGAGTAGGGGATGTTCGCGTATGGTAGGGTAGGGTAGACTAGAGTAGAATAGAATCAAACAGAATAGAATAGAACAGAACATTACAGAAAGAATACAGAAAAGAGTAGACTAGAGTATAGTAGAAGGGGAATAGAGTAGAATAGAGCCAAATCGAGCTGAATCACTTCAAAATGGGTCGAATCGAATCCAATCAAATGGAGTAGAATAGATTAGAGTTGGGATAGCATAGGGTACAGTACAGTGGAGTAGAATAGAACAGAACAGAATCGCAAACATACAATAGAATAGAAGAGAGTAGACTAGACTAGACTACAGAAGAGTAGACTAGAGTACAATAGAGTAGAGTAGCATCGAGTCGAATAGAGCTGAATGTAGCAGGATGGGGATAAAAGGAGATGAATCGCATCAGAGAGATTAGAGTCAATTAGAGTAGGGTAGGGTAGAGTAGAGCAGAATAGAATCGAATTGTGTGGAATGAATAGAATGGAGTGAAATAGAGACGAATAGAGTAGAAAAGAGTGGAATCGAGCTGAATAGGGACGACAAAGGCTGAACAGAGCCGAATCAAGTGGAAACGAGGATAATCGAGCTGAATCGAGCTAATGGTGCTGAATCGAGCCGAATCGAGCAGCTTCGAGCATAGTCGCGTCCAATGGCATCGAAATGCTTTGAATCGAATCAAATCAAACAGATTAGAAGGGTTATGGCACCGGAGTTTCTGATAGGGTGGACTAGGGTAGACTAAGGTAGACTAGAGTAGAGTAGACAAGAGAAGGCTAGAGTAGTAGCCTAGACTAGTAACCCAGCCAAGTCAGCTAGAATAGTGGCATAGATCAGTAGCCTCGACAAGTAGCCTTGAATAGTACCCTTGTCTTGACAAGTACCCTGAATTAGGACCCCAAACTGGTACCCTTGCCTTAACTAGGAGCCATAACTAGTGCCCCTGCCTTAATTAGTACCCTGAACTAGTAGCCTTGCCTTAACTAGTGCCCTGCCTTATGTAGCAGCCCTAACAGTACCCTTGCCTTAACCGGTAGCCCTAACTAGGTGCCTTGCCTTAATTAGTAAACTGGCCTGACGAGTAACCCTAACTTGTACCCTTACCTTAACTAGTACCCCTAACTAGTAGCCTTGCCTTAACTAGTAAACTGGCCTGAACAAGTAACCCTATCTTGTAAACTTGCCTTAACTAGTAGCCTTGCCTGAACCAGTCAACTGGCCTTAACTAGTCACCCTAACTTGTACCCGTACCTTAACATGTACCCCTAACTAGGACCCTTCTCTTAAACAGTAGCAATTTACAGTAACCTTGACTAAAACAGTACCCGCAACAAGGACTTGTGTCTGAACTAGGACCCTTCACTAGTACCCTGGCATTCACAAATACCCCTAACTAGTGAATCTTAGCTCAACTAGTAGCCTTATCTAGTGCCCTGGCTTCAACTAGTAGCCTGAACTAGTAACCTTGTGTTAATCATTACCCTTGCCATAACTAGTACCCTTATTAAGTACTCCCAATGACTAGGTGGGGTAGCATAGGGTAGGGTAGCATGCGGTGGAACAAAGAAAATAGAATAAAAAGAATAGAATGACATACTTCAGTGTAGGTTATGGTAGTGTATCATAGGATGAAATAGAGAAAATAGAAAAAGAGAATAGAATACCACAGAAGAGAAGAGAAAATAAAAGACTCGATTAGGATAGGGTGGGGTGGGTTAGGGTTCTGCAGAATAGGATAGTGTAGAATGGAGTAGAATGGTGTGGAATGGAGTCGAATGGAGTCGGACAGAGATGACTAGAGTAGAAAAGAGTGGAATAGAGCTGAAGAGCACCGAATAGGGCCAAATAGGGCCGAATCGAGCCGAATCAAGGCAAATTGCGTCGAATCGAGTCAAATCGACCATATTCGAGCTGAAAGTAGCCGAATGGAGCTGAAAAGAGCCAACTAGAGACAAACAAAATGAACCGAGCTAAATCGAGATAAAACACACCTGATCGCATCCCACTGCATCGAATTTCGTCCAATTCCATGAAATCCAACCAAAACCTGTCGAAACTCGTGGAATTTCACCGAATCCCTTTGAACTGTGTCTAAGAGGGTAGAATAGTATTGAATTGAATGAAATCGAATGAAATTGAATAGATTAGAGTAGTGTAGGTTAGGGAGGGATTCAGTGGGTAAGGCACAGTACAATTGAATAGAGCAGAACAGAAGAGAATACAAAGAGTAGAATGGAGTAGAGATGAGTAGAGTAGAATCGTCAGAGTGGAGTAGTGCAGAATATGGATGAAAAGACCCAGTTCAAGCCGAATCGAGTCGAGTGGAGAGGAAATGAGACGAATCGCGATGAATCGAATCGATTAGAATAGATTAGAGTAGGGTAGAACAGAATAGAATAGTGTAGAATGGAGTGGACTGGTGTGGAATGGAGTCGAATGGAGCCAAATAGAGACAAATATAGTAGAAAAGAGCTGAATAGAGCTCAATAAGTTTTAATCGAGCCTAATTATGCTGAATCGAGCAGAATTGAGGCGAATTGACCCGATTCAAGCCAAAGAGAGCTAAATGGAGCCGATTCAAGCCTAATCACATGGAATCGCGACGAAACGCATTGAATTGAATCGTATAGATTAGAGTAGAGGAGGGTAGGGTAGGAGAGGTTAGACTAGCACGGAACAGAATGCAATAGAAAGAATGAAATAGAATTAAGTAGAGTAGAGTAGAATAGAATAGAGTCAAATAGAGGTGAATAGACCGAATAGCCGAAAAGAGCCGAACAGAGCTGAATACACCCGAATCGACCAAATTCGAGATGAATCGAGACGAATCATGTCGAATCGCATTGAAATGTGTCGAGCTGAATCAAATAGATTAGTGTAGGTGCAGGTAAGGTTAGAGTAGAGTACGGTCGAATCGAAGAGAACAGAAAGAATAGAGTGGAGTGGAGAGGAGTAGACTAGAGTCAAATAGAGTCGAATACTGCCGATCAGAGCTGAATAGAGCAGAAAAGAGCCGAGTAGAACTGAATCGAGTCTAATGGAGCAGAAAGGAGCTGAATCGAGCCGATAAGACCCGAATCAGCTCGAATCGCGTTCAAGTGTTTCGAATAGAATCGAACAGATTGCAGTAGGGTAAGCAAGGGTAGGGTAGGGTAGAATAGAATGTAGTAGAACAGAATAGAACAGAACAGAACTGAACTGAAAGAATAGAAGAGGGTCGAGTAGAGTATCAAAGACTAGAGTAGAATAGAGTCCAATATTGCCAAACAGAGCCAAATAGAGCTAAAATTAGCTGAACCGATAGAAATCAAGACGAATCACGCCGAATCCCTCAGAACCGTGCCGTATAGCGTCGAATCCCGTCGAATTGCATTGAATCCCAACAATTCAAGTCAAATCCAATCCAATCGATTCGAATTGACTACTACTCTAATAAAACACATTTTTCGTTTAGAGTAGGGTAGACTACTATGCAATATAACAGAGAATAGAGTAGGATGAAGTAGAATTCTGTAGAATGGAGTTGACTGGAGTCGAATGGAGTCAAATGGAGTTGAAAAGAGATAATAGAGTTGAGTAGAGTCTATTAAAGTCGAGTAGAGGCTATTAGAGCCGAATAGAGCCGAATCGAAGCTCTTCGAGACAAATGGGGATGAATGGAGTGGAATGGAGCCGATTTGAGCCAATCGCATTGAAATGCATGCAACTGAATCCAGCAACATATATTAGAGTACTTTATGATAGAATAGATTAGAATAGAATTGAACACGGTAGAACGGAATAGAAAGAACACAATAGAATGGAGTAGATAAAAGTAGAGTAGAGCAGAATAATGTAGAGGAGAGTAGCGTAGAATAGAGTCGAATCGAGCCGAATGGAGATGAAAGGAGACAAATTGCATGGAATCCCACCGAATCAATTACAGTAAATTAGAGTAGGGTAGAGTAGAATAGTGTAGAATGGAGTAGAATGGTGTGCAATGGAATTGAATGGAGTCGAATAGAGTAGAAAAGAGCCGAATAGAGCCAAATAGTGCTGAATAGGTCCAAAGAGGGCCGAATCGAGCTCATTTGAGCCTAATGAATTCGAATCGAGCCAAATTCATTGAATCGAGTCTAATGGAGCTGAATCAAGCCGAATCTATTCTGTTCGAGCCAAGCGGACACGAATCGAACCGATTCGATCTGAATTGTGTCAAAATTCGTCAACTCAAATTGAATAGATTGGAGTAGGGGATGTTCGCGTATGGTA